>NW_006256895.1:5879406-6057461 GCF_000478725.1 Eutrema salsugineum
ACCCGGTATACTGCATCAGGTTAGTGGATTCTGTTGGAAACATGGACGCCTCTAGTCAACTGGTCAGCCTTTGGATTTTTCATTAGTCGGATCTAGTCTGAATTTGCAGCAGTGGTCACTTAGGTGAAAAGTCAGCACAATAATTCCAGGAAAAGCATCATGATCTCCAACAGGTTTTGACTCAAAAACGTTTTGACACAACTGACTCTTAAGAAAAACAAACACAATGTCAGCAACTACCTCCCCCAGACTTGAATAACAGAGAAACACAGAAAGAAAAGAAACAGAGAAACACAGGAAAAACAGATAACTTACCTGGCTGCAATGATGGTGACGCGCGACACTGATGATGGTATCGTGCGACACTTGTTTTCCTCGTACCGAATTGCAGCAGACCAATCCGAATTTCTGGTTTGACTCCGGTTTCCTGATTTCCTATTTTTTTTTTTTGTTTTTTTTTTTTGTTTTTATATATAGAGAAAACAAGTGACAAGCGATACCGAAGGTAGTGTCGCTCGACACCAGCCTCTGCTTCACCTAAAACACGAAAAGAAAAACGAAAATCACTGAAACAAAAGACTTATTTACAGACTCACCAGTGGATTGCCTTCCACCAAGCGCTTGTTTTAAGTCATTAGCTTGACTTGATGGCGATTCAAGCAGGAGGTGCACCATCCAGAGGCACGATATGTCCATCCGGAATCTCAGCTTTGGCCCAGTAGTGCTTCACCCTTTGTCCATTGACTGTGAACTCCCTGCTACCATCTGGTGTGAGGAGGACGATAGCACCATAGGGGCGAACCTCTTTGACTATGAAAGGACATGACCATCGAGAACGAAGTTTACCAGGAACAATTGCAAACGAGAATTATACAGAAGTACCTGATCATTCGGTTCGAATTGCCTGGAGACGATTTTGGAATCGTGATACGCCTTGGTCCTCTCTTTGTACAACTTCGAATTCTCATAGGCATGGCACCTGATTTCGTCCAACTCATTCAGTTGTATCAGTCTCCTCTCTGCAGCAGACTTGATGTCGAAATTCATCAGCTTTATCGCCCAGGCTGCTTTGTGTTCGATCTCCACTGGAAGGTGACAGGGCTTTCCATAGAGCAGGTGGAAAGGTGTGGTGCCTAGAGGTGTTTTGAACGCTGTCCTGTACGCCCAGAGTGCATCGTCCAACTTCGCAGCCCAATCCTTTCGAGTTTTTCCCACTGTCTTCTCCAGAATCTCTTTGATCTGTCGATTCGAGACTTCGACCTGTCCACTCGTCTGAGGGTGATACGGAGTGGCAACTCGATGATGAACTCCATGCTTCCTTAGGAGTTTTTCGAAAATCTTGTTAATAAAGTGAGTACCACCATCACTTATAACAATTCGAGGCACTCCAAATCGAGGAAAGATGATGGTCTTGAACATCTTAAGGACCACTGAAGAGTCGTTGGTGGGACTGGCAATGGCTTCGACCCACTTTGAGACATAATCAACAGCAACCAGGATGTACTTGTTCCCATAAGAAGAGGGAAAAGGACCCATGAAATCGATACCCCAGCAGTCGAATACCTCAACCTCAAGGATGAAATTCTGTGGCATCTCATGTCTTTTGCTGATCTTTCCTCTCCTCTGACAAGCATCGCACTGCGAGATGAATGCATGTGCGTCGCGAAACATGGTGGGCCACCAGAAGCCTGCTTGAAGAACCTTAGACACTGTTTTGAATGTTGCAAAGTGTCCAGCATATTCGGATCCATGACAATGAAACAGCACTTCTGGAACTTCTGACTCTGCAATGCATCTTCTGTAAATCCCATCAGAACAGTGCTTGTACAGATATGGCTCATCCAAGTGGTATCTTCGCAGCTCTCTCAGGAACTTCTTCTTTGCATAGCCCTTAAAGTTCTCAGGCTCAGCCTCTGCAGCGAGATAATTGGCAATATCGGCATACCAAGGGCGTTGGGTAGCGGATACAGCAGCTGAACTGGTCTCAGGAAGTCTGTTTCGAATTTGGGAGGTCTCTGTGTTCGCCTGAGAAAGGTGACGCGCGACACTAGTGGTGGTGTCGCTCGTCACTAACGTTCCTCCAACTCGAAAAACCTGCAATTCTTCGTCAAAACTGCTCTGGGACTTGGTTTCCACATAATACACATTCTCTTCTGGCAGGAAATCGTCTATGGGTACGTCGTCTTCAACCCTGATGCGTGAGAGATGATCTGCCACACCATTCTCAACACCCTTCTTGTCCTTGACCTCAATATCGAATTCCTGAAGGAGTAGCACCCATCGCAGCAACCTTGGCTTCGCATCCTTCTTCTGCATAAAGTATTTGAGGGAAGAATGGTCTGTGTGCACAATCACTTTCGATCCCACAAGGTATGGCCGAAATTTCTCAAAAGCAAAGACCACAGCCAACAGCTCTTTCTCAGTAGTAGCATAATTCCTTTGAGCATCATCCAGAGTTCGACTGGCATAGTAGATGGCATGAAGCTTTTTATCCTTCTTCTGTCCTAGAACAGCACCAACAGCAAAATCACTAGCATCACACATCACCTCAAAAGGCAAATTCCAGTCAGGAGGCTGCACAATGGGGGCGCTTATCAGGGCATGCTTGATCTGTTCGAACGCAGCAAGGCACTCATCTGTAAACTCAAACTTAGCATCTTTGCAGAGCAGAGCAGTAAGAGGGCGTGCAATCTTGCTGAAATCTTTGATGAAGCGACGATAGAAGCCTGCATGACCCAGAAAACTTCTAACCGATTTCGCAGAATCGGGTGGTTGCAAGCTCGTCATGACGTCGATCTTCGCACGGTCCACTTCGATACCAGCTGCAGAAACCTTGTGTCCAAGCACAATCCCATCTCTGACCATAAAGTGACACTTTTCCCAGTTAAGGACCAAGTGTTTCTCTTCACAGCGAGCCAGAACCTTGCAGAGATTATCCAGACAGTCCTTAAAAGATGATCCGTAGACTGAGAAATCATCCATAAAGACCTCTATGAAATCCTCAATCATGTCAGTGAAGATGGACATCATACATCTCTGAAACGTCGCAGGAGCATTACAGAGTCCAAAGGGCATCCTGCGATATGCGAAAGTGCCGTATGGACATGTAAAGGTGGTCTTCTCCTGATCGTCTGGGTGGATAGGGATCTGGAAAAATCCTGAGTACCCATCGAGGAAGCAGTAGTAGGGATGGCTTGCAAGTCTCTCCAGCATCTGATCAATAAAGGGCAATGGAAAGTGATCTTTCCTGGTCGCTGCATTCAGCTTCCTGTAATCGATGCACATCCTGTGTCCAGTCACTGTGCGCGTCGGAATCAACTCATCCTTGTCATTCTTCACAACAGTAACCCCTCCTTTCTTAGGAACCACGTGCACAGGACTCACCCAGGCACTATCTGAAATTGGATAGATGATTCCAGCTTCCAGCAGCTTCATGATCTCCTTTTTGACGACGTCTTTCAGGTTAGGGTTCAACCTGCGCTGGTGCTTAATCGACGACTTCGACTCATCCTCCAGGTGGATTCGGTGCATGCACAATTCTGGTGAGATACCTGAAATATCATCAAGAGAATAGCCAAAAGCTTTGCGATGCTTGCGCAGCTTGCTCAGTAGTAAGGTAACCTCAGCATTGTTCAAAGAAGAATCGATAATGACTGGATAAGTAGAATTAGAGCCCAGGAATGCGTACCTTAGTCCTGCAGGGAGTTGTTTGAACTCAATCTTAGGGGCTTTCTCCTCACTCCAGTCGGATAACTGCTTCACCTTCGCAGGAGTCTCAAGCTGTTCAACCTGCGATGCCAGCTGCATCGCATGCTCGCTGGAGTCCAACATCTTTGAGTAAGATACTGAAATTTCGCCCAAGTGTTCGGCCTCAGAGGCAAACGTGGTCAGAGCTCTCTCAAGTGGGTCTGTAGGCAGCATCTCATGGAGAAACTCCTCAGCAAACTCTGTGAGAGTATCGACATAGAAGGTCTGACCATCGATGGTGGGCTTCTTCATCAGCTTGTCCATGTCAAAGTTCATCACCAGATCTCCAACATTCAGAGCAATCCTGCCTTTCCTGACATCGATAATAGCACCTGCTGTAGCTAGATAAGGTCTCCCAAGGATAAGAGGATCTTTAGGCTCCTCTCCATACTCCAAAACCACAAAGTCAGTCGGTATCATGCAGTCTCCAACCTTGATTGGAACATCTTCTAGCACCCCTTCAGGTATCCTTGTCGAACGATCAGCTAGGATGAGGGAGATCCTTGTTGGCTTGAAATCAGTCATGCCGAGATTGACAGCTACCGAATAGGGCATGAGATTAACACTTGAACCCAGATCACACAGCGATCTCTTGAATCTCTCTGTGAAGATAGAGCAATCCAAGACAAAGCTTCCTGGATCAGACAGCTTCTCTGGAATTCGGTTCTGAATCACTGCACTGACTTGCTCAGATATCATCATCACTCCCTGTTCATGGCTGAGATTATTGGTTACCATTCGCTTCACATAACGTCTGATGACAGGAGTGATTTTTACAGCATCAACCAAAGGTATCTCAATCACAAGCTTTTCCATCAGAGCTTTGCATCGTGCATCATCAAGCTCTTGCTTGGACTTCCTAGGGCTCCTTGGGTAAGGAACTTTAGGTTTGTAGACTTTCTCTTCTGCAGATTTCGGATTCGGAATATCAACAGCTTCGCTCTGCAATTGGTGACGCGCGACACTAGTGATGGTGTCGCTCGTCACCGGCTCTGCAATCTCAGGAATTTCTTCAGAATCTTCTAAGTCCACGACTTCAGGTGCAGGAGGCGTCTTCGTGGGCTCAGAACTCAGATTTTTACCACTCCTCAACGTGATAGCACTGCAGTGATGCCTTGGATTGGTGTCAGTCTTCCCAGGAAGAAAACCCTCTTGCCTTTTAACAGAACCTGCAGTTTGGGCTACCTGTGTATCGAGCTGCTTGACATGGGTGTTCAGAACTTTGATTTTTCCATTCAGATCGAGGTAGAGAGCATCCATCTTCCCATTAAAGTCCACGGTGAGCTTCTGCTGACCTTCCAGAATCTGTTCCAGCATAGACTTCATCTCATTGTCAGGATTTTGAGGTTGAGATGAAGGAGTGTTGTAGTTTCTGGAAAAACTGTTGCTTGAAAAAGGTTTCTGGTACTGAGGCTTAGGCGTGTAACCAGAGAAGTTCTGATTACTGTTGAAGGTATTCCTCTGATTGTTTCCACTGTAATTTCCACTGTAGCTTCTGTTACCTTGCTGATTACCAAACCTCTGACCCTGAAATCCTGATCCACTGACAAAGTTGACATCCTCTTCCTCAGCTGCATCCTCAGGTTCGAAACTCTCCACCTCCTGTGCGAATCTGACAGATTTCTTACCCACTAAAAGGCTGTGCACAGAATCAAGTTTAGCTTTCACCTCAGCGATCTGCGATCTATCCATGTTCCCAGCTTGCTTCTTTCGCTCTAGATCTGCATTCTTGGTGCTATTGCTGGATGCCAAGTTTTCGATGAGCTCAACAGCTTCGTCTGGGTATCTGGTGTTGAAGTTCCCATTGCTTGCTGCATCAAGCGCCATCTGATACCTCCAGTCGATACCTCTGAAAAAGATACCCAGCAACTGCACATCGCTGAAGCCATGGTGAGGGCAGTCTCGCTGGTACGATTTGAATCGCACCCAAGAAGCCTTGAACGCTTCAGTAGGGTCCTGAGAGAAAGTCGAGATCTTAGTCCTCAACTCCTCAGACCTAGCATCGTCGAAGAAGTTGTGCAGGAAGGCGTTCCTGGTCTCCTCCCAAGTGGTGAGTGATCCTGGCTCCAACTGCTTCAACCAGTTAGCTGCTTCTCCAGCAAGAGAGTAAGGAAACAGCTTGCAGAGGAGGAAATCATTGGACACTCCATTGTATTTGATGCTGGTGAACAAGTCCTCAAACCTCTCGATGTGATCCATAGGGTGCTCATGAGAGTGGCCATGGAAAGAATGCTGACCCACAAGAGTGTAGTACACAGGCTTCAGCTAAAAATCGTTCCTTTGAAACGCAGGAGCGCGAATCGCAGAACGATTTGCATAGAACTGCTCAGGCCTGTTGTAGTCTCCAAGTGTTCGTCCACGTCCAGCTGCAGGTGCAGGTTCCCTTACATTCCGATCTTCTGGAGCGTTCCTCTGATGTGGAACGATCACAGCATTACCACGCGGTGCAGATGGTGGATTCTGGTCAACAACATCCACTGGTAAAGGAGCTGGTGGAATGATGTTACCATCTCCATCAATCCTTTGGCCTCTCGCATTGCACAGATGACCCTCTCGGTCTCTCCAGGTTCCATCATCATCACGAACAAGTCCATTGGCGTTTTCCATCATTGTCGGATCTCTTGCTTTCCGCCTCGTTCGCTCTAACTCAGCTAGCTGTTCGTTGCTCAAATTCACTAGCGGGATGTCCTTGTTGCTCCTAGTTCCACGAGTATGCATAAACCTGAAACACCAAAAACAAAGAGAGAAAACGAAAATAAGTAAACTAGGTTAAAGAAAAGAAGGTGTCGCGCGACACCACAAGTGGTATCGCTCGACACTAAGTCGAAAAACTTAGTCAAAACTCAAAAACTAGGTTTAATGGCGAAATCAAGTCCCCGGCAACGGCGCCAAAACTTGATATGCTCAAAGTTTAATCCCTAAGCTACTCTGCAAGAGCACAGATGTGCAGTTGTAGTATGTAGGGGTCGAACCACAGAGACAAGATATCACTCAATAAACCTTATAGAGATTGAATTACGCTAAGCAGAAATATTGTAAATAAATAGCAATGCAACAGAATTAGACTAAGCAGCAATAAAAACGGTTTGTAAGATTCAGATGGATGGAGATTAGGCTTAGGGAGTTTCTCAGGAAATCAATGCATGCAGATCAATCGATTAGTCAGGGTTCAGGTTTAAGCACAGTTCTTGAACTCGAATCACAGAATTATAATTAACCAACTTCCGTTGTGAGAATTATCTAAGTCAAAATCCTAGAATTCCAAATTCCTTTGCAAACCCTAAAGATTTAAACCAGCTTTAATGCTCAAGTTCGATATGTTCACAAAGTATCTAAACCAAATTCCTTTGCGAATAGCTACTTTGCTCACCCTAGGTTCTTTCCAGTTATTCAATTACACTTCCGTGTCAATTAAGCAACCTAAGATCTAAGTTCTAGGTGGCCAATCCAGAATTAGCTTTAAGAACAACCTATGGTGAAGAACTAAATAGATTATGAACCCTAACTAACCAATCAATCTAACATCCAATGAAATCCTTTATGAGAACCCTAAACCTAACAAGCAAACTACTCAGACATGGAGATTGAAGCAATAAGCATGATTGAATAACTTGCAGTAAGCAGTAAATAGATTAATAAACAGGGGTTCGAAATCTTCTCTCTCCGGAACAAAGTTTCAGACTTGTCTCTCGAAAAACTCTCAAAAACAAAAAACTCTCTCTAAGAAAATCTAAGGTTAACGTAAAAAGGGAAAAAAAATCCTATATATATCTCTAAGACACGTTTTGGGCTTCCTTGAAAACGTTTGGGCCCAACTCCTTCTTCAAATAGGAAACAAAATCGCCTTTTCCTTATTTCTCTAACAAGTGTAGCGCGTCACTCTCCATGGTGTCGAGCGTCACTAAAGCACAAAATCCATACTTGACGAATTTGATCCTGATTAAGCTCCAAAGTGCTCCAAAGTCTCCAGTTAAGCTCCAAACGTACCTATGACCTGAAAAGACTCCAAAAGACTTGAAAGACACTAAAAAGACTCTATAAATAAGACATATACCATGGTTAAAAACCATAAAAACCATGATATATCAGCAACTTTTGCACACCTTTGGCGAATGACACGATCTTCATGCCACGGTCTACACTTGACCGTGGCAAACAAACACTTGGCTGGGAGGAATTTTGCAAGCATTCGGCGATTGACACGGTCTGAATGCCACGGTCTAGGACTTGACCGTGGCAACTTTTGCAAATCTTCGGCGATTGGCACGATCTTCATGCCACGGTCTACACTTAACCGTGGCAAGCAGACAATTGGCTGGGAAGGACTTTACAAACATTCGGGTTTTGACACGATTTGAATGCCACGGTCTGGGACTTGACCGTGGCAAACAAATACTTGGCTGGGAAGGACTTTACAAGCATGCGGGTTTTGACACGGTCTGAATGCCACGGTCTCGGGCTTGACCGTGGCAACTTTTACACATCTTCGGCGTTTGACACGATGACTTGCCACGGGTTTTGGACGAGGCTTGTTAGACCGTGCCATCAAAATGCAGCCAAGAACACGCGAGAAAGCTTTGACACGGTCAGGTTGCCACGGCCACACCAAGAACACACTTGACCGTGGCAAACCCATCTTCACCCACCAACACCGGGTCAGTACCCGGTTTGTTCCGGGTTGACCCGGTTCGCCGAAGACACCTATATATTGTTTTTAGACCTAATTTGGAGAACACCTTTTATCCACTTTTAGTTTCTTTTCCCTTTTTGTGAAAGACAACTTGATACACCTTGTTTTTAGAGTTTAATATCGATTTGAAGTTTCTTTTCATCTTGTTCCATCATTTCTTATCATCAAATCACACTTTTTATCATGATTAACAACACATCTTGCAAAGGATCTAGTGTGTTGATCATGAGTAGTGAGTAATCTCATATTAAGGTCTTAGATATGTAGATTAGGGTGCTTGAGTGGTAGATTAGTGAGCTTAGGGGTTAGATCATGCATATTCCATTCTCTACAACTTGTTCTCTATGCTAGATCCATACAAATCATATGTGGTCTAGATTCTGGGCATTTCATGCACCAAAAGTGTTTGATGAAATGCCTGAACCAAGGTTGTTAGAGGTTTAAGTGTTATCCATCATGGGAATGATTGTCTATATGCTTAAATGACAGATTAAACTGATTCTTAATGCTTGTTAGCTCATGTTTCACTGATGATGATTGGGTTAGAAATTGTTTTAGCATAGGAGTTAATACCTTCATGAGAGGATTAACTTAATTAAAGATGTTTATGTTGAATGGTTTGTTTGATCATATGATTCATTAGCTCATTAGTTTATCACTGAAGGCACCCTAATCCACTATCATGTCTAAGACCTTTCTCATCATCATTCATACATTCTCATCATTTTTCATTGTGTAGTTCTTGTTTAATCATTTCATTAGTCTTTAATCCTGTTTAAGTTTGTAGTTGTCTTTAGATAATCAAAACCACTCTTGTTTGCCTGAATTAAGAACTTGATCACATAGTTCAGTGTCTAACACCACATCTGGATTGATAAACCCCTTGTACTACAAGACAGGGGATTGATAACCTCTACAAAGACCCTTGAAAACTCTTAGTTATCAATTGGCGCCGTTGCCAAATTGTGGTTTGTTTAGCATTAAGCTCTGATCTGTTCTTGAGATCAAGTGCTTACTTTCTTGTTATTACTGATTACTTTCAAGCTCTGTTTGTGATTTCAGGTGTATGAACAACGACGACTAGATCAAGAAGCTGTGGTCCACCTTTCCCTCTCAACGACAATATCAATCTTCTGGTACCAAGGAGGAGAAGGGACAAACGTGGTAGAAAAATTGAACAGACTGAGATGGCAGAACAAGGAGATCACGTGGTAGACATAGAACAACCAGTTCAGGAGCAACAGGCTCAAGGTAATGGAGCTGGTAATGGAGTTGGTCAAGGGCTGAATCAGGGTAATGTTCATCAGGAACAGGTGCACCACCAACAAGCTTATGTCCACCAGGGACAAGCTCAAGCTCATCAACAGAGGCATCAGTCCAATGTACGGCATAGACAACAAGTGAACCACCAACCCCAGCCCTTCCAACACCAACAAAGAAGATATGAGCAACCCCAAGTCTATGTTGGAGAGAATGACATGGCCAATGCTCATCAGTATGGAGCTGGTATTCAGGCACCACCTGTGCAAAACAACAACTTTGAAGTGAAGGCATCATTGCTGAATATGGTCCAGAACTCCAAGTTCCATGGATTAGCAGTGAAAGATCCCTTGGAACACTTGGATCAATTTGATAAGGTGTGTGATCTGACAAAGATAAATGGAGTTTCAGAAGACAGCTTTAAGCTAAGACTATTTCCCTTCAGTCTTGGTGACAAAACTCATCAATGGGAGAAGAATCTTCCAAGAGGCTCCATTCAAACCTGGGAGCAATGCAAGCAAGCCTTCTTATCTAAGTTCTTCTCAACCTCAAGAACTGCAAAACTGAGGAACCAAATCTCTAGCTTCACTCAGCACAGCAATGAGAGTTTTGGTGAAGCATATGAGAGATTCAGGAGCTACACAAACCAATGCCCACACCATGGGTTTAGTGAGGCTTCTCTTCTCAGCACACTTTATAGAGGAGCTCTTCCCAAGATTAGAAACCAGCTGGATACTGCTTCCAATGGGAACTTTCTGGGTAAAGAAATTCATTCTGCTTTAGAGCTAGTGGAGAACGTAGCATTGAGCAATGATACTTATGGTGAAGACTATGACAGATCAAATAGGTCTGAAGGTTCAAGCTTAGAACAGAGGCTCACTAGGGAAGTTAAGGAGTTGAGAAATGAATTAGACAAGTTGAAGTTGGTAACTCACAAGCCAATGCATTTTGTTGGAGAGTATGAGGAACCATCTCAAATCTTTGAGAACATAAGTGAAGAGGGTCTCACCCAAGAGGAGCTTAACTACATTGGGAATCAGAGGTTCCAAAAATATCAGTATGGTAATGCCAATCCAAACCTTTCTTACAGGAACACCAATGTAGCTAACCCACAAGATCAAGTCTATCCCAATTCTCAAACTCCACAGAATTTTGTTCCCAAGAATAACTTTCAAGGATCTTTTCAACCAAATAATCAGTTTGCTCAGAATCAGGATTTTGGTCAGCAACAGCAACCATTTCAAGGTCCTAGTTTCAGTACACAGCAGCAAAAGGCACCACCAGGGTTTGGTCCACCACAGTTCCAACAGCAAGCGCCTGTTCAACAACAATTTCAGCCACCACCTGTTCAACAACAGCCACAGATGGGTACAGATATGGTTGGTATTCTGCAACAACTACTTCAGGGTCAACAGATCTTTACAAGCCAGAATGCAGCCATGCAGCAGGAAATCAAGGAACTGAAGCAGAACATGGCCTCAAGCTCAAGGAACCAAGGTCACCTACCTGGAAAACCAGAACCCAACCCCAAGGAATATGCTAAGGCCATTACTCTGAGGAGTGGAAAGGAGTTACCTGGTATTGAGAACAACAATGTGATCATTGAGGACAATGATCAAACTGAGGTGGAGGCAGCCTTAAAAGATGATCAAGTTGCTGAGAAACCAAGGACAGAAAAGGGTTAAGAGGTAGCAAAGGAACCAGAACCAGAAAAGAAATATGTGCCACCACCTCCATACCAACCTAAGCTCCCATTTCCAGGGAGATTTAAGAAGCAACTAGTGGACAAGGCAAGAGCTGTATTTGAGAAGGCACTCAATGAAACACCACTCACTATGCCTCTCATTGATGCATTCTTAATGATGCCAAAGATGGGAAAGTTCTTGAAGGATGCCATTCTGAACAAGACAAAAGAGCTTCAAGGCATGGTGGTGTTAAGTCATGAATGCAGTGCTATCATTCAGAAGAAGTCCATTCCAAGGAAGTTAACTGATCCAGGGAGTTTCACACTCTCTTGTGCCATTGGACCTCTTCTATTCTCTGGATGTCTTTGTGATCTAGGAGCATCAGTCAGCTTGATGCCATTCTCCATAGCAAAGAAGCTGGGATTTAGAGTCTTCAAACCTGCAAGGATCTCTCTTATCCTTGCAGATAGATCAGTTAGATTGCATGTTGGTATGTTGGAAGATCTACCTGTTAAGATAGGTGCTTTGAGGTTCCAACAGATTTTGTTGTGCTGGAAATGGATGAGGAACCAGTAGATCCTCTTATCTTGGGCAGGCCATTCTTAGCAACTGCAGGAGCTATTATTGATGTAAGAGGTGGGATAATAGAGCTTCAACTTGGGTCTGAAAAGCTCAAGTTTGATGTGAATGAGATGATGAAGAAACCCACCATTGAGGGTCAATGTTTCTATGTGGAGACAATGGATCAGTTGGCTGATGAGTTGCTAGAGGAGCTGAACACTGAGGATCCTCTTCAAGCTGCTCTAACTCAAGAACAAGGAGACAATGGGCTCTTAGCTGAAGCCAAGTGAAGGGTACAAGTTGTATTTGGACAATGCTAGAGAGCTGGGTCCTGAGACAAGGTTTTTGGAGCTGGAACAAAGTGGCTCTAAGGTTTTGGCTATCAAAGGATCAGACACCAGCCAAAGCAGCTTTGACCAGGATTGGAATGAGGCTGATGCACCCCCTGTTGAGCTCAAGCCTCTACCAGCAGGGCTCAGGTATGCTTTCCTGGGCTTAAACTCCACTTATCCAGTAATCATCAATGATAGCCTATTAGAGGATCAAGAGAGTGCATTGCTTAGTGAGATAAGAAAGTTCAGCAGAGCCATAGGATATTCATTGGCTGATATTAGAGGTATCTCTCCTGACATTTGCACCCACAGGATCCACCTAGAGGACCAATCTATGTCCTCTATTGAGCATCAACGACGACTTAACCCCAACCTTAAGGAAGTGGTTAAGAAGGAGATACTAAAACTTCTTGAGGCAGGGATAATTTACCCAATCTCTGACTCAAGATAGGTGTCTCCTGTTCATGTTGTGCCCAAGAAGGGTGGGATCACAGTGGTTAAAAACGAGAAGGATGAGCTTATAGCTACTAGGACTGTCACAGGACACAGAATGTGTATAAACTATAGAAAGCTCAATGCAGCCTCTAGGAAGGATCATTTTCCTTTGCCTTTCATTGATCAGATGTTAGAAAGGCTTGCAAACCACCCCTTCTTTTGTTTTCTCGATGGGTACTCTGGATTTTTTCAAATTCCCATAGATCCTAGAGATCAAGAGAAAACAACATTCACATGCCCTTATGGCACATTTGCATACAGGCGAATGCCTTTTGGTCTCTATAATTCCCCTGCCACATTTCAATGTTGCATGATGCATATCTTCTCTGACATTATTGAAGAGAAAGTTGAGGTGTTCATGGATGACTATAGTGTCTATGGCTCCTCCTTCTCGGATTGTCTCTCTAATTTGTCACATGTCTTGGAGAGATGTGAGCAGCATAACTTGGTGTTGAACTGGGAGAAATGCCACTTCATGGTGTAGGAAGGAATAGTTCTTGGGCACAAGATATCTGAGAAGGGCATAGAGGTTGACAGAGCAAAAGTAGAAGTAATGGTGAACCTGCAAACTCCCACTTCAGTCAAAGGGATAAGAAGTTTCCTTGGGCATGCAGGGTTTTATAGAAGATTCATCAAAGACTTCTCATGAATTGCCAGGCCCTTGACAAGGCTGTTGTGTAAAGAAGTGGATTTCATCTTTGATGCTGAATGTGAAGAGGCCTTCAAGATGATCAAGGATGCATTAGTCAGTGCACCAATTGTCCAAGCCCCAGACTGGTCCCTTCCTTTTGAGGTTATGACAGATGCATCTGATTTTGCAGTTGGAGCTGTACTTGGCCAGAAGAAAGATAAGAAGCTTCATGTCATCTACTATGCTAGTAGAACACTTGACTCTGCACAAGAGAAGTATGCTACTACTGAGAAGGAAATGCTGGCAATAGTCTTTGCCTTTGATAAATTCAGAAGCTACCTGGTGGGATCAAAAGTCATTGTATATACTGATCATGCAGCCCTCAGGTATCTGATGACCAAGAAAGATGCTAAGACTAGACTATTGAGATGTGTCCTCTTACTTCAAGAGTTTGATATGGAAGTACAAGACAAGAAGGGTATAGAGAATGGAGCTGCAGACCATCTCTCCAGGTTAAGAGTGGACTCTGAAGTCCCTCTTAATGACAGTCTTCCTGGGGAATCATTGATGGTGCTCAACTCTTATTTAGAGTTTGAAGAAGTGGATAGCATCCAAGAGAAGATAATGCCCTGGTTTGGTGATATTGTGATCTTTCTTGCTTGTGGTGTGGAACCACCTGAACTTGCTGCTTACCACATAAAGAAGTTCTTCAGAGATTTCCAAAGATACCATTGGGATGAACCCTACCTTTATGTCCTGAACAAAGATCAGCTGTATAGAAGGTGTCTTGCTGAGGAGGAGATGCAACCTGTGTTGCAAGAGTGTCATGGTTCTGCTTTTGGAGGTCACATGGGGGCATTCAAGACTGTGGGAAAGGTTCTTCAGAGTGGGTTTTGGTGGCCTACAATGTTCAAAGATGCTCAGTTGGTGGTTTCAGCATGTGATGCCTGTCAGAGGCATGGGAACATATCAAAGAGGAGTGAGATGCCTCAAAACCCCATTCTAGAAGTTGAGATCTTTGATTGCTGGGGAATTGACTTCATGGGAACCTTCATTTCATCCTATGGGAATCAGTATATACTTTTTGTTGTGGACTATGTGTCCAGATGGGTTGAGGCCATTGCTTCCCCTACCAATGATTCCAAGGTTGTAGTGAAGCTATTCAAGAGCATTATCTTCCCAAGATTTGGTGTTCCAAGGGTTGTTATCTCTGATGGAGGATCCCATTTTGTGAACAAGACTTTGGAGGGTTTGTTGAGAAAGCATGGAGTGAAACACAAGGTAGCTACTCCTTATCATCCTCAAACTAGTGGCCAGGTTGAGGTATCTAATAGACAGATCAAGGCCATTCTTGAGAGGACTGTTAACTAAAGCAGAAAAGATTGGAGCAAAAGGCTAGATGATGCATTGTGGGCTTATAGGACTGCCTTTAAAACTCCAATTGGGACATCACCTTTCAATCTGCTATATGGGAAGAGCTGCCACCTTCTTGTTGAGTTGGAGTACAAGGCTATGTGGGCAGTGAAGTTGCTGAACTTTGATATCAAGACAGCTCAAGAGAAAAGGGTCATGCAACTCCATGAACTTGAGGAGATTAGGCTTGAGGCTTTTGAGAGCTCAAAGATCTATAAGGAGAAGACCAAGGCTTTGCATGATCAAAAGATTCTGAAAAGGGAGTTCAAGAATGGTGATCTGGTGTTGCTGTTCAACTCTAGACTTAAGTTGTTACCAGGAAAGCTTAAGTCTAGATGGTCTGGTCCCTTTAAGGTTCTTGAAGTCAGGCCATATGGAGCTGTTGTCTTGGAAGGAAAGAATGGCCAACAGTTTGTGGTAAATGGCCAGAGGATCAAGCATTATTTGGTTTCACAAAAGAAGGAGGAAGCTACATGAGTTCCCCTTCTTGATCCACCAGCCTGTTAAAAAGGTTTCCAAAGTCAAACTTAGAGACTTTAAACAAAGTGCTCTTGGGAGACACCCCAAGCTTATCATTTTGAAATATGCTTTTGATCTTTTGATTCCTTTCTTTTTATGTTTTAGGATGTTTTGATGGGTTTGTTTAGTGTCTACAGGTTATAGGTTTGAATCTGAACCCTTGGAAAGTGAATGCAAGGTGAAAAGAGATGAAGGAATGGAGACAAGCTTGTGCTCGGCCTTTGACCTGGGTACCGGCCACGGTCAGGAACAAGGCGTGGCAAGCCTTTTTGATTTGGCACGGGGAATGAATCACGGTCTAAAGACCCGGCCGTGGCAAAAGATGCAAGGGTTCGGTGATTGCCACGGGTAAAAGGGCACGGGACACAGGTGGCCGTGGCAAAAAGGAATGGGAAGATGACCTGGTTCGGGATTTGCCACGGTGGGATGACACAAGATGGAAGGTGACCGTGGCAAAAGAAAAGAGGACTAAGCATTCATTCTGTTCTTGCCACGGCCACGAGACGCGGACATGAACTTGACTGTGGCAACACAAAGTTTAACAAAGGCCTGGATTCGAGGTTTGCCACGGCTACAAGACGCGGGTTCAACACCAGGCCGTGGCAAAATGAAGATGAAATGTCCAGTGCTCGGGGTTTGCCAAGAGAGGTGTTGCCACGGGAAGAAACCAGGCCGTGGCAAAAACAAAGGTGGAGTGAGCAACGTTCGGAGAATGCCATGGTTTAGTTGCCATGGGATGAGAACCAAGCCATGGCAAAGCAAGGTGAAAAGGCCAACGTTCGGAGAATGACACGGTCTAGAGGACACGAGCTAAAAACCTGGCCGTGGCAAGGAAATGAGGATTTGGTCGAGGCTCGATACTTTGACACGGTGATATCGCCACGGGAGAACACCTAACCGTGGCAAAAGAAAGAGGAAGAAGCCAACGTTCGGTGTTTGCCACGGTCAAGTTGCCACGGCCACACCAAGACCGCGGCAAAGAAGAGACACAAACACGTTCTTGACACGGTCAACCAGGCACGACCAGATTTTGAATTTCAGTTGACCGTGCGGACGTTGACCGGTCAAAGGACGTGCCAAGACAGCTGTTTCCCACCTCTCCTTCTTCTTCATCGCGAGTTTGCTCCCTTCTCTCCATTCTTGAGCTTTAAACTTTCATATCTCTCTCGTTCCTGCATCAAAATGAGAAATTCCAACTGCATTAAACTCGTAATCCTGTCTAGTTTCTTGCTGCACATTCGTTTTTCACTCGAAACTTGAAGATTCGAAGGTATTTAGTCTGTTAAAACTCACATTTTCCATGCTTTAGTGTACTGTTCATGAACAGAAAAACAAATGGAATCGTTTTTAATGGGCCTCTTGATACCTTGGAATCATTTTGTGAGTATTTTGCAAGTAGAATGGATAGGAATTTCATGGATCTTGCTTGAGAATAACCTGTTCTTGGAATTTTTGAGAATTTTTTCTTGAAATTCATCAAGTGTATCGATTTTTTTTTTAGAATTGTATTTCAAGCTGAACTCTTGGTGTGCATTGCTTCTTGCCATTGCTTTGAGTTTACTGAGTTTTTAATCAGCTCAAAATACATTCTTTTCAAGAGAAATCGATTTGTACCACTCATGAACTTGGTGAAATTTTTGGAAAACTCTTGTTGTTCTCTTGCTTTGGTACTTACAACTGTTTGAGAAAATGCAGGATGGCAGGAACAAAACGACAAGCAGCCATGGAGAAATCTAAAAAAGAGAAAGCTGGAGCTTCAGAGGATCAGATTATGCCTTTTGGGCATAAGGTTTTCAAGAAACAGAAAAAACAGAGAAAGCCAAAGGATCCAGCTGAGAAGAAAACAAAGAAGGTTGCTGCACCAAAGAAAACAAAGGCCTCTACTTCAAAAACTTCTGGTAAAGAGCTGGCATTGGTTGAGGTAGTTCACAGGGCAGGAAAAGAGGTGGCTGTGGCTGAGGATGTAGAAGGAACAGAGAGCGATCCTGAAACAGCATTAAAGCGGGTTAAGAAAGCAAAGACAAGTTCTGAGGACAGAGAACCAACTTTTGATGACTACTTTGCTATGTTCAGGGGTGTAAAAGTGCTGCAAACCAAGTTCCCTGATATGGAGCTGCTGAGAAAGATGGGGATTCTTGAAGAAGTTCAGCTCATTTTCAACAACATGGGATTTGGTGGATTCTTTGAGATGAGAGATGTGGCTCATGATGGTGTTACACAGGAGTTCCTTGCATCCCTTCAAGTTTGTGGGTATGGCCCAAGAGATGAAAGAATCAATGAGGGAAATGGTCTTGGGCACATAGAGTTCACAATAGATGGTACACAACACCATGTAAGCTTCAAGGAACTAGATGAGATCTTTGCTTTTCCAAGACCTGCACAAGAACAAACAGTGAAGTTCACATACCCTGATCACATGATTACTGACTTGTGGGATACAATTGCTTTTGGGAGCTTCAGAGGAGGAAGATGCAAGAGTTCATGGATAAGAAACCCAGCAATCCGCTATGCTCACAAGGTGCTTCGCCAAATGTTCTTTACGAAGCACAATGATGGAGTGGTGCATCTAGCTGATATGGAGCTACTGGGTATGGGTCTTCATCCTCTCATCAGTCACTTGAAGAGCAAGAGAGAGTTTCACCTCCCACACTACATCCCATCTAGTGGTGCATTCTTGGCACGCCAAATGCTGATTTACAAGGATATTGCTTGGAGTGAGGGTAAAAGAAAGAAGCTCACTAAGTTTCACAATGGATGGCTAGTGACAAAGATTCTGAAAGCAAGAGGTTTTGTCTTTGATGATGTTGAAGTCAGGCCTGAGTTGATTGATGAAGCTACCCTCACCAAGGTTGGGTTTTTAAAAGAAAGCAATGGTGAAAACTTCTTGTACACCTTCAAGCTCTTGCAAAATGAAAAGGTTCATGTTCTGTTGCCACACCCAGCCATCACCACTCTCACAGAAAGGCACAATATCTCCTTTATTGTCCTAAAAGATCAGCTCTACAACCCAGCCATTCACCCACCAATTCCCAAATGCAAGAGGACAGCAAGTTCCAAGGGTAAAGAGCCAGCAGAAGAGGAAGACACAACTAGGACTGCTGGTTGTGAGAATGATGAGCCAAGAGATTTTGAGAGAAGGATGGGATCAGGCCGGTATCACTTTGATCCTTACTTTTGGGGTGAGCCTGATTATCACACAAAGAAGCTGTATTCCAGAGTTAACACCCTTCGGAAATGGTGCAAATGGCAAGACAAAACGATCAACAAGCTAGTTGACTGTGTTAGGCAGCTTAAGAAGAAGGTTAAGAAGCTCACAGCTCCAGCCACCTCACCCAAACGAGATACAAGAGAAGAAGTGGGGGAAAGTTCAGCTGCTCATGACCTTGTGCTACCACCAGGAAAAGAAAATTGGGTAAACCCGGCCACAGCGTTCCAACCAGACTCACCTGAGAGTAGCCCACCCAGATACTCAACTCCATCATGTTCCACCTCCAACCCATCCCACTACTTGGGATCAGACCTCAGTGATTGAGGTAAACACTCAAAACTCTGTATATATGCATGTAGTTCTTCTTTTCTATTTTGCATTTTACTTGTTTGATTTGTTTTTAACTCCTTTCTCATTCTTTTATAACACAAGGGACTGTGTTATTTAAGTGTGGGGGAGGAGTTTCATCCTTTACTAATCATGTTTTCTCTTTTCTTATTTTACACGTTGAGTCTTGAGTCACATTCTAGTTGCATATTCATGTAGTCTCATCTAAGTGCATATAAAAACCAAAAAAATGGAAAAAATCTGAAACATTTTCACAAAAAAATGATCATGTAGTTGCATTCTCATTTTTAGTATTGAGTCTAGATTGCATATGCATGTAGGTTGCATCTTGCAGGGAGTAATGATAGGTTTCTAGAGAGTACATCACTTTGAGAACTTGAACTGAATATGCTTGTGAATCTTTTTCTGTGCTTGCAAAGTCTGAAATGATCTGAATTTGAGAAGCAAGTTTGAATTGAACTCAACTCTAATAAGTGAAAACCCTGAACTTGACTTGAAATTATCATTTGGTGCATTGTCTGAATAAGCTTGTGGATACCAATATACATATTTGAGCTAGAATCCTGTTTTTACCATCCTCTTCCTTAGCTCAAATAGCTGAATCTGCATAATAGATCAGTTTTCCTCACCCTGAACCCATCCTTCTTTCAAGCCAATTGTTTGTGTGTGATTGAGAGGCCACCTTGGACCAAACTTAGCAGAAAGTGTTAGGTTTAGGGTGACAAGGGCAAGTCTCATTGAGTGCTGAGTTCCATCATCAAGGAGCTGAGAGATTTGGCGAGAACTAAGTGTGGGGGAATATATGTTGGTGAGTGGAAAAAAGGAGAGATGAGTGGAAATAAAAGGAGAATGGGGATAGAACAAGAAATGCAATCAGTCTTGGAGTTTTGAGTCAAAGAAAGTGAGCTCTAGTGTTCTGAAAAGAAAGAGTCTAGCCTCTAAGTGAAAAGAAAAGAAGCCAAAGAGCTCAATGTTTTAAAAAGAAAGAAAAAAAGAGGTTAGAGGTTACAAAAGAAAGTGAAAAAAGAGCTATGGGAAGTTTGAACTCCAAGACTTGTGCATGAAAAAGAAAAGAGAGTCCCCTAGTGAGAGAAGAATGAGTGTGAAACTTTGAGTAGAGTGTGGGGTGGGATGAGTCTTTGCCCTTGTATGCATAGTTTGCCTTTTACCTTGAGCATTCTGCCAAAGTTTGGTCATTCATAGAGAGATCCTTTTGCTGCATTGAACCCACTCAGGCATTGATGAGATCATTTTAGTCTCATAACCTCACCCTAGCCAAACTATGTTTGTTTAAACAATGCATCATTTGATCCACTTGGTAAAAAGCTTAATGAATGTGAAAGAGTTGAGAGAGAGAAGAACTTGTGGAGATTCCTTGTTGAGTTGATATATCTGAGTATGGCTTTGCATTGCATAACTGAGCATGAACTTGAATTCTCATTGTGATCACTTCTCTCAAAAAGGAAATGTGAACTCCCATGCATTCAACCTCTCTCTCTCATTTGTTCTTGTTTGCTTGAGGACAAGCAAATGACAAGTGTGGGGGAGTTGATATGTTCATAATTTGCATCATTTAGGTTGCATAATTCATTCCAAATCATGTTTTATTCCATGCATTTTAGGTCCTTAGGGTTTGTTTTAGAACTTAGGAGATGCATTAGGTCCCAATGAGTCTATGCATGTTTTGAGTGTTTATCAGGTGTATTTGGAGCTGAAAAGATGAATCCAGGAGGTGGAATGATGATCAAGGCTTGAAAAATGGTGAACTTGTGTTTTTGGAGGTTATCGGCCATTCTCGCGTACCAGGAAGGTTTTTACCAGCCATTTTCATGTACCACGGATAGACCTTATCGGCCAAAACGCGTACCGCGAGTGGATTGTATCGGCCAAAATCTCCGGGTGCAGACACGTTTCCGAAATCGCCTGTCCGGGGAACCTCCCGGTCCGATTCAGTTGTCGGGTGCTTCATCAATGTTGGAGAGGATTGGATCACGGTTCCATAGCAAGTGGAATCATGGAATTCGGACGCGTGAGCAGAGATTTAGGCTCGTCGGAAGAAACCCCTGTCTCGCTGCTGTTTTGGACCAAGCCGATAAGCTCTAAAGAATGCGAAGGACGGTGCACTTCTAGGCCGATTCAGTGTCCGGGGACTTCATGAGAATCAGAGACATTTGAGCCCTCTTTCCAGAACATCCAAGATCATTCAATTCGGAGCTATGAGCAGTAAGATACAGTCTCCGGAATGGACACATGTATAGACGGCTCTCTCTGATCGTGTAAATGCATTGCAAATATGAGCCCTCCAGGAAGCCTTCCACTTCCCAAACACTGAATCTTCCTTCACCAAAGTTGGCGATATATGCGTCATCTGTCCTATGCAACCGGAAGCACGCAATTCGGACAAGTATATCGTGAGTTACATTCTCCGTAATGCGAAGTGGTCCAGACAGCCCTGAATGACTAAGTTAAACATGCCGCGATGGAATGCCACGGTCCACACTTGGCCGTGGCAAATTTTGCACACCTTTGGCAAATGACACGATCTTCATGCCACGGTCTACACTTGACCGTGGCAAACAAACACTTGGCTGGGAGGAATTTTGCAAGCACTTGGCGATTGACATGGTCTGAATGCCACGGTCTAGGACTTGACCGTGGCAACTTTTGCAAATCTTCGGCGATTGGCATCATCTTCATGCCACGGTCTACACTTTACCGTGGCAAGCAGACAATTGGCTGGGAAGGACTTTACAAGCATTCGGGTTTTGACACGGTTTGAATGCCACAGTCTGGGACTTGACCGTGGCAAACAAATACTTGGCTGGGAAGGACTTTACAAGCACGCGGGTTTTGACACGGTCTGAATGCCACGGTCTGGGGCTTGACTGTGGCAACATTTACACATCTTCGGCGTTTGACACGATGACTTGCCACGGGTTTTGGACGAGGCTTGTTAGACTGTGGCATCAAAATGCAGCCAAGAACACGCGAGAAAGCTTTGACACGGTCAGGTTGCCACGGCCACACCAAGAACACACTTGACCATGGCAAACCCATCTTCACCCACCAAGACCGGGTCAGTACCCGGTTTGTTCCGGGTTGACCCGGTTCGCCCAAGACACCTATATATTGTTTTTAGACCTAATTTGGAGAACACCCTTTATCCAATTTTAGTTTCTTTTCCTTTTTTGTGAAAGACAACTTGATACACCTTGTTTTTAGAGTTTAATATCGATTTGAAGCTTCTTTTCATCTTGTTCCATCATTTCTTATCATCAAATCACACTTCTAATCATGATTAACAACACATCTTGCAAAGGATCTAGTGTGTTGATCATGATTAGTGAATAATCTCATATTAAGGTCTTAGATATGTAGATTAGGGTGCTTGAGTGGTAGATTAGTGAGCTTAGGGGTTAGATCATGCATATTCCATTCTCTACAACTTGTTCTCTATGCTAGATCCATACAAATCATATGTGGTCTAGATTCTGGGCATTTCATGCACCAAAAGTGTTTGATGAAATGCCTGAACCAAGGTTGTTAGAGGTTTAAGTGTTATTCATCATGGGAATGATTGTCTATATGCTTAAATGACGGATTAAACTGATTCTTAATGCTTGTTAGCTCATGTTTCACTGATGATTATTGGGTTAGAAACTGTTTTAGCATAGGAGTTAATACCTTCATGAGAGGATTAACTTAATTAAAGATGTTTATGTTGAATGGTTTGTTTGATCATATGATTCATTAGCTCATTAGTTTATCACTGAAGGCACCCTAATCCACTATCATGTCTAAGACCTTTCTCATCATCATTCATACATTCTCATCATTTGTCATTGTTTAGTTCTTGTTTAATCATTTCATTAGTCTTTAATCCTGTTTAAGTTTGTAGTTGTCTTTAGATAATCAAAACCACTCTTGTTTGCTTGAATTAAGAACTTAATCGCATAGTTTAGTGTCTAACACCACATCTGGATTGATAAACTCCTTGTACTACAAGACAAGGGATTGATAACCTCTACAAAGATCCTTGAAAACTCTTAGTTATCAGGGAGGTTCCCTGATGTGGACTTTCTGAAGAAGATTGGCATCTATGAAGATGTCAAAACTTTGCTTGGGAACATGGGAATTGATTCACTCTTGGAGATGAGAGAGACCGCATATGAAGAGGAGTCTCAAGAGTTCTTGGCTTCTTTTGATGCTTTTATGTACTATCCAAGGGATTCAAGGATTCTTTAAGGGGATGGTCTTGGATACATGGAGTTTACAGTGAAAGGAAAGGCCTACAGAGTGCCATTCACGGAATTAAATGAGATATTTGCGTTTTCTGCGCCTAAAAACGTTCCTCTCTCCAACCAGATTGGTCTAAGAAAAGAAGATATTCAGGGTCTATGGAGATCAATATCTTCTGGGAAGTACACAGCTGGAGCAGCTAAGTCCTCTTGGATAAGGAATCCAGTGCTGAGATATGTCCACAAGATCCTCTCTCACAGCTTCTTCTTCAAGCTTGATGTTGGGAGAGTTCATAAAGGTGATCTGAATCTCCTTGCTGTGGGGCTGAAACAGTTGATGCCAACTTATGAAGATGGGAAGCCCTATGAAGGATATGCTTACACACCTTGCCTTGCCTCTCAATTAGCAAGGTCTTTGATGTTCTACAAAAAGTGCATTTGGGGTTCAACAAAGAAGGATGCAAAGCTGGCCCATGGTTGGGTTGTAACAAAGATCTTGAAGGCAAGGGGGTACAGGTTCAAGGAGAACAAGGCAAGGTTTGACCTGATTAATGAAGCTCATTTGTGTAAGATCGGTTTCTTTCAAGGAAGAGTTGGAGCCAAGTTGGTTTACAACTTCAAGTCCTTCATTGATGAGCCAGTCCAAACTCTCCTGCCAAATCCCTCCATCACCACAGTCCAAGTAAAGAGGAACATTCAATTCTACTTGCTGAAGGAAGAGCTGTACAATGTCCAAACTGATCCCCCTATCCTCAAGTACAAGAAAGCTTGTAGAGAAGAAGCTTCCAAGGAAAGGAAAGCAACCGCTGAAGATGCTACCACAAGTGCTACTGGTACTGGAGATGATGGTCTGCCTCCACCTCAAAAACGTTATGGTGGAAACAGATAACACTTTGATGATTACAACTGGGAGGAGCCAGGCACTTCAGGGTTTAGAGCTCAACAAAAGATCGGTGTTCTCCAACAATGGTGCAAGTACCAGGATAAAACAATCCACAAGATGGCAAAGTGCCTCAAGGACATGAAGAAGAGGATCAAGAAGCTTGAAAACCCTTGCAAAGGTGGATCTCCAACACCGGTTTCACCAAGGAACAGAGAAGAGGTTGGAGAGAGCTCCACCAACTGCACGGCCCTGTTCCCATATGGCACAGCATGGGTGGATCTTGAAGACGGTTCTGATGAGGCAAGCCATCACTCCTGGGAGACACCATCCGGTCACACTTCAAACCCCTCTTACTCTTTGGGATCAGACTTCCACAGCTCTTAGGTAACACTCCACACCTTGTACATATGCATGTAGATTTTCCTTTCCTCTTTGCATTTTACTTGTTTTGCTTTGCTTTTACTCCTTGACTGTGTTATTTAAGTGTGGGGGAGGAGTTTCATCTTTCACTAATCATGTTTTCTCTGCTCTTATTTTATACTTTGAGTCTTGAGTCACATTCTTGCATGCATTCATGTAGTTTCATATAAGTGCATATAAAAAAAAACCAAAAAAATCGAAAAATCAAAACAATTTCACAAAAAAATGTTCATGCAGTTGCATTCTCATTTTTAGATTGAGTCTAGTTGCATATTCATGTAGGCTGCATCAATGCAAGGGAGTGATGAACATATCACTTTCACTGCCCTAGTTTCTAGTTCTTTGCTGCGTGTAAACAAGAAAGAAATCATGACTGATCCATGCTTTGAACTTGTTGAGTGAATCAAGCTTTGATTAGTTCCAGCCTTATCTAAGTGAGAACCATAATTTGACAATCTAATTACCATTGCTTGTGCATGTCATTGTGAACTCATGGGTACCTTTAAAATATTTTAGCTCTCTTATCCCTTTTACCACTCTTTGCTAGCTCAAATAGCTGTTCTCTCACCTTGAGACAGTTCCCTGCCTTTAACCAAACCTTCCTTGAAGCCTAAAACACTATAGTGAGAGATGTGAGGCCTTTTTCTGAATAAACTTGACAGAAAGTGTTGGGTTTAGGGCGACAAGAGTAGGGTCTCATGTAGATCTAGCTCTGCATCATGAGTCTAGAGTAGGCTAGGAAGAGATCTTGAGAAACACTGAGTGGAAAAGAGAAAGTTTGAGATGAGAACCAGGGGATGGAAAAGAAAAGGAAGCGGTTTGGGGTCTGCTGTGTAAAGAAAGAAAAGCTCTTGTGTTTTGAAAAACAAATTCTAGCCTCTAAGTAAAAGGAAAAGAAAAGAAGCCAAAAAGGCTCAAGTGTTTGAAAAGAAAAGAAGCCAAAAGGTCTCAAGTGTTTGAAAAGAAAAGAAACGAGGTTAGAAAGTGTTATATGAGAAAGAGCTAAGTGGAAGATTCAGACCCCAAAGCCTGAGTTTAAAGTTGAAAAGATGAACCCCCCTGGTGAGAAAAAGAATGAGAGTGAAGTGAGGAGAGGGTTGATAAGGCAATGAATGTCTTGAGAAAGGAGTAGCTAGGAGGTAATCTTCATGGGAGTAGAGTTAAGGTGAAAGACCGATTTGGGGCATTGGGTAGATGGGATTCTGCTCTTGTATGCACCAGTTGCCTTTTACCCTTAGCATTCTGTTAAAATTTATTCCTTCTTGAGTGATCCTTTGAGCTGCATGGAAACCATAAACATTAAATGAGATCATCTTTGTCTCATGAACCTGTCCCAAGACAAGTGAGTTCACATGATTTGCATATGCATGATTCACATGAGCTTTAATGAATGTCAAAACTTAAGCTTGAGCTTGATTCATTTATTGATAAGTATGGCTAAAGTTTTGTGAGTAATCTTGTTTGCAATGCATCTTAGAATTAGCAAATAGGACAGTGAGCCTTGAATTCTTTTAGTGATACCCTCTCTCATTAAGGAATATGAACTCCCAATGCATCCAACCTCTTTCTCTCATTTGCTCTTTTTGCTTGAGGACAAGCAAAGGACAAGTGTGGGGGAGTTGATATGTTCATAATTTGCATCATTTAGGTTGTATATTTCATTCTAAATCATGTTATTTCTTGCATTTTAGGTCCTTAGGTGTTGTTTTAGAGCTTAGGAGTTGCATTAGGTCCCAATGAGTCTTTGCATGTTTGGAGTGTTTATCAGGTGTATTTGGAGCTATTTGGAGTTGAAAAGGTGGATCTAGGAAGAGGAATGGCGATCAGGACTTGAAAGATGGTGAAAATGGGTTTTTGGAAGTTCTTGGCGATTCTCACGTACCGCAGGCAGCTTTTCTCGGTGTTTTCCATGTACTGCGAGCGAGCCTCTCGGCCAAAACGCGTACCGCGGCTAAGGTTTCTCGGCCAAAATTTCCGGGTAAAGACACCTCTCAGAAATCGCGTTACCCGAAGGTCTTGCCGGTCGATTGTCAGGTGTTTCATCAAAGTTGGAGAGGATTGGATCATGGTTCCAGATCAGGTGGAATCATATGATTTGGAGCCGTGAGCAGAGAGTTAAGCTCGTCGGAAGGCACGCCTGTCTTGCTGCCGTTTTGGACCGACCCAATGAGCTCCGAAGAATGCGAAGGACGATGCATTTCCAGACCGATTCAGTCTACAGGGCCTTCATCAAGATCCGAGATATTTGAGTCCTCTTTCCAGAACGTTTGAGATCATTCAATTCGGAGCTATGATCAAGAAGATAACATTTCTGGAATGGACGCATGTCTAGAAGCTTCTTTTTGACCGTGTCAATGCACTGCAAAGATGAGCCCTCCAGGGAACCTTCCACTTCCCAAGCGCCGAAGGTTCCTTCACCAAAGCTGAAGATGTCTGAGTGTTCTGTCCACCGAAGTTGGAATCGCACCATTTGGACCAGTATCTTGGGAATTACTCTCCCACGAATGTGAAGTGGTCCAAGGAGACCTGAAGCCTGCGAGATGGTCTTGTGACTTGGTTAACTAACAATGCCTGGAGATAAAAGCCTGGGGGTTGAGCTGCGCGTTGAGATGTGCGAGTAAGGTATCACTGGGTAAGGTCTAAGGTTCCCGAGCAAGAAAAATACTAAGTCCACAAACCGTGTGACTTGAGCATGCGAGTTGGCCAAGCTTGGAACTGAGCCGCATGAAGACTCGCAATTTACACCGACTTGAGCATGCGACTTGGAGTGATGGAGACCATCCCCCACATGTCTCTGAAGGCCCCTGCTACATGGTCGTCCGAGTTAAGGAGCAAAGAGAACTGAGCCGCATGAAGGTTCGCAAATCACACCGAGAGAGTAATGCGGCTGAGTTACATGGGTTCTATCTCGTTCAAGCTTCTTTCTTTGGCTGTGCGAGTTAGGCATGCGACTTGGGACTAAAGGAGGACAAAGTCGCACACGTATTTTCCCCAGATTTTGTCTTGGTCATGCGAGTTGAAGAGGAAGAAGGCTGAATCGCACAAAGACTCGCAGAACACACCTAGATGGGCATGCGGCTGAGACTAAAGGACTTAAGGCTCACAAGACTGCTTCTTTGGCTGTGCGACTTGGGCATGCGACTTGGGAGGCTCCTGACCAACTCGCACACTCGTCATTTCACCCATTAAAGCCGGGTCAGGACCCGGTTTCTTCCGGGCTGACCCGTTTCGTTTTAAAGACCTGTATATAGTTTTTAGGGTTTTATCCCAAGGACTTAAGCTTTATTCCATAATCTATTTGCCTCTTTTGTGTAAGAAAACTCCTTTTGAAGAGAAATATCTGATTTTGAGCGTTTTATTCAAGAGAGTTTGAGAGATCTTGTCTTTAAAAGCTGCAAATCCATCATTATCTATCTTCTCCATCTATCTTTCTCATCATTAATCATGCCAATCTTCTCAACTTGCAAAGGTTTAAGAGAGATTAGCATGATTAGTGATTAATCCCCATATTAAGGTCTTAGATATGTAGATTAGGGTGCTTATGTGGTAGATTAGTGAGCTTAGGGGTTAGATCATTCATATTCCATTCTCTACAACCTGTTCTTAATGCTCGATCCATACACATCATATGAGGTCTAGATTCTGGGCATTTCATGCACCAAAAGTGTTTGATGAAATGCCTGAACCAAGGTTGTTAGAGGTTTAAGTATTATTCATCATGGGAATGATTGTTTATATGCTTAAATGACAGATTAAACTGGTTCTTAATGCTTGTTGATTCATGTTTCACTAATGATGATTAGATTAGAAACTGTTTTAGCATAGAAGTTAGTACCTTCATGAGAGGATTAGCTTAGTTAATGATGTTTAAGTTGAATGGTTTGCTTGATCACATGATTCATTAGCTCACTAATTTAACACTAAAGGCACCCTAATCCACTATCATGTCTAAGACCTTTCTCATCATCATACATACATTCTCATCTCATTTAGCTCATTTACTTGCTTATTTAAGTTGATCATTAGCTTTAATCCTTGTTTTCCATTCTTAGTTGTCATTAATCATCAAAACCTCACTCATTTGGCTTGAATTAAGAACTGATACTGCATCTTAGTGTCTACACATGATGGATTGATACCCTTTGTACTGCAAAGTGACAAAAGGGATTGATAACCCCTCATTTAGAGCCCTGAAAATTCTAAGTTATCAATCTTAGTGAGATCACAAAATCTGTCAAACTGATCTAGATGCTCCAAGGGATCCTCCATAGGTAAGCCATGGAATTTATGATTCTGAACCATATTGATCAAAGAGGCCTTCACCTCAAAGTTTTTGTTTTGGACAGGAGGTGGCATGATTCCTTGTCCATACTGGTGTGCATAAGCTCAGTCATTCTCACCAACAAAGACTGGTGGAGGCTGAAGACGCATGGGTGAGTTGGGGAAGGGTTTTGGCTGGTTAACTTGAGGTCGGTCTTGGTTCTGGTTATCCTGAGCCTGTTGAACTTGAATTCCAATCCCATTACCAGCTCTTTGACCGTGATCAGCTTCTTGAGCCTGATGCTCATTCCCAACTTGCTGATCCATCATTCCTAACCTTTCCAAGTGAACAGCTCTTTCTCTTTGTCTTCTTGCTTGGCTTCTTGTGATCATAAACCTGAAAAAAAAAGACAGAACTTGAAAAGTAATCTGTAAAACAAAAAGGTAAAAACTTGATCTCAAGAACAGATCAAAGACTAATGCTAAACAATCCACAATTTGGCAACAGCGCCAATTGATAGACAAGAGTTTTTAAGGTTCTTGAGGGCTATCAATCCCCTTGTCAAAGTAGTATAAGGGGTGTCAATCACATAATGTGGAAGCTAGACACTAGACTATATGATCTGTTACCTAATTTAAGCAAACAAGCAGGGGTTTGATTCAAACAGGTGATTAAAAGGAAACTAAATAAGATTAACAAACTAGCAATGATTCAAAGCAAGAAGCAAATGATAGATGGTAAACAAGATGAGAAAACTAAGCCTCTAGGTGTGGTCATTTATTAGGGTGCTTTGAATGCAAAAAAATGATGCTAAACAACAATGCAACACTTGGTACTCTTTAGTCAAGGCTTCTTAATCAGATTAATCCACTCTCATGACAGAAATCCCTTTGCAAATCACTTAATCAAGTCTAACAACAATTAGAGATAACCAAGCAATCAACAAGCATAATGTTCCAAGCCTAATAGGTGACCAAACAATCTCTAGCAAAGAAAGACTGAATCTTATACAGAAAGATATAGCAAGTAATCATATTATCTCAAAACCAATTAACTTAGAACTCTAAACTAGATTAACCTCTACCCTAATCCATTTTCAAACCAAATTCTCATTTGTGAAATATGAATCAATGAGCATTAAGAAACAGTTCTAATATGTCATTTATGCATTTAACAAACATCATCATGGCATTAAGGCATAAACCCTTAGTTAGCTTTCATTCAGGCATTTCATCAAACACTTTTGGTGCATGAAAAACCCAGATTCTAGACCCAAGTGATGTGCAAGGATCTAGCATTAGGATCAGATAACTAAGGAAAGGAGAAGAGAATCTAAGCCTAAACAATCATTAATCTACATCTAAGCACACTAAATCTACACACCTAGATGCTTAAAGAAAGACTACTCACTAATCATATTTAACTCTCCTAAACCTTTGTAAGTAGAGTAGTTAAGCATGATTAGAGATTAGAAATGGAGATGGAAAGATATAGGATGATCGATTTAAGCTTTAAACACAAAGTACTCTCTTGATTCAAACCCAGAAAATGAAGATCTCTCTTACAAAGTTTAGGTCTTTCACAAAAGAGGCAAATAAACAAAGAGAATAAAGCTTAACCTAATGATTAATATCTCAAAACTATATATAGGAAGGGTTTTCTTAATGAGTCAACCCTTAACAATCAGTATATTGGTCCATTAAGGTCCTAAAATTTGGACTAGATCGAGAGAAATATCGACGTGCATTATCTCGATATTTTGGTCGACATTCCTTCGGTGTTTGAGGTTGGAAAATGTCGACCATGGGTCACCTCGACATTTTGGTCGACATTATTTCGGCTTCCCAGGTTGAAAATGTCGAGCACTTCGTATCTGGATGCTTCTGGTCGATATGAATGCAAACGATCTGAACAACAACCTTCATAACTCTCAGCGCAGTGGTCCGAACCTCGGTCTGTCAACTCCATGAGCCAGATAGCTTCATCATCTACAACTTTGGTGAAGGGTCCGGGTCCAGATGACATCGGCAAGGGCTTCATCTCACCGGTTCTTTGATGCGCGTCACTTTGGTCCTCTAGCGGCTCCGAGACATGTGTTCCTTCTAAACGCCATAACTTTCAGCACACAGCTCCAAATTGGACAATCTCAGGCGTTCAGGGAACTAGACTCATCCCTATTGAATATTGATGAAGTCACCAAAGGCTGGATCGCAATTCCAGTGTTCCGTTTCAGGTGATGAAGTAGAGGGATTTTGGGCTTCTATACACTTGTCCGGTTCTGATGCATTCACACGAGGGTCTCTCCACGGTTTCTGGTTCAGATGCTCCAAATTGACTCCAAAATACCTGTAAACACTCCAAAAGTGCAAGACACTCTAGGACCTAATGAAATTCCTAACTAAACCAACTATAAGGACAAAAGCATTGAAAACTACCTAAATGTATGCATGAGACTCAAAATTTTGACCAAAAATTCAATCTTAAGTATGCAAATTATGAATATATCATGTTTTACCTTTGTTTTAGAGTTTTAGGGCTTTGCATTAGGTCCAAGTGAGTCTTGCATGTTTGGAGTGTCTATTAGGTGCTTTGGAATCTAAGAAGTCTAAGGGGCATGTGTATGAAGATCCTGAGCCATTCAAAGTTGGTCTTAGTCTAAGTGTGATTTTCGAGGTTTTGCTTTGTTTTCTACACTTCTTTTATTTGTTTTCTTTAGAAGTGCTGGTAATCTCACAGAATATCATCTTTTTATCAATCAAACATTTTAGTAATAAGTTTAATTATTTTGAGTATCATCCCCATCAATCAACCCTGATATATCAGAAGCCATTCTGCAACTTCTTTGTGACCCATGGCTCTAACCCTTTCTTCACTTGTGTCTCACGTATCATTTGAAGCAGATTTATCCATTTTACCACCTTCTGAGTGCCAATCTTAGGAAGATTGTATAAAATGCTATCTGAGCACACTAAGAAGTTTGGTAATTCTATCTCTTTATTATCTTCTCAACTTTCACCATCCTTTTCATTTCTTGTCTTTCTATCTTCTATGTCGATCCAGTCTTTAAAAAAAAAAATCCAAAGAAAAACACTAAAAGAATCATCAAAATCATAAGCTGGTAGATCGATTAGCATATTAAAAAAAAAAAAAACCCCTTAATCATTCTATCTGTGTTTTGTTCATATATTTGTAATTGCTTGGGGATTTGATCATGAAATTTGATTGATTTTGTTCTATATACTTTTGAGAATCTCTGCTTTGTGAGGCCATTTGAGAGTTGAATGAAACACCCTGAGAGTTATAGCACTTGTAAGATAAACACTTTAAGAGATTTTCACTTGAAATCTGTTTGTTAAAATTGTTTCAGGTCGAAATGGCAGAAGATGGTGAAGTAAACAATAATAATATTGATAAATGTCATGATAGCTCTGATGGATTAGTTAATGAATATCAATTGAAGGAGATTCATCAGAGAATCGATTGAGTCCAAGGAGAACCTCGACCAACAAGGACCTCTCAAAGCTGTGAAGAGGGAAAGGACGACTTTCCTGGCCACAAAGAAGCGAACTATGGCAACGATCTGAATCTCTCCCATAAGAATCCAAATGTTACAAATCCATGAGATCAGGTGTATCCTCCACAACAGCCTCAAAACCAAAGGTATAACAACAGAAATCAGTTCCAAGGAAACTACCAATGGAAGCAGAACTATGCTCAGCAAAGTGTTGCTCCACAATTTCAAGGCAACACCTCCAACACTCAAGATAGTTTCTAGGCTAAGAAGTCTTATCCTCCAGGTTTTGGTACAAATCAGGGACAACAAAATTCTTCAAATCCACCTAAGTTTAACCTAACAGGCATGTTTCAACAGATCCTTAACGACCAACAGGAGATTAGGAAAATTGAGAACAAAGGAGCCTCATCATCTCGGCCACAAGGTTCTCTTCTAGGGAAACCTGTGACGAATATTAAGGAGTATACTAAGGAGTAAAACCTGTGAAAATGTCCAAGAAGACGAGTCTGCTGATCAAGAAGTGAGTAAAGGAGCTAAGAGCAAGGGTCTACTAGAAGAAAAGGCGCCTGAGAAGCCTAAGAAGAAGGACACACCTTTTCTTCCTCCTTCATACAACCTTATGTTTTCATTTCCAGGGAGGTTTAAGAAGAAGCTAATGGAGAAGTACAGAGTTTTGTTTGACAAAAAATGGAGAAAGTGGAAGTTAAAATGCCATTGGTAGATGCATTTCTCTTGGTGTCTCAATACACCAGGTTTATTAAGGATGCAATGGTGCAGAAAACCAAGGAGCTATAGGGTATGGTTGTGCTATCTCATGAGTGCTGGGCGATCATTCAAAAGAAAACATTTCCAAGGAACTTTCTGATCGAGGGATCTTCACCTTGCCTTGTGTTTTGGGTCCAACGAAGTTCAGTAGTTTTTTATGTGATCTTGGAGCATCTGTGAGCCTTATGCCATTCGTATTAACACAGAAGATCAGTTTAAAGTGTATAAGCCTTGTAGAATCTCTTTGATCCTTGCTGATAGGTCACTGAGACACCCTATTGAGCTCCTTGAAGTCTTCCCAGTTTGAATTGCTAACTTTCAATTTCCAATTGACTTTATTTTTATCTTGATATGGATGAGGAGCCTAAAGATCCTTTGATCTTTGGAAGACCCTTCTTGGCAACTTCTGGAGCCATCATTGATGTTAAAAGAGGGAAGATTGATCTCCATTTTCAAGAAGTCCTGAAATTTGACATCAATGAAGTCATGAAGAAACCAACTCTAGAGGGTCAGGTGTTCTACATTGAAGCTATGGTAGAATTGGCTGATGAGTTACTTGAAGAGCTGATTCTGCAGGATCATCTACAAATTGCCTTGACTAAAGAGCATGGAGACCATGGATCCTTGCATGGTTGAATTCTCACAACCCTTTGGTGAGTAATTGTTCATTTCTGGAGCTAGAGTGCAAGAGTTTGGAGGCAAATTCAGTTCAAAATGGGTTAGTTCACTAGTGTATTGCCGTGGGTTTGGAATCAGATGAGAACAACAAGGGTTGTTGGGGTCGGATTCCACCCTTTGAGTTTCACTCCCAAAAATTGACAAAGTATCCGAAATGGGTTTCACTAAGCTTGGTCGTAGTAGACAAACCGGGCTCAACAAGGGGTTAATCTGAACCGGCCGAGCCAAGAAAAATAACCTAAACGAACTAGGGTGTGGTTCGGTTCGGCCGAGCCGCATTGGGAAAAGAAGTGGGTCGAGTTGAATTCAGAGGGGAGATGGGGATAAGAAGTTTTAAAGTAATAAAAACCTTTTTCGATCTTGTGTTGTTGTGATTAAACTTTTCCAGTAATAAAAACTTCAGATCCCTTTTATTTTCTTAACAAATTCTGATTGTGCGAGTTTTGGCTCAAACAATTTGGTATCGTCTATGGGGATAAGAAGTTTTCAGACTCAAAAATCGACAAGACCCTAACATTCGAAGAACATGTCAAACAACACTTCTAACGACTACAACAACAACAACACGAAAAAGACGCTCCACCGTCGAACACAATGACGAGCACTGAAACCCAGGACGAGGTGAAAAGTATGCTAGTCGCGCTAATGAAGAAGATGGAGGAGCAAAATAAAAGGAACGAAGCAATCACAGAGCGGTTCGACGTGATGACGACAGAGAGGCGGTATTCGATCCAGAGAGACTGGATTTCTGATCTAACTGATGGGGTGAGAAGACACTTCGATTTCTTCACTTCCGGAAGGGCATCAACATTTCTGGACCCCTTCAGAGAACAAACTCCAGCGGTGACCAGAGCATCACCATTGCTGCACCCTCTCGACAAACAAACTCCAGCTGCGACCAGATCAAACTTAACCGATCCACTTACTCTTTGCTTAGGCGCTAGACAGCTAGGTAACGCGGGAAATACAGCTACTGATATATTCCTATCTGTGCTTGTTTAGGGTGCATTTTTTAGTCCACGAATAGAGTCTCATGCATGTATTTAAGATAGGTTCATTGTGTTTTACCTTTGTTTTATAGTTTTAGGGCTTTGCATTAGGTCCAAGAGAGTCTTGAATGTTTGGAGTGTCTATTAGGTGCTTCGGAGGTCACTTGGAGTGGAAAAGGTGAAACCCAGTGAAGAAATGTGTGAAAGAAAGATCAAAAATGGTGAAAATGGTGTTTTGAAGTCTCTCGGCAAAACCATGTACTGCAGGCAGTGTTTTATGGGACAAAAGCCATAACGCAGGAATTATTCCTCGGCCAAAACGCGTACCGCATGCCTAATCCTCAGCCAAAAATCTCCTGTTTTAGTATGCCTCAAAGATTGCGTTACTGGAAAGTCTTCCCGTCCAATTCAGCTTCTGAAGTCTGCATGAAAGTTCAAGAGCATTGAGTCAAGGTTCGCGAACAGTTGGAGTCAATAAAATTGGAGCAGTGAGCTGAAAGATATAGCTAACAGAAGACGAACTTGTCTCGCATCCTTTCCGAACCGATTTGATGTGCCTCAAAGATCACTCAGGACAAGTCCCTTACCTTCCGATTCAGTTTACAGGGCCTGATCAACATTCGGAAGGCCTTGATCACCTCGGATCATTATTCGCAAGCAATGAGTCATCTTTTCAGAACGATTGGGATCACGTCATTTGGACCACCGAGCTCGAAGATATCGTAAACGGGGGACAGACGTGTCTCGCAGCAAGAAACCAAAGCTTCTCGAGCCGATGCAGAAACCCGTTTACAGGAAGGCCTTGATCACCCCGGATGTACCCGAGCTCTTCTTAAACGTTATGGAAAATTGAGCTGACTTCTCTCTGGAGTTTTTCCCGAGCCATTTGGAAAATTTTGGTCCTCGAAAATGAAAAAAGCTGCGACTTGGTTAACTCGCAGCAGTGAATGTTTAAACTCTGGGTGCAACCTGCGACTTTAATGGTGAGGGTAAGGCGACTCGGAGCAGGGTAGAGACTTCCAAGGCTTAAATTTTGCTAAGTCCACAAGGCTGTGCAACTTGGGAGTGTGAGTGAGAAAGAGAGCAAACCATGTCGCATAAACATTCACAAATGAAACCGACATGGCTGTGCGACTTGGAGATGAGATGTACCATCTCGCACACTTGCTTTCTCCAGGCTGCGAGTTAATAGGTGCGAGTGGGAAAGAAGGACGACCTGAATCGCACAAACATTCGCAAATGAAACCGACATAGGAGTGCGGCGGAAGAAGCAAGGATCTGGTCCGCAAGAACAAACACTTGCCTAATGACTCAACTGAACCGGTTCAGTACCCAGTTTTTCATGGGCTGACCCGGTCCGAACCAGATTCCTTTGAATAGTTTTTAGGGTTTTATCCCAAGACTCACCTTTCATTCCCTGAAACTTTTTTGCCTTTTTTGTGTAAGACTCCTTTTGAGAGAAATATCTCCCATTTTCTGTTTAATCCAAGATAGTTTAAAAGTTTGAATCATCTTTTCATCATTATCTTTCCATCATCTATCTATTCTTATCAACTAATCATGTTTAAATACTCCTCTTGCAAAGGAATCAGCGAGTTAATCATGATTAGTGATTAGTCACCTCGTTAGGGTTAGGTTAGGGGCCTTAGGGATTTGATCAAGGTTGTTTAGGGCTAGATCTATGTATTTCTGTCTTGCTTAGATAATCTTAATGCTGGGTTTCTGATAATCACTTAAACCCAGATTTTTGGCATTTCATCCACACAAAAGGTGTTTGATGAAATGCCAAAGTCAGCTAAGTCAAGAGTCTGTTGTTTGATTCACATGGGAATGTTGTTTTGAGCATAGATAGTACATTAGAAATGGTGTTTAATGCATTTCTTTCATTGTGTCTCTAATGATGCTTGAGAAAGATTGAAACTTCAAATGAATCCTAAACTGCAGAGATCATTAATCAGCATTGTCATTAACTCCTTGATTAGACCCAGATGTACCATAGCTAATGATCATGTCTAGAACTCTATGTTTCATCATCTTACATTAATAATCATCTTGCTATTTACTTGCTTTAGTTTGTCTTTAATAACTTGCTCAATCTTGTTTTAGCCTTGTGTAGCTTTCATTTGTTACTTGTTACACAACAAACCTTCTTTGAATTGCTTGTATTAAGATAACACCTGATAATTTAAAGAAGTAAACCACATTGTTGGATTGACACCCTTTATGCTACAACAGATAAAGGGATTGATACCCTAAGAGTCCAATAAACTCTTGTTTATCAATTGGCGCCGTTGCCAAATTTTGGATTTAGCATTAGTCTTTGGTTTAGTCTTGAGGTCAAGTGTTTTCTTTTGTTTTAATGATAAGACTCTTCAGTTCTGTCTTTGAGTTTTCAGGTTTATGTCACATAGATAAAGGACCAGACGCAGAAGTTGTAGACCAGCTGAACCCTTCATTGACAATATCGATTCGCTACATAATCCGCGACATAAAAAAAAAAACTTTACGATCTTTGTCACTCCACCTGCGTACATGAGAAGTCTAATTGTGTCGATCGTCATCATTGTCTCACGTGAGAATCCTGTCAATAGCTTCAGATTAGTAGTTACTTCAGACAAATCAATCTTCATTCTTCTATGAATTTCACTGAGTTTCCTGTATTTATTAATACTCTGGCAACGTCATGATCTCTGATTGTGAGTTCGATTGCTGTGTGGCGCATCGATTTCAACTGTTTTGTTTTTTGAGAATGAGATGGAGGTGTTTGGATAGTGTGTAGGCTCTGAACTGTTAATGCTAGCATATGCCTTTTGCTTCTCCGAACTTTTGATGCTAGCATCTGCCTTTTGCTGAAAAGCTTTTATTGACGATATCGTGTCGAGACAATATTGCGACCCGCCCATTATCATGTTGATCCTTCTTCGGGGGCCATCGCATGGGTCCCAATACTCTTCCTTCTTCAGTTTGGGACCTCGCCTTGGTGATCTTTCCCCTGGTTTGGCGGTGTAGGTCGTTTGCCTTGGTCTTCTAGTTTTTCATCCTCGTGGTCTTTGGCAGCTATCGTTTCACTGAGCTCTCCAGTCGCCTGTAACATTGATGATGCTCGTAATATGCCTTCTCGTCGTAGGTCCTTGGATTTTGTATCCAAGTATTCCATGATATTTTTCCTTAGCTTGCTCCTACCTGGTAGTTATGGGCTCCTTATAACTTGGGTCCTTCTTGGTGCACATACTTACTGTTTCGTGCATTCTTTTGTTGCGTCCTTAAAGAATTTCGAATTGCTGCTTTCGTGGATTCATATTGTTCGTCTATATTCTCCATCTCTGCTTCATTCACTACGAAATCAGTGGAGCGGTGTAAAGCTTCTTGGATCGTCAATGGTGAATGCCATCTCCCTTTGAAATTCGGGCTTGTCATTGATAACACTATATTTTTACCGATTTTCAATCAGCATTTCTTATGCTATTTCAATGGTTTTAATTAGTTTTAATTATTTTTATAAAAAAAAACTAAGATCTTCTCACTGTGTGATCCAGCTCAAATTTGGAAAATTTCCAGAGGACCTAGCTGACTTTCGATTGCACTTGACGTGAGGACTATCTAACGGTTCAATCAAAAGATACATGAAGATGAAGATGTCTCGTCAACCAGCCTGACATTTAGCTGATCTGCCGCAAACACCTGTTTGGCTGCACCTCACGCCTCTCACCCAGTGGACATTCACTCCACCAGTCCCGGAAGACTCTCACCCGCGACAAAACCCATCTCGGCCCTGAGGCCCAACATCAAGCCCATTTCTTAATTCTCTTCAAAGAAAGCCATAAGGACGACCTAACAGACTTGAATTCCTATAGTTAGTTGTTTAAGCAGTCCTATTTTGGGTGTGTACTCTTGTAATGAGTTTTTGACGCACCAAACTTTTATTTCTTAGGTTTAGGTCTGGGAGATAGGAATTCTTCCCTTTAACCCATGTTTTCCTTTTTTGTATCTATCTATTTCAGTTATGCATTTATCCATTATGCATTTGTGTTTCTTGCATTGTGTTAAAGTAGTTTAGTAGTTGGGTTTAGAAGATCCATCGATGGGGATCAACATGTTCGATTAGTATTGTTATTTTCTTAGTCAAAGAATCTCTTCTAAGTTGTATTTAATGCATGGGATTAGAGTCATGAATTAATCTCTGAACCTAGGTTTAATCAGAGCCACAACAGTGATGTATCAGATTACCATAAATAGCTTCAAAAGAACATAGTTGTTGTAAGAAATGAAAACAACCTATAGAGAAGATGTGAGCATGATCTTAAGTTTAGTTAATGCATGATCTTACTCACGGCCGGAGACGAAAGCTACTGGTCGAGTTTGAGTTATTAGTTGGTTAGGGTGACGACATTTGGCTAGTCATATTAGTGTATTCTAATTCCATGCAGATACTTAGAAATTGAGTTGACATACAATCATAGGCTAATTATAAGTTACTTAAATATCCATAAGGAAATTTGGGAGTCGGTTAAATAAACCCCCCCCCTATGAGCTTGAAAACCTTACATTAATCGAGTATCCCCTAGATATCTTTGTCAGCCCAGTTTTTCTTTTATTTTTAAGCCCATATCAATTAGGTGTAGGAATATTCTTATTTTTGTTTTACTTTTTTTTTTTGTGACACCAAAAAAACCCTATAAAAACCCCCTGAGTTGATTATTACATTTACTAAGAACTACACCGCACAGCTGTGCGCTTGCAAGAAACTAGTGTTTAGACATTTAAAACTTCATCTGTGACCTATAACTCTATCAGCATCAGTGATAACACCGTATTTTTACCCATTTCATTAATGATTTCTTATGCTATTTCAAAAGTTTTAATTAGTTTTAAGTATTTTTTATTATGAATATTTTATATTTGTAGTTTCAAAATTCTTTCAGGTTACTTAGACAAAAACAATACAAATTTTGACGAGAAAGTTGTCAAACGTTTGACTAATCACATGGTCAAAATGGTTCGGTCAAAACTGGGTTAAACAGTTTAACCTATTTTGGAAAACTTGTTTTCAAATTTTTACCAAAGAAATAAAGGAAATAAATTATCAAAAAATAAAAATTACAATAGAAAATAGCTCCAAATTTATGAAAATTTGATTTAAAATTAAAATAGGCGAAATAAAATAAATATATGAAAACTTTTTTATATAAAAAAAAATTACCCATCCAAAAACACACAAGAAACATACACTATTCCTCAGCATCAGAATTATCATCAGATTGAGTAACTAAATCTGGAAATTGCTTGAATAATATATTCTCAAAAAGGTTGAGCTTTTTTGCCCGTTTAGCTTGATACTTTCGCCTCCTCAGCCAAGGACTTCTCCATCTCAGCAACTTTTAATTTTTACGGGTTAGCAACTCTTTCTTCAGTTCTCATCTATAGTAGAAACTATATAAATTAATATTCGATAAATTAATAAATATTATAAATTAATAATTTTTCATGCTCCTGAGTTGAGTTGAGTCAGTTCAAAATATGACACAATTCAATAAGATAATAAAATAATAATTTAAACAAAACTCTTATGTAAATATATGGTCTCATTAATAATTACTATAAATGTACACTACTCCTCTTACTAAAATAGGAGTTGAGTGATATTTTTTTATTCATTTTAAATTATATTTTTGTTGTAATTCATTTTTAATTTTAGAAACATTTTTTTTAAAAAAAAATATAATCTCTTAAAAAATTCTTTTAAAGTTAATAAGAAAATAATTAAAAAATTATATAAAATTAATAAATTAATAACTTTATAAATTAATAAAATATTAAAATCGTAACATTATTAATTTATAGAGTTTTTACTATAGAAGTGTCAGCAGAAGAAATGTCAAAGCCTTGAAGAGATCCGAGACCAAAACGACCTCCTTTTAACAAGTGGGACCTCCTTGAAGTTAAAAATAAATCAAATATGCTGAACAAAACACGTAAACATTATCAATAAGAACACAAAGAGGAAAATTTATCAGTCCGAAATGTTAGAAAAGAATAGTAGTAGTTACCTTCAAAAACAGCAAGTTCAGTTCGGTTTGAGAGAGAGAGAGTGAGACTCTACTGATTTATCTTGTGTCTCCTGTGAAAGTAAATTTTGGTCTATCTCTAACAACGTTTCGACAATTCCCTCAATCTTTTGTCCACAAACGCCTTTGGTTTTTTGCTTTCACTTATAAAAGCCACTCTTTTTGGAGGTTCTTCAGCTTCCTTTGTTAGGTGGAGGTTTTTCTTTTCAATTTTTTCAAAATTTTTTTTAATATTTTTATAAAAGTTAATACAATCATTATTTGTTACTTAATTACTTGTTAATATTTTCTTATAAAAAAATAAAATATTAATTTAAAATACATATTGAATAAAGTTTAATAATTTAAAATTATATTAAAATTAATAAATATTATTCAATATTTTAAATTAGTTATAACATAAATTTTTGTTTAACATTTCCACAAATATTAATTAATAGTCAATTAATAAAAAAATTAAAATTAATATAATCATCATTTCATTTGTTACTTGTTAGTATTTATTATAAATAATCTTAAAAAATAAATTTAAAATACATCTTGAATATTATTAAGTAATCTACAGTTATATAAAAACTAAATACATATTTATCAATATTTGTAATTAGTTATAACATAATTTTTTGTTTAATATTAATATAAATGTTAGTTAATAGTTAATTAATAAAACAAACTTTTCATATTGTTTAAGTGTTTTAAAATTTAATATTAAAATTTAATAATTAAAATTTAAGTGACACGTGTCAGCCTTTCCAATACTGATGTGTCAAGTATATGGAGAAAGTTGAGCAAGTTTATATATAAGATGATGGCAAAGTTACTCGACAATTCCGTCTGCCTTTTTGTCCACAAACGCCTTTGTTTTTTTTTGCTTTTGTGTGTTTCACTAATAAAAGCCACTATTTTTGGAGGCTCTCCAGCTTCCTTTGTCTACAAATTATGGCAAAATTACTAGGTGTTTTACTAATGACGTTAGACAAGAATGAAGATTATCAAATAATCAAATTAGATAATACCATTTCCTCAAAACCCGTTGCATAAGACTTGGAGCCTGTGGTGTGTGCAGCTTCCCCATCTCCTCCATCTGCTCCATGATCAGTTGGACTATTTTCCCTAAACGAATCAGTAACCATCTCAAAAGTATCAACGTTTTCCCTAGGTTGTTCAGACCTTTCCCCATATATTCACTACTTTTTGCCATATATCCACTACTTTCACCCATGTATGCACTAGTAATAGGTAAAGTATATGAATCTTCCTCATGCAAAAACCATACATAATAATTCAGCATAAACCCTCTATTATATATGTGATTCCATTCCATACTTCTGACACCTCTCAAAATTTTCTATTATTGCAACAAGTACGAGGAAAAATGATCTTACCAGATTCTAATGATAAGTCACGAGTTGTAGCAACTCGTATAAATTCGGTAAGCACTTCTCCAAACTCTTTTGTAACATTGCCGGTTTCTGGATCTCGATGTCTATACATCCATTCTCGAGAATTATGATAACTAGAAGACATTTTTGATGGGTTTTTTTGTTTCTACATTTAGATATTGAGGAGAATGGGAGATATATTTTTTTTAAAAAAATTGACTGATTTTGACTGGTCGTCAAGGAGAGCTAGTGTTTCTTGGGTATTTAGGTTTGACACAATTTTAAACCCAAAGCCCATGAGCTTATTTTCGTGGGTTGGAACAAGTTGATAGGATCCCCCATGGCCCTTTCTTCTGGCGGCATGGGGGGTAAAAAAGAGGCTCTCTTTTTTGTGGAAAACTCGTCAGTAATTTTGACCATTTTTCATCAGAAAAATATTGTCAAAAGTGTTTGACCAATAATCACCAAATATAGAATTGTTTAAATTTAGTCGAATATATCCAACAAATTTTTGACCAATATGAAACACCTACAAATAGTTATAAACGGCTCTATTATTCGTCAATAATTGGTCAGTAAATTCGATTAATTGTCATCCAATATAACTTGTCATAAAATATCAACTAATATTTGAGTTTGTCAATTGTCACAAAAAGGTTTTACCAAATATAAAGGGCTCTATTATTCGTCGATAATTGGTTAATAAATTTTGACTAATGTTCGTTGGAGAAAGGTTGTCGTAAATTATTGACTAATATTTGACCCAATTTGTGAACAGAAATAAAATGGTCAAAAAAGTTTGACCAAATATAAACGATATGTTTGGTCAAATTCAAATTTCGGACAGATTTTAGTCAAATGAAAAAAATATCAAAGTCAAAATTAGCTTTGTTTTCTTGTAGTGGTGTCTGTTTTCAGATTATACCAAGTAATATTTATCGTCTTCCGTATTCTCTAAGACTTTCTCATGACGCTGAAGTTATCTCTGTCTTGATCCTTGAGTAGTTTGTGTCTAGTGGTGGAGGCATGTATAAGGAGATTGGGGCAACTTCCCCCAATAAAAAAATCTGATTACTCTAAATTGCTAACAATAATAATAATTGCTCCCACACTAAACAATATATATATACTCCTATTATTTTTGCCTCTAATAGAAAAAATTTCTAGTTCCGCCACTGGTGTCTTGACTTTTGAGCAGTATGTGTCTTAACTCTTAAGGATTGATTTTAGTTTTGTCATTTGAGTTTCCTTCGATTAAATTTTTTTAAATTTTGGGTATATTAAAAAGCTGAAATTTTGAAATGTGCTTTTAAGTTTATGTTATACCTTATATATTTTGGTTCTGCTCTCTGAATTGTTTTCACTTCTCAGAGTTTGAAAATTTTGAATCTCAAGACAGCTTTGAAAACTGAAGTTTTGGTTATAACTTATCAGGTAATGTTTTTTTCCTTCACAATTTTTTATGAATTGTGTTTGATTGTTTAGAAACGTAATTTACTTGTTTGGTTCTAATAACTTACTTGATTAGTTTGAATTGTGTTTGATTGTTTTTCTTTGTCATTGTGTTTGATTGTCTGGCTAGTAGGTGTATAGTTTGTAGTTGACTATACTAGAGGTGTGTGTATAGTTGTTTATAATAGATGTATATAGTTGATTATACTAGAGGTGTATAGTTTACTATACTAAAGGTTGAATTGAGTTTGATTGTTTGTCGTTGTAGAAGTGTCAAAAGATAGTAAGTCAGTAAATATTGTCTCTCCTGTTGTATACAGGCAAGAAGACTTAGAACTGAGTTTGAAAGGAAGCCCGAATGAGATTCATGATTATTGATGTTCTTCCTTGTCTTTTGTTTTCAGTTTTTTGGATTTAGATTTGGAACTGATCTTGATGTTGAATATTTTGTTGTGGAGTCTATGTGTTTGTGTCTTGTACTTTGTCATACTTTCTATTTTGAGTGAGACACCCTAATCCCGGAAAATTTCTACCGAATAGCTTGACTTGCACTCTAATCCGTCTTTAAACCTTATCTAGAAAAGGAAGGAAAAAGGGGGTGAGTAACATAGTTACTCAGCGGCATGAGTACCCACGAGATTCATAATACGATATTTTATTTATTAAAAACATAATATGCTAGCCAAAAAAAAAATTTATATTTTTAATAAATAAATTCGAATGCTATATTAATTCACTCAAAAACTGACTCTTCACGTTCCTGAGGAACCACATCCAAGGTGCTCATTCTCTGCCACCACCCATAAATGACTTAACAACAATCCTTTGCCATCACCCACACAGGGTTTGACGGCCACAGCTGGGTAATATCATGCAGAACTCAAACAAGACCGACTCTTCACATTAACACATTCTCCAAGACCCTCATGTTCCAGATATTCATTCTCTGCCACCATCCATTCCAGTCTTGACAAGTTACCAGTGCCACCACCCTCAACATGGATTAACTATGGCTCGTCAGCCATTTCTCGATCACTACAACTTCATAATGTTCAGCCCATTCTCGATCAGTACAAGTCCATAATGTTCAGTCCCTTGTGGTAGGCTGTTAGAAACAATCATACAGTCACATTCCATCTATACTGATTAATTACTATCATTCCTCACTAGCTTCCATCTTAATTATTATGACTTTTCAAACATTACTTATTTCCATCTTAATAAATTCACATATTAATTTTTAATTCATAATATAAATAGAAATGAATAACCAATTATAAATGATGCACATGATCAACTACTTAGGCAACAAAAACGCAAGTACCGCCTATCATCACACATTCATTCAATGTACTAAACACCTTACGCGTATTAATAAATTAAATACAGTATTAAATGAATACTCAAAACAACTGCCCACATGGTGTGTCTCAAACCAGCGGATCGTGTCTTAATCTTTGTTGCATTGCGCCCCATCCTGAAGTTGATGTGTGACTTTAGAACTAAAAATGGAAAAAGAAAGAACTAGAAATAAAAATGAAGTCTCCAGAAATATAACTTTTCAAAAATATAAATTTCCAAAAATAAGAACTTTTCAAAAATAGAAATTTTCTAAAAATAGAAGTTTTCATAATTTTACTTTCCTAAAATCAATCAACATAAATGAATTTTCTTAATTAGATCATCATAAATGGCTTCCCATAAATGGATCGCCATAAATGGTTTTCCTTTTTCAGAAGAGGGAGGTTTCTTAGCCGGAAAGGAACATCAATAACATTTGAAGGTTATCTCAGAATCTGAATCTGAAAGTTGATCTGGAAATAAGAATCCGAGATCTACAGATTAGTATGTGGATCGCTATCTGGGTCCTTCTGGATCGATGGCAAAACCTCTCTCAAGTTAGCTCTACAAAACTGGAAATATCAAATTTACCAAAATAAATGATTTTTCGCTAACTTTCAGCTCACGTAAAAACGGAACTTACCTAGGATCTGCAAATCGCTATGGATTCCTTGCAGCTATATGTTTCCAGAGGTATGAAGATCAGCTCGATCTGAGTTGCTGGCAAATGACACAGCAAAACCCTCACTCAGACAAATATTAAATTGATGCTGCAGAGGTGTTTATAGAATTTCATTGCATTAACTCTGTGTCTCTCAAAAGAATGTGGCTGGCCTTTATATAGGGAGTGAGTCAAGCTCATTAGGTCTAGGATGAAGAAAAAATAACCAAATTACCCTTACTCACACTTAGGACTTTCCTTATAGTTTTTGTGCTGAACTTAGATAGTTGGGCCGAAAATTAGAGAGATGTTTTTAAGTGTTGGGCTGCTGGAAAAAAAATGAACATAAACTTAAACTTGGGATGTCACATTCAGGAACTTAGAATTTGGATTTCAACTTGTATTGTGTTTGATATCTTGGTTTATTTCAGATAATAGGTTTTTTTGGTTATTTAAGTAATTTTTATGAAACCCGAATAATAATTATTATTTTCTAGGTTTTTCAGGTTCTTCGATTTGTGAATTGAAATTTCTTTCAATCATAGAACCGACCTGAACCTGACAAGACCCTGACCAAATACTTCCTTCGATCCTATTTGGGTCTAGACCTCTCTACACGGAGGACTCGACCCCAATCCGAATTGTGGACCATAATGCCCATGCCAACCTCACCGTCTTCATAAATGTAACTGACATTAACATAACTTGTCAACTTTTTTATTTTTAATGGGTGTGACGTATCAAAAGACAGGCACACATAAAAGCATCTTCATCCCTCATTTTCTCATAGGGTTCTTAAGATTTTTAAAATAATAAATTTTCTGTCTCTTTCTCTCTCTAATTTTATGTCTCTCTCTAATTTCCATCTATCATTGGCCCAGAAAAACTTTTAAAACATACACCAATAAAACAAGGACAAGTGTCTTTAAAAACTCTTAAGGAGAGGTTCTTATTTTAGAAATCTAAGCAGCGGTTCTTAAAGATTTTAACCTTTTTGATTTATTTTAAATGCCACTTTAATACTAAGAACACCTCCAACAGCAGGATGAGGAGGGGTTCTAGTTTGAGTTTTATGTGAAAAAAAATATTTAATGGCTAATATTAGGAGAACCAGGTCAAATTTAGTGATCTGCAGAGCCTCACTAGAGACCCTAACGTGTCAAATGGTGATTGGTCATTGGGTTTTTGTTTTTATTTTGTTTTTTATTGAAACCCTCTACATGTTTTAGAGTCTTTGCATAAGAGAATTCATTTTGTCCGATATCTCCTTCTTCGATATCTCTGATGCTTTCCTTCGATATCTCCTCCTTCGATATTTCCGGCGGCGAGTCCTGTCCATTCATCGTAGGCGTCGTCTTCTGCTCCTCTCCAATTTTCCGAGACTGCGGCTTTACTTCTACAACTCGGCGGCGAGCAAATGATCGAGCAAATCGGCGGCTTTACTTTTACAAATCGGCGGCGGCTTTACTTCTTCAAAACGGCGGCGAGCAATTTTCTTATTGATGATCGACTTTACTTCTACAAATCGGCGGCTTTTGGTCTATATACAAGTGGTGGCGTGCAATTGATCGAGCAAGCAAACGTAAGAGTCAATTATCGACATATGATCGAGCAAACAAAGCAAAGTCGAGCAAGTGATCGAGCAAGCAAAATTTTTTTAGAGCTTTCTTAAGATTCCACTACTGGACACTAAAACAATGAAAAAATTTAAAAGATGTTCTAGTGCATTAAAGTGAACAAATTATTAGAATATAAGATTAGAATCCCTCATTATAGACTATGGTTGGAGGGGGTCTAAGAACCCCCTGCAAGATCATGGATGGAGATGTTCTTAGACTCATATAAAGCCAAGAAGACGGCTAAGACACATTATAAGAAAATATATATTTTGCCACCCTAGATAACTAATACACCTGTTTTAGAAATAACTCAAAGCGCACAGTTATTTCTATTATTTTGTTATATAAAAATTAGATTTTTATATGAAGACGAATTTGTATCAAGAATTGTGTTAAATCCAATTATCATACGGGAATGAAGTAATGCCCAACCCACTATCGCCGATGATAAACTCCGTTGCCGTGAAGTTAAACGCATCTTCATAATCCATAATGTGGTAACCCGACCAGTTGACCCGCTTACCCGTTTCAGAACCCGATCCGTTATTATTATACTCTCCATAATAAAGACTATCAATTTCTTACCCACCGTTCCATTTGGTCCAACCAAAACCGTCAATAAATGACTCCATTAGAACTGTTCTTGAATATTCTCTCCATGGGCGTCCCAAAAAGCTTTTAACTCTATTGGAGCTGTTAAATAGATCCTCTGTTGCAAGGATGGAGTAGTTCTGAATCGAGATCCCGGTGTCTTCGTTCGGACTATCTCGTGACTGTGCTGTTATAACTTAGAATTGTCCCGGCATAGGCAACTTTGAAACAATGTTGCAGCCTTGGAAACATTCTTTTTGAGAGAATCTTCTAAAATCGGGTCGTACTCGTCATACCCGTCACTGGAATCCTCTAAAAACCTGCGATCTTTTTGAGAGACCTAGTCGGGAAACCCAAGTAACCAGCGGTTTTTAGTCTTGTTGCTACCGTTGGCTTTTCTCTGTTTCGGAAGAGCAGACAGAGAGTTGCTTACGTGTTTGCAAGTGGTCGTGAAGGAGGTCACGAGCTTCGTCTTTAGTGGACCAGAGGTAGATTCAAGACCATCGAAGCAAGTATTTTTTGTTGGTGAGAGCGGCGCTCAAGTAAGCTCTAGCGTCTGCTAGCTTTCGTGAATCCTTAGAACTATTTTTTTGATCAAAACCCTAAAGTGTTAACCATAAAACTTGTCGCCGAAAAAACCATAATCATAGCTTATTGAAAAAGAAATCCATAGCTTGCAAAGCCCAAGAGTGAAAGAAAGTATTTAAGCTAATTGTTAAGAGTTTCTGAAGCCTCTAGAGCCTAATTTTCGTGGCCCTGATATAAGGAGAAGGAAAACCCAATGTTAGAAGCCCAATCGGATCAATAAGGGCAATTCTGACTTTCTGTGAGCAGACATAGGGTTCTCTTTTTTTACTTTATAAATAGGTGTGAGCTCGTGATAGTGCAGAAGGGAGAGAGTTTCTGCTGCGAAGCCCTGTTGAAATCATTTTCGATCATCCACCATCAAACACCTCGAAGGAGAAGCCATTGCAGGCACTAGAAGATAGATCAGACCAGTCATGGCGCAGAAGAGAAACGAACAGTCAAACAAAATTGGATCGACCTAAAAATTGGTTCGAATGTTCCTGACCCTTATATCTAGCTATAGCCCAAAGCCGTTTATTATTTGGAGCTACGGTTTGAAAGTCATGAGTGTTTTCCCGAGTCATACCTGTGCAGATCCGATCCGCGAGCAGCCAAATTGCGATGCGTTTTGCCGGCGATCTAGGAAGTTCCAGAGGACGATCTACATACCGGCGTGAAGATCTTTAACCCATCTTTCCATATCAGTCTTCAGATATCTATTCCGAGCTGTGACCAGAAAGTTATGACCATTTTTCTGCCACATATCAAATCTATCCGAATGTGAACTGAGTTTGCTAATCTTCTTCAAATGGCAAAGGTGAGGACAAATTTGTAGATTTCTAAGATATATTAGTTGATTTAGTAATGTGTGTATGCTTAGTGTAGTAAACATGATTGATGATGGGTATTTGATAATGGTGTTTGATATGTGTTATTGATTGGTTATTGTTGATAATTAATAATGAGAAGTACAGGAATATGATAACAATAAAATTTATTTGGTTACAATATTGTTTGACGGCCTACAACGAAAAACTGAGATTGTGAAGTTGTAGTGATTGATAAATTGTTTGACGGCCTACAGTGAAGGACTGAATATTGTGAAGCTGTAGTGATCGAGAAATGGCTGACGAGCCATAGTCAACTCTGTTGAGGGTGGTGGCACCGGTAACTTGTCAAGCCCAGAACGGGTGGTAGCAGAAATGAGTACCATTGACGGAAGTTCTTTGGGAATGTGTTAGAGAATCTCTAGGTTGATTGATTGGAATGGTTAAATGATTGGATTTATTTATTAATATTAGAATCATATATATTATATAATAATATTAGTTATTCTAGGTTGATTGTTGCTTGAGTTTGATGTCTATATTATGTATATACATTATTGCTTATTTTAAATAATATGTCAAATAATCTTGTGTGTTCTAAGAACACACCCTCACTAAGTATTTTTTCCCGAATACTAATCCCTCTCTTCTTTTTCAGGTGAGATCAAAGAGTAGTACTTGTGGCAGTTGTTGTGGTGTTATGTTCGGGAGTCAAAGGCGCATTTTGTAATTATTTTTAAGAATAATTTTAATTAAATTATTTCTAGTTTCTCCAAATATTTAAGATTTTTTTATATTTATATTTTTAATAAAAGATTTTTGATAATAAATGATTATTTAATGTGTTTTTATTCTTTTAAAAAAGCTGTTAAATGAGTGTACGAGCAAATGGAAGGAGTGAAGAGGAGAAAATGGAAGGAGTGAAGAGGAGAAAATGGAAGGAGTGAAGAGGAGAAAGAATAAAACAGAGAAATTTAGAGAGGAGAGAGCCACTGGAGAAGAACAAAGTTGAAACAAGTGGAGAAGAGAGTGGTATGTTTTTAAATGTTGAGAGGAATGGGTATGTACTTCGAGTCTTCTCAAAGCGACAAATCAAATATCTTTAACTTAGGCATTTTTCGATACAATTGTGGTTAAATAATGTGAAGAATACAAAAAAAAAATGATGTGTCTGATTGCCATTTAATTTGTGGATATATTTTGTTAGAAATCAATTATCATATACCATCGGTTACTACTTTAATAAAATCAGTAGTCCTGGAATAATCTCTCTGATATAGAATTTTTTTTTTATGAGGGAGAGCATTTTGAATAAAAAACATATTTCTTTTATAATAAGAGACAATTTTTCTATAAAGTTATTAAAATAATATATTAAATCATATTTATTTAGGTTATTAAATTAATATATTAAAAAATATTTATTTAGGTTTTATTATAAACCCCATACCGGGACACCTGCATCCGCCTGCTAATACCAACAATATTTACGAGGAATTACAGCTCAAATTCAATGGAAAGGCTTATCGAAAATACTCAACCTAGATTTTAAACAGTATATTTTAACGTGCATACTTATGACTATTATGTAGTGCATATTTTAAAACGAACTAAGTAGTAACAATCACTTTGGACGGGATGAGATATTTATAAAGTATTTTGGTTGATATTTTTTATTAATTCAAGAGATGAAAATAATTTAACAGGTTTTAGGTATAACCTACATAGTTGTGATTAGATTTGAAAAGCTTAATTTAATATGACTTGAATTTGAATATGCAAAATAATCGAATCTCAAAACAATTTAATCTATTTTGAATTCAGATATGCAATTCATACAAAAAATTTTTACAATGATTACGTCTTTTGTTTGATATTTTTTGAGGAAATTTTCATACACATTCATCTTTAGAAGGCTTCATCGCGAGTAGCAAACCACTCTGTAAGTGCTTCCTCGTATTCGTGAAACCCTACTGTGCAAAGGATAAGATATGGTTGCACGGAATCTTGTGAGAGAATGAGCACAACGATGGTGAATTTTCTGTGTGTCTTATTGAGATGAAACCTTACAATATATATACAATCAAAACGATCGCTTAATCTAAACGCAGACCAATAACTCTCTTATCAATTGCTATTTTAAATTACCAAAACAGAGTATAATAATATATACAGATATACAGGTCGTATTACTCACATCTCTGTAAGATATTCCCCCCCCCCCGCGCTGAAGTGTTCCCAACTTGGACATGAGTAACCTAAACCGAAGGGACCCCATGTCCGAATGACATCTAGGTTTTTAGGAAGAGGATTTCAATTTTTAACATGATTCTCCCATTCATCCAAATCTCAAAGCGGTAATTCTGGATTGATCACCCAGAATCTGATCCTAGGTTTAATCCAAGCCACAAGAGTCTTGTATCTGGGTTGCCTGAACTAGATCTTATGGACGTCACCGTCGTAGGAGACGAAAGCTACCTACGGAGAATACGTAGGTCGAGATGGATTCCGATCTACAAAGCATGATCTTGTTCTGGCATGAGAGCGAGAGTTAATTAATGGTGAAAAGCGGTCAAAATCGGGTGTTATCAACTCCCGGAGACTTAAGCCTTTGTTTGTCCTCAAACAAAACAAGATCAAATATGGAAAAATATTATTCAACAAAAATGAGAGGGAACTCAAAATTATCAGCAACCATACTTCTAGACATTAATTATGGACAATGCATCAATCAGATCAAATCTAGAAAATTGTCACCAAAATTCAAACATAACTAGTCCGTTAATCCATCATGCGAAATCCACACACTTAGAACTAACTTCCAGTCAACTAGCTCTTAACATTCATTAAAGGTTTCAGTGATTCTCATTAAAAGGATATTAAACAAGGCATTCAAGGTTAGGTATCAAAAGGCTTTCTAATGGTAAGGCTTGATGTGTTTAGGTTACCTTTTTCTGGAGAGACAGGACATTATGCAAAACAGCAAGAGATGATGGAACTGTAAATGCACCCACAGTTTCAGTCACATTCTTCTTGCTTCAAGATTTCTGATCTCATTTCTTCAGGTTTTCCTTATAGTTCCCCCAGACTTGGATTTTTGTCTAGGTTGTAATCCATAACTTCTTAAGTGAATACCTAATGCCTTTGTTCTAGTGTTTTCAGCTTCTAAGACTCTTTTAGGCTTTTAGTTTCCTTTCCTTTCTTTCGTTTTCTCTTTTTTTTGTTTTTTTTTTTCGTTTTAGAAAAGGGGAAACTGCCTTTTGATTTGGAGTCTTAGGGAGCACGAAATTTACCTTTTAGAATGAGCTTTTCTGAGGCATCATATGATTTCTGACCCACTCCCTTCTGGTCTCTTTCAGTCTTTCTCTTGAGTGACTGAAAACTATGTTGTTCCTCCCTCTCCGGCGTTTTTGCAGATATCTGTCAATTTAGACTTAAAAGAATGCAGGAGGTTAGAACATAAAGTTTTGGGTTAAGGGTGTGGTACCAGCTAAAGATGAACTGGCCATCTAGGACAACAAAGAGTGATAACAATAAGGTAAAGATGTCCTATATGTATATCATGATGCCTTCTTAAAACCATTGATAAGAAAATTAGATGAGTCACAAAGATTGCGTGAGACGATGCCTTTACAGTCTGATTTAGTTGCCGGGGCCCTTCATCAAGATTCAAGGTTTTTGAGTTTTCTTTCTATAACATCTGAGGTCGTCCAGTTTGGAGCTATGTGCAGCAAGATACCGTCTCCGGAGTGAACACTGGTCCAAGAGCTTCTTTTTGATCGTTTCAATGCACTGCAGAGATGAGCCGTCCGGGGAACCTTCCACTCACCGAGCACCAAAGGTTTCTTCAGAAAATTTCGATCTTGATGAGTCATATTTCTCGTGGACTTTGTTTGGTCTCATTTGGAGTTGTGAGCTGTGAGTTCCGGAAGGCGGAAAATAGACATGTCAATCAGGCGTTTAAGAGTTGAAATTACGCTAAGTGTCATACTCTGACACGGTCCTAATGCCACGGTCCATACTTGACCGTGGCAATGCTTTGCCAACCTTCGGCGATTGAGACGGAGAGAATGCCACGGTCAACACCAGACCGTGGAAAGGTATTACTTCTGAGTGCCAACCTTCGGGAATTGACATGGTCTTGAGACACGGTCCATGCTTGACCACGGCAAACACTAAAGACCTTTGACACGACCATGATGCCACGACCAGTCATCAGGCCGTGGCAATCACCGAATGCTCAACACTTTGCCACGCTCAACATGACACGGTCAAGACAAGGCCGTGGCAAACCAAGCAGCTTATGATCCAAACCCAGAAAGGAAGAGGCACGGCCATGCATCACGGTCCAAATCAAGCCATGGCAACCTTGTTCTTGAAGAATCTGCTCTTGATCTTTGACACGGTTCGAATGACACGGTCTGTCCAAGGACCATCTAAATCCTTTCCTTAGTTAGCTGCTCTTAAAGCTAGATCCTTGAGAATCACTTGGGTCTAGATCATAGGCATTTCATGCACAAAAAGTGTTTGATGAAATGCCTGAAAGAGCTAACTTAAGGGTTTATGCCTTTTTCATCATGAGAGTGATAGTTAAACGCATGAATAACATATTAGAACTGTTTCTTAATGCTCATTAATTCATATTTCACAAATGATGATTTGGTTTGAAAATGGATTAGTGTAGAGGTTAATGCCTTCATGAGAGGATTAGTCTAGATTAGAGTTCTAAGTTGAAATATTTTGAGATCATGTGATTGCTTGCTATGTCTTTCTGTATAAGATTCAGTATTTCTTTGTAGAGATTGTTTGGTCACTTATTGGGCTTGGTACATTATGCTTGTTGATTGCTTGGTTATATCTAATGGTTGTTAGACTTGATTAAGTGATTGCAAAGGGATTTCTGTCATAAGAGTGGGTTAATCTGATTAAGAAGCCTAGACTAAAGAGTAGCAAGTGTTGCATTATGTTCTTAGCATCATAAAGCAATATCTAAAGCACCCTAATCAATGACCACATCTAGAGGTTTATCTTTCATCATTTGCTTTATCATCATCTTGTTTGTTTGCTTGCTTGTTTAGTAGTTAATCATCTTGCTTTGCTTGTTTCTTGTTTCATGCTTTCTTGTTTCTTGTCACCAGAAATCTTTCTCGTCTCACTTGACTTGAGAACTTGTCACATAAACTAGTGCATAACTACCACACATTTGGATTGATACACTTTATGCTGCAACATCAAAGGGATTGATAACCCTTTAAGAACCTAAAAAATTCTTAGTTATCAATTGGCGTTGTTAACATATTGTGTGGAGATTGTTAGCATTAATTTCTGATATAGTTTTTGAGATCAAGTTTATTTTGTTATACTGATCACCTTTCAAGTTCTGTCTTTGTTTTCAGGTTTATGATCACAAGAAGCCAAGCAAGAAGACAGAGAGAAAGAGCAGTTCACTTGGAAAGGTTAGGAATGGATCAGCAAGTTGGGAATGAGCATCAGGCTAAAGAAGCTGATCACGGTCAAAGAGCTGGTAATGGGATTAGAATTCAGGTTCAACAAGCTCAGGTCCATCAGGGACAAGCTCAGGGTAACCAGAACCAAGACCAACCTCAGGTTAATCCACCACAGCCCCACCCAAACCCACCCAGACATCTTCAGACACAACCGGTCTATGTTGGAGAGAATGACCAAGCCAATGCACATCAGCATCGTGTAGGAATTCAAGTTCCACCGGTTGAAGCCAAAAACTTTGAGGTTAAGGCATCACTCCACACCATGGTTCAAAACTCTAAATGTCATGGAGTCCTCATGGAAGATCCACTTGATCATCTAGAGCAGTTTGATAGGGTGTGCAACTTAACTAAGATAAATGGAGTCTCTGAAGATGGTTTCAAGCTAAGGCTGTTTCCTTTTAGCTTGGGAGACAAAGCTCATCAGTGGGAGAAGAATCTACCTCCAGGTTCAATCCACACTTGGGAACAATGCAAGCAGGAATTTGTCTCTAAGTTCTTCTCCACTTCAAGGACTGCCAAGCTAAGGAACCAGATTTCAAGCTTCACTCAGCTTTCTAATGAAACCTTTGGAGAAGCTTGGGACAGGTTTAGAAGCTACACAAATCAGTGTCCACGTAATGGCTTTTCAAAAGCCTCTTTCCTTAGAACTTTGTATAGAGGAGCTGCTCCCAAGATCAGGAATCAGTTGGACACAGCATCAAATGGGAATTTCTTGGCAAAAGAAATCAATGCAGCTATGGAATTTGTTGAGAACTTAGCAATGAGCCAAGACACCTATGGAGAGGACTTTGATAAAGCTTACAGATGTGAGGCCTCTAGTACACAACAAAGCGTGGAAGAGAATATCAAAGCGCTGCATATCAAGCTTGACAAAGCCCTAGTTGCCATTCAAAAGCCTATAAACTATTTGAGCGAGGAGAAGGGATGCTTTACCAATATCAATGAAGAGGGTTTCCCTCAAGAGGAGTTGCACTTCATTGGGAATCAGAACAATTTCAATGGGTACAACAACTTTAACAAACACCAGAACTTATCCTATAGGAGCAACAATATGGCCAACACCCAAGACCAAGTCTACCCTCCTCAAAGCCTTGTTCAACAGAATCAGTACCAAGGTCACTTCCAAGGTCAACAGGGTTTTCAGCTACTAGCGGTTCAGTATCAAGGGAATAGTTTCACAAATCAAGTCAGCTTACAGCCAAAGGCTCCTCCACCAGGTTTTGGTCCACCACCTGTTCAACAAAGTCCTGATCTCAATGTTATTCACCAACAGCTCTTATTAGGACAACAGAAGATGGAATCCAAGTGTCTTGAACTGAGTTCTGAACTTAAGACACTAAGATCTGATATTAAGACTCTTCAGAAGAACAAGGGCATTTGCATTTCAGAACCTCAAGGCTCTCTTCCTGGTAAAGCTGTTCAAAACCCAAAGAATTATTGCAATGCCATCTACTCCAATGATGACCATTCAGCAGCTGTGCAAGATATTGAAGACCTTCTTTATAGTCCAGTTTCTAGTGAAACTGCACAAACTCATGTGGATGAGGACGCCATTATAGATGATTTCATGGGCTTCTTACATGAATTCAATGAGGACATTGAGGAACAAAGTGTGGGGGCAGCCAGTTCAGTTTTTTCTGTTCAGCAAGGGAATGCTTCAAGGTCTATTGCAACAACAGAGCTGCCAAGTGGTCAAGCAAAGCCAACAGATAGTGCCTCCACCTCTGAATCAACTCAGATAAAGCCCAACTCCCTCACAAAGCTAGGCAACCCAGGGAAGTTCACCATCTCTTGCACTCTTGGCAACTTTAAAGTGGAGAATGCTTTGTGTGACTCAGGGTCAAGTGTTAGCATAATGTCGAAGGACATGATGGAGAAGCTGTCAAGTCTATAACGTCCTACCCTTCTTCTATCACCTTGGAGATTCCTACTCCAAGAAACCATATGGGTTTTTGGAAAACTATCCACTACAGGTTGGTGAATGTGTAATTCCCACTGATTTTGGGATCATGAAGATGAAGAAGACCAAAGAGCTCTCCCTATTGCTTGGAACTTCATTGCTCAACACCACTGGTGCAATGATTGACTTTGATACACAAAGAGTGGTTCTCACAAAGGTGGATAAAGATGTCTCTTACCCAGTTACACCTCCTTTGGCTGAATTTTGTGGATCAGTTGTTCAAGAGATAGAACCGCCTAAGGTACTTGAGATGTAGTATGTGGGCACTGCTGGAATTCTAGGTGGATGCCAATCTCTTTCAGCTTTGGAAAAGGAGAAAGACACTCACCCCAATGGTTATAAGTATGAGACTGGAGGGCCATTGATCAGAGAAGAAGACATCTTGCTCTGATGGTCTCCTACACTTGATGATCTAAAGCTGATGAACACCATGAGTGATGGCTCAACATCAAAAGACAAGAGCATTGAATCTGATCCTTCTTCTCAAGAATTTTCTGTGACTCCTTGGGCTGATGATGATGGATCTCTGAAGTATAAGCTTGATTGCAATGGGAAATCAGGACTGTTTGCTGAGGTCAGGGCAGGTCTCACAAAGGCAATACTTGATAAGGACCCAGATGGTATTCAGGAGCTGGTGAACAAAGTCTGAGAAAGGGAGTTCAGGCCAAGCAAAACCCATCTCTAGTGATGTCTAGCCTCATCTGGTGCAGATACTCACTCCACCTTTTCATAAGAACCACACCAGGTATCACTCCAAACACTTGTAAATGAGCATTCAGCATTTTTCATTTGTCATTTGCATTTTGAATTTGATTTTTCCTCTTTCTCATGCTTTTATAACACAGGGGACTGTGTTATCTAAGGGTGGGGGAGAGGTTTTGTGTTTACTAATCATGTTTTGTCTTGTTCTTATTTTGATTTGAATCTTGAGTCTGCATCTAACTGCATATGAAAACCAAAAAAATAAAAAAATCAGAAAATTTTTCACAAAAAATGTTCATTCTAGTTGCATTTCACATTTTTAGATTGAGTCTAGTTGCATCATATAGCTTGCATCTTGCAGGGAGTAATGATAGGTTTTTTCCTTGAGAGTACATCACTTTGAGAATTTGGATGAAATATGCTTTTGAAATGACTTATGTGCTTGCAAGGCTTGAAATGATTTGAATCTGAGAAGCAAGTTTGAATTGAACTCAACTCTAATAGGTGAAAACCTTGAACTTGACCTGAAATTATATTTTCATGCATTGTTTGAATAAGCTTGTGGATACCAATATACATATTTGAGCTAGAATCCTGTTTTTACCACCTTCTTCCTTAGCTCAAATAGCTGAATCCGCATCAGGATCAGTTTTCCTCACCCTGAACCCATCCTTCCTTCAAGCCAATTGTTTGTGTGTGATTGAAAGGCCTCCTTGGATCAAACTTAGTTGAAAGTGTTAGGTTTAGAGCGACAAGGGCAAGTCTCATTAAGTGTTAAGTTCCATCATCAAGGAGCTGAGAGATTTGGAAAGGACTAAGTGTGGGGGAGTGCTTGTTGGTTAGTGGAAAAAGGAGAGATGTGAAAACTAGGGGATAGAAAAGAAAAGAAATCAGTCTTGGAGTTTTGAGTTAAAGAATGTGAGCTCAAATGTTTTAAAAAGAAAGAAAAAGAGGCCAGAGGTTTTAAAAGAAAAAGAGCTGTGTAAAGTTTGAACTCCAAGACTTGAGTGTGAAAATAAAAAGTAAATTCCCCTAGTGAGAGGAAAATGAGTGTGAAAAGTGAGGTTCTTGAAAGAGTGAGCAAGTGAGAAAGCTTTGAGTAGAGTGTGGGGTGAGATGAGTCCTAGCCCTTGTATGCATAAGTTGCTTTTTACCTTTAGCATTCTGCCAAAGTTTGATCATTTCATAGAGAGATCCCCTTCCTGCATTGAACACACTCAGGCATCAATGAGATCATTTTAATCTCATATCCTCTCCCTAGCCAAACCTGCTTGTTTAAACATTGCATCATTTGAGCCACTTGGTTGAAAGCTTAATGAATGTCAAAGAGTTGAGGAATAGGAGAACTTGTGGAGATACTGTTGAGTTGATACATCAGAGTATGGTCTTGCATTGCATATTGAGCATGAACTTGAATTCTCTTAGTGGTCACTTCTCTCTTTCAATGGAAATATGAACTCCCAATGCATTCAACCTCTTTCTCTCATTTTTCTTTTTGCTTGAGGACAAGCAAATGACAAGTGTGGGGGAGTTGATATATTCAAAAATTCTTAGTAGATCGTCTTATGTCCAAAATCTCTGTTTCTGGATGTATCGAGTGATAATTTGTATTTTGGTTGCAAACATCTGTAAAATGTGCTCAGCAGGCTTGATCCAGGAAATCCATGGTGAGGGCAGTCACGTTCATACTCTTTAAAACGCTCTCGGGCTTCATAAAAAGGTTCAGCCGGTGAAAACTTGAGATCTTGGTTCTTAGTAAGTTCGACCTTGTTTTAGTATAGAAGTGGTTCAGGAAAGCGGTTTTACATTCTTCCCAATTAGTGATCGATCCTGCAGGCAAAGATTTCAACCAACGGTGAGCTTTATCTGCTAATGAAAAAGGGAACAAATTACACTTTAGATAGTCTGCTGGAACTTGGTTTGTCCTCATCATGCTGCAGATTTCTTCAAAGAGTTCAATGTGATCCATTGGATGTTCGGAAGGAACTCCATGGAACTGGTTTTGTTTCACCAAAGAGATGATTTGAGGCTTGACTTCAAACTCATTCCAGTTCGGGGATGGTACTTGGATTGCAGATCGATTTTGAAAATTCTGAGTAGGTGCGTCGAAATCAGCTATGCGATGGTGCCTGGCTTCTCTCCGGTGTTGATTTGTTTGCTAAACAGGGCGGTTATTGCGCCCATTCGGCTGCATCTCCTGGTTGTTACCGTTGGCTGCTTTGATAGGTGCATCGAGGTCTTCACATTCTTCTCCCTCTCGGTTTTGAGGATTTCTTGGAGGGATCTCATTCTCTTCTCCATCTTGTCGAGCATGATCACCTTCTCTGTGATCATCTTCTCCTTTTTCACCATGTTCGGACCCATCTTGGTCCATGTGTAAATTTCGGTTAACAGGATCTCCAGGCTGGTCGTCATCGGCCATTCCTTGCATTCGTTTAAGTCTTCGAAGTTCTCTTTCATGTCCGTCTATCTCGTATAGAATTGGAATGTTTTCTACAGGTCTGCGCATGGTATTCATGCAATTCAGAGAAAAGACAAAAGAATGGAAATATAATTCAGCAACTTAAGAAGGAACTAGAGATCAGATGTCTTGAACAGAAATTAGAAAGAGAAAAATAATCCCCGGCAACGGCGCCAAAAAACTTGATGTGTTACGAGGTGAGGGAACAAGTTTTACTCTTAATAAAAACAAATGAAAGCCGCAAGTGCACAGCTAATCAGTTGTAGTACTTAGGGATCGAATCCACAGGGATTTGTGTGCCTAGTATTTTTCCACGGTTTCTAAGTTTATGTCTAGACTAAATCGGTTTTAAGGGTTGTTATTTGTCACGGATTAAACTAAAACTAAAGGAAGCAAATGAATCTATCCTAGAAAGCAAGTAGGAAATCGAATGGAAGCAAATGAAGCAAGTATAAATTCGAACTAAAGCAAATAATATGCAGATGGTAACTAAAGTTTTTAAAGCCTTAGATGGGTTATCAATCCCCTTGTCAAAGTAGTATAAGGGGTGTCAATCCATATGTGTGGTAGTTAGGCACTAGTTTATGTGATAGGTTCTTAAGTCAAGTTATCAAAGATGAGTTTTGTGAAACCAGCAACAAGAAAGCATAAAACAAGAAACAAACAAGCTATGATTAATGAACTAAGCAAGCAAACAAAACAAGATGATGGTGATTAAGCAAATGATAAAAACTAAACCTCTAGATGTGATCATTGATTAGGGTGCTTTAGATATTGAATCATGATGCTAAGAACATAATGCAACACTTGCTACTCTTTAGTCTAGGCTTCTTAATCAGATTAATTCATTCCCATGACAATAATCCCTTTGCAAATCACTTAATCAAGTCTAACAACCATTAGATATAATCAAGCAATCAGCAAGCATAATGCATCAAGCCTAATAAGTGACCAAACAATCTCTCAACCAAGAAGACTGAATCTTATACAGAAAGACATAACAAGCAATCACATGATCTCAAACATTTCAACTTAGAACTCTAATCTAGACTAATCCTCTCATGAAGGCATTAATCTCTACACTAATCCACTTTCAAACCAAATCATCATTTGTGAAATATGAATCAATGAGCATTAAGAAACAGTTCTAATATGTCATTCATGCATTTAACAAATCATTCCCATGATGAAAAAGGCATAAACCCTTAAGTTAGCTCATTCAGGCATTTCATCAAACACTTTTGGTGCATGAAATGCCTATGAACCCAGATTTCACTTTCCCAAGGAAATCTGGCATTAGGAGCAACTAACTAAGGAAATGGAATGAGAATCTAAACCCTAAACATCACCAATCAAACATCTAAGCACCCTAATCTACACACCTAGAAGTTTAAAAGATGACTACTCACTAATCATGAAGAACACATCTAATCTTTTGCAAGAGATGATGTTAATCATGATTAGAAGCAGAAATGAGATGATGAGATGATGAGAAACAGACTTAGATTGATTAAATCCTTGAGATCTCTCTTAATCAAAAACGTTTTTACACTAAAAAGGAAAGAAAACTAGAGAGAAAACTAAGAGAGAAGATAACATACTTGGGTTTTTCTCCCAAAAAACTATATATACCTAGTGCTAATGGACCGGGTCAGCCCAGGACAAACTGGGTACTGACCCGGCTCAGTTGGGTCAAGTGGAAATCCTGCGGGTCAGTCCAGTATGTCCCAGGTCGCACACCTAAGTCGCAGTAGATGAAGACTTGTCTTGTGAAGCCTGAATCGCCTTGTCTTAGCCGCACGCCTAAGTAGGAGTGTTTTGCGAGTGTTGCTGCGGCTTGGTCTCCTTCCTCTCCAACTCGCAGGGCTAAGGCGGTTTCTGGGGAATGTACAAACTGTGCGGGTTGGTCTCTATTGCACCTAGGTCGCAGGCTCAAGTCGGAGTGATTTGCGAGTGTTGCTGCGGCTTGGTCTCCTTCCTCTCCAACTCGCAGCATCCAGAGCAGCTTAGACCACTTCGCATTCCGGAGAGTGTAACTCCTATGAGACTTGTCCGAATTGAATGATTTCGGTTGCAGAAGACAGATGACTCATTTATCTCCAACTTTTGTGAAGAAAGCTTCGGTGCTTGGGAAGTGTAAGGCTTCCTGGAGGGCACATCTTTGCAGTGCATGTACACGACCAGAGAGAGGCGTCTAGACATGTGTTCATTCCGGAGACTGTATCTTTCTGCTCATAGATCCGAATTGAATGATCTTGGACGTTCTGGAAAGAAGGCTCAAATGTCTATGGTTCTCATGAAGGACCCGGAAACTAAATCGGCCTGGAAGTGCACCGTCCTTCGCATCCTTCAGAACTGATCTGCTCGGTCCGGAACACCTGCGAGATAGGGGTTTCTTCCGACGAGCTTATCTCTCTGCTCACGCGTCCGAATTCCACGATTCTACTTGCTAAGAGACCGTGATGCAAGGCTCTCCAACTTCTATGAAGCACCCGCCGTCTGAATCGGACCGGAAGGCTCCCCGGACAGGCGATCATTCAGGGGTATCGGATTGCTCCGGAATGAGTGCGAGACCTGTTCGTCTTCCGATTACCATATCTTTCAGTTCTGTGGTCCAAATGCCTTGATTCCAACTGTTATGAACTCTTCACTCAATTATCTCCAACCTTTATGAAGACTCCGATAGCTGAATCTGACCGGAAGGTTCCCCGGACGGGCGATTTCGGAAACGTGTCTGCACCCGGAGATTTTGGCCGAGAGACTTGATTCGCGGTACATGAAAATGGCCGGTAAAGCTTCCCGCGGTACATGGAAGTGGCCGGTAAAACCTTCCTGGCCAGCGAGAATGGCCGGTAATCTCCCAGGACCCAATTTTCCACTTTTTTCAAGCTTTGCTCACCATTCCACCTCCTGGATTCATCTTTTCAGCTCCATATTCACCTGATAGACACTCAAAACATGCAATATACTCATTGGGACCTAATGCATCTCCTAAGTTCTAAAACAAACCCTAAGGACCTAAAATGCATGAAATAAAACATAATTTGGAATGATTTATGCAACCTAAATGATGCAAATTATGAACATATCAGCAGATCTAAGAAAGCAATTAAATAGCGATTGGTTTGTAAACAGTGATTAAAAACGCTGGACTTTCGGGAACTCTACAGGGATCATAATCGGTTTCAACACTAGGGATTTAAGATTGGAATTGACGGATATCGAAATTTTAGGGTTCTAGAGCTAGAGTTCAACGGTATGCATACATGCATTAAATCAGATACGAGGTGATCAATCAAGCATACATGCAGTAAAGATGAGAATAAACAGAGAACATAGTTAAAATTCCAGATCTAAAAACCTAGATGTCTTAATCGATTATAAAAGCCCCTTTCGGGAACCCTATGCCCAACTCGGTATCTATTCAGCGCTGGCTGAGGTCGACATCACCATTGGTTATAATAGAACCAATCAAAAACAGTAAAGAATAGACATGAAAGAAAGCTTCTCTATTGATGAACTCAGAGTTGAACAATCCTCTCTAAACATCGCATAAACGGCTGGGAAAAAGGGTTTTTCTAAAAGTATGAAAGGTGATGTCTAAAAACGACCTAAATGACAAGTATTTATAATCTTCAATACTCCAAGGCTTCTAGGGTTCCGGAATTGAGGCTGGGAAATTACTTGCGCTTCAAAAATGGGCTTTTAAGTCGGAGATGTCTGGCCGCGGTCGCGTGAGCTGTGACCGTGGGGAATGAAGGCTTGGCCGCGGTCGCATGGCTTGCCAGCCATCTTCGAATGTCTCTGGGGAAAATAGAATATCTTGAGATCCAACCGTAGGAATGTTTCCAGATCAAATGCATTTGAAAGCTTGTTGAGTCTTCTATTAATTTTCCATCTTTGAGGGTGATCAGACGGTGAGAAGGTCATCGTCTCTCCATGAGAGGTTTGACGGTCTTAATTTATCCAAAAGAGTTTTGACGGTCTGAATATCTTCAGCTGTGACTGTTGGGAATGAAGGCTTGGCCGCGGTCGCGTGGCTTGCCAGCCATCTTCGAATGTCTCTGGGGCAAATGGAATATCTTGAGATCCAACCGTAGGAATGTTTCCAGATCAAATGCATTTGAAAGCTGGTTGAGTCTTCTATTAATTGTCCAATTTTGAGGGTGATCAGAAAGTGAGAAGGTCCTCGTCTCTCCATGAGAGTTTTGACGGTCTGAATTTATCCAAAATAGTCTTTTTGTTCCAATTTGCACATCTTTCTCCCAAATTACATGAAAAGTCTTTTAAAATCTGAAAACATAGAAATCCTTTGAAAACCTTTGAAAATGGAGTAAAAACACCTGCAAAAGATATTAAACTGATCGGCATGCCAAGGCTCGCCAATACCCTCCACAGCGGTGACTACTGTGGGCTCCTATAGGCACCACCTAGCCCGAGCAAACAAGCCCGCGCCACAGGGGTTGTCTATGTTGGGTACCTAACTCGATACTATTTCAAGCTATGCCGCTTTACTCATACCAAAGAAACATTCATTTAGGTTAAAAATTCGCACACCGGAGGATAACAACTTCTACTACTAAGATTGAAAAATCATAGAGTTAATCACCAATCCTCAATCACCAATAAAAGGTCATAACTCCACAACAACACAACCCATCAACAAACTTAATAGATTTGGTTTAAGAATAGTCTAATCATATCATAAAATATAGTATGAAGGATAATGATATGTAATAGCCCTCACATTGGCTCTAGAGGAGGCGGAGGTGATGGAAGATGATGCCGTGGCGTGAATGGTTTGTCCTCGTAGGAGCTAGGAGATGGTGGTCACGGCTAGAACATATCATGGCTACTTGGTGGCTTCACGGTGAGGAGGAGACATGCGGAGGCAGAGAGGAGTCATCACGGCTGATCACGGGTGCATGAGGAAGCTTTACGGCAAGGGAGGGATGGTGAGAGGAAGCAGCAGCAGTGGAGAAAACTCGGAGCCGAGAGGCTTCACCCCGAGAGTAGGAGCAGAGAGAGAGAGAGAAATATATATATACTGAGAGAGAAGAAGAAGGCGTGGCGAGGAGAGAGGGTCACGCGACCAAGAGGGAGGAAGAGGAAGAAGGTGGTCACAACAGAGAGAGAAGGAGAGAGAGATCACAAGGGAGAGAGAGAGAAAAGAGACTAGGGTTTCTTTATTTCTTCTGTAGAGATTCTAGGTGGCTAGATTTAGAAGAAAGGAATTAGAAGAGTACTTATAGGGAGTTTTATCTAGGGATTTTGCGGTTAAATTAGGAAACTGATGAAACCAGGAAAACGAAATATACCGATTTCGAAACCAGAAATTGGAATATCTCATATTATTGTTTTATTATAAACTATGAAAATTATTACATTATATTCTTTTAAATTGTTTCCATTGATCTATATAAATGATGATTAATTGCATTTATAAGTTTCGAAGCATACATCGTATAAAAGTATTAGTGAACTTTTGATCAATAATTAGACCAAGTAGGTTTCTATATTTCTGGGTGATTTATGTGACTAGGGGATGAACTCCATGCTTCGCACGAACTTATTTATATCCATGTTTTATATATTTTATTATATGTTATTTTTTAGAAAACAATTAGTTTTTTTTTTTTGTCAATGTATTTCATTCCATCATAAAATTACAACGGCCACTTGAGTACATGAGTTTGTATCATTCTTCTAGCTTGTTTTGCCAATCTATCTCCAACAGTATTAACATTGCGCCTAATCTTCTTAAAAGTGAAACCATGTCTAGATGCAACCCTTCGTATATCATTTAAGAACTATTGCTAAGGGAAGACGTCGTTGCTCCTTTGGTTCCACAAGGACTCGATCATGTTGAAGAGGGCCATATACATCTGCTGAGTCTCCAAAAAGTTGAATGTTCCTATAACCAAGCCTTCCCAGATCAATGATTGCAATACGTAGGGCTTCAACTTCAGCATCATGCGATGATTGGATTGGCGGTATGGCCGATGATCCCTCCAGAGTTATCCTTCCCCCATTATCATGTAATACCCAAACCACTCCAGCTTCTTGAGCACAAGAGATCCAGGAAGCATCTGTGAAGCAACAATATTGGCTTTCTTCTTGAGTTGTTTGCTGCTTGATAGACAAGACTTTTTAGGGTCTCAGGGCTATCAATCCCCTTGTCAAAGTAGCACAAAGAGGTTAATCATCCAAGAATGTGGTGATAGACACTAAACTATGTGATCAAGTTCTTAATTCAAGCAAACAAGAGTGATTTTGGTTAACTAATGACAACTAACAACTTAAACAGGTTTAAAGACAAATGACAATGACAAATGGTGTGAATATGATATGATGGAGGCATGAGATTCTAGACATGATAGATGGTTAGGGTGCTTTGGTGTTAAACTAGAAATGCTAATGACAATGATGAGACATGATTCAAGTGATTAAGAACTCTAGTCTAGGTTAATCCTCTCATGAAGGTATTAACCCCTATACTAATCCATTTTCAAACCAAATTCCCATTTGTGAAATATGAATCAATATGCATTAATAAACAGTTCTCAATGATCATTCAAGCATTTAACAAATCATTCCCATGATGAAAATTTACTTAAACCTCTAACACAACTCTTTCAAGAATTTCATCAAACACTTTTGGTGCATGAAATTCCCAGAATCTAGATCTCAAGTGATTATCAAGGATCTAGCATAGAGAACAGTTGTTTAGAGAGATGAACCAATGAATCTAGCCCTAAGCACTCCTAATCTAACACTTTAGCACCCTAACCTACACATCTAGAACCTCATTAAGGTAACTACTCACTAATCATGATCAACATACTAGATCCTTTGCAAGATGTGTTGTTAATCATGATTAGAAGTTGATTTTGATGAATAGAAATGATGAACAAGATGGAAAGAAACTTCAAAACGATTTCAAACTCTCTAAAACAAAGTGTATTAAGTGGTTTTTCACAAAAGGGGAAAGGAAGTCTAAAACTAGATTAAGTCTTCTCCACAAATTAGGTCTAAAAACCTTATAAAGGAGGCTTGGGCGAACCGGGTCAACCAGGAACAAACCGGGTACTGACCCGGCCTTGATGGGCAAAGAAGGGTTTGCCACGGTCTGGTGCATCCTTGGTGTGACCGTGGCATTCCTGACCGTGTCAAAGTCTTTACTTGTGTTCTTGGTTCCTTTTGATGCCACGGTCTGATCAAGCTTCATCTGGGACTCGTGGCAAGTTAACCGTGTCAAAAGCCGAAGATGTGTAAAGGTTGCCACGGTCAAGCCCCCAGACCGTGGCATTCAGACCGTGCCAAAACCCGCATGCATGTGAAGACCTTCCCAGCCAAGTATATGCTTGCCACGGCCAAGTCTCAGGCCGTGGCATTGAGATCGTGTCAAAGGCCGAAACTGTGTAAAAGTTATCTCCAGCCACTTGCTCATTTGCCACGGTCAAATCCCAGACCGTGGCATTAAGCTCGTGCCAATCGCCGAAGGTTTCAAGATGTTGCCACGGCCAAGCCTCATACCGTGGCATTTAGGCCGTGTCAATCGCCGAACGGTTGCTAAGTTCCTCTCAGCCAAGTGTGTGTTTGCCACGGTCAAATGTAGACCATGGCATGAAGATCGTGTCATTGGCCGAGGGTGCACAAAAGTTGCCACGGCCAAGTGTGGACCGTGGCATTGAAATCGCGGCATGTTTAACTTAGTCATCCTGGGCTGTCTGGACCATCTCGCATTCCGGAGAGTGTAAGTTCCTGGAGACCTGTCCGAATTGAGTGATTCCGGTTGAAGAAGACAGAGAACTCATTTATCTCCAACTTTGCTGAAGGAAGTTTCAGTGCTTGGGAAGTGTAAGGTTTCCTGGAGGGCATATCTTTGAAGTACATTTACACGACCAGAGAGAGGCGTCTAAACATGTGTCCATTCCGGAGACCGTATCTTTCTGCTCAAAGCTCCGAATTGACTGATCTCGAATGTTCTGGAAAGAAGACTCAAATGTCTCTGGTTCTCATGAAGGACCCGGAAACTAAATCGGCCTGGAAGTGCACCGTCCTTCGCATCCTTTAGGACTGATCTGCTCGGTCCGGAATACCTACGAGACTGGGGTTCCTTCCGACAAGCTTATCTCTCTGCTCACGCGTCCGAATTCCACGATTCCACTTGCTAAGAGACCGTGATGCAATGCTCTCCAACTTCTATGAAGCACCCGCCGTCTGAATCGGACCGGAAGGCTCCCCGGACAGGCGATTTCTGAGACACGTTCATACCCGGAGATTTTGGCCGATACACTTCATTCGCGGTACATGAAAATGGCCGGTAAAGCTTCCCGCGGTACATGGAAATGGCCGGTAAAACCTTCCTGGCCAGCGAGAATGGCCGATAATCTCCCAGGACCCAATTTTTCCACTTTTTCAAGCTTTGCTCACCATTCCACCTCCTGGATTCATCTTTTCAGCTCCACATTCACCTGATAGACACTCAAAACATGCAATAGACTGATTGGGACCTAATGCATCTCCTAAGTTCTAAAACAACCCTAAGGACCTAAAATGCATGAAATAAAACATGATTTGGAATGATTTATGCAACCTAAATGATGCAAATTATGAACATATCAACTCCCCCACACTTGTCTTTTGCTTGTCCTCAAGCAAAAAGAGCAAATGAGAGAAAGAGGTTGTATGCAATGAGAGTTCACATTTTCTTTTTCAGAGAAGTGATCACAATGAGAACTCAAGTTCATGCTCAATTATGCAATGCAAAGTCATACTCAGATATATGTCAACTCAGCAAGGAATCTCCACAAGTTCTTCTCTCTCTCAACCCTTTCACATTCATTAAGCTTTTATCAGGTGGATCTCATGATGCAAGGTTTAAACAAGCTGGTTTGGATAGGGAGAGGCTATGAGATTAAAATGATCTCAATCAGTGGGTTTAATGCAGCAAAGGGATCTCTCTATGAATGATCAAACTTTGGCAGAATGCTAAAGGTAAAAAGCAACCTATGCATACAAGGGCAAAGACTCATCACACCCCACCCTCTACTCAAAGCTTCCTCACTTGCTCAAAAATCCTCACTTTTCACTCTCATTTTCCTCTCACTAGGGGATTTACTTTTCACTTTTCCTCTCAAGTCTTGGAACTCAAACTTTACACAGCTCTTTTTCTTTTACAACTTCTAGCCTCTTCTTTCTTTCTTAACAAAACATTTGAGCCTTTGGCTTCTTTTCTTCCCTTTTTTTTTTTTTTTTTACTTAGAGGCTAGACTCTTTCTTTTCAACAAACCAGAGCTCACTTTCTCAAAACACCAAGACTGATTTCTTTTTCTTTCATTCCCCTAGCTATTTTCCCTCTCTCTTTCCCACTCATCTCACCTTTTTCCACTCACCAAAAGGTCTTTTCCCCCACACTTATTCCTCGCCAAAACTCTCAGTTCCTTGATGTTGGAACACAACACTCAATGAGACCTGCCCTTGTCGCTCTAAACCTAACACTTTCTGCTAAGTTTGATCCAAGGTGGCCTTTCAATTCACACACAAACATTGGCTTGAAAGAAGGATGGGTTCAAGGTGTGGGAACTGATCCATGATGTGGATTCAGCTACTTGAGCTAAGGAAAAGAGTGGTAAAAACATTGGTTCTAGCTCAAGTATGTATATTGGTATCCACAAGCTTTTTCAAACAATGCATCACAAGATATTTACAAGTCAAGTTCAAGGTTCCCACTTAATTAGAGTTGAGTTCAATTCAAACTTGCTTCTCAGATTCAAATCATTTCAGACTTTGCAAGCACAGAAAAAGATTCACAAGCATATTCAATTCAAATTCTCAAAGTGATGTACTCTCTAGAAAACCTATCATTACTCCTTGCAAGATGCAACCTACATGCAAATGCAATCTAGACTCAATCCTAAAAATGAGAATGCAACTACATGATCATTTTTTTTTTTTTTTTTTTTTGTGTAAAATTTTCAGATTTTTCCATTTTTTTGGTTTTTATATGCACTTAGATGAATATGCAACTAGAATGTGACTCAAGACTCAAAGTGTAAAATAGGAAAATAGAAAACATGATTAGTAAAGGATAAAACTCTTCCCCCACACTTAAATAACACAGTCCCTTGTGTTATAAAAGTATGAGAAAGAAGTGAAACCAAAGCAAACAGGCAAAATGCAAAAGAAAAAGAAAGTCTACATGCTATTTACAAGGTTTTGAGTGTTTACCTCAATCGCTGAGGTCTGATCCCAAGTAATGGGATGGATTGGAGGTTGAACATGATGGGGTGGAATATCTGGGTGGGCTGCTCTCAGGTGAGTCTGGTTGGAACGCTGTGGCCGGATTCACCCAATCTTCTTTTCCTGGTGGTAGCACAAGGTCATTGGCAGCTGAGCTTTCTCCCACCTCTTCTCTTGTATCTCGTTTGGGTGAGGTGGCTGGAGCTGTGAGCTTTTTAACCTTCTTCTTAAGCTGCCTAACACAGTCAACCAGCTTGTGGATCGTTTTGTCTTGCCATTTGCACCATTTCTGAAGGGTGTTAACTCTGGAATACAGCTTCCTTGTGTGATAGTCAGGCTCACCCCAAAAGTAAGGATCAAAGTGATACCTGCCTGCACCCATCCTTCTTTCAAAATCTCTTGGCCCCTCATTCTCACAACCAGCGGTCTTAGTTATGTCTTCCTCTTCAACTGGCTCTTTACCCTTAGAACTGATTGGCTTCTTACATTTGGGGATTGGAGGGTGAATGGCTGAGTTGTAGAGATGATCTTTTAGGACAATAAAGGAGACATTGTGCCTTTCTGTGAGAGTGGTGATGGCTGGGTTTGGCAGCAGAACATGAACTTTTTCATCTTGCAAGAGCTTGAAAGTGTACAAGAAGTGTACACCATTGCTTTCTTTTAGAAACCCAACCTTGGTGAGGGTGACTTCATCAATCAACCCAGGTCTGACTGCAACATTATCAAAGACAAAACCTCTTGCTTTCAGAATCCTTGTCACTAGCCATCCATTGTGCAACTTAGTGAGCTTCTTTCTTTTACCCTCACTCCAAGCAATGTCCTTGTAAATCAGCATTTGGCGTGCCAAGAATGCACCACTAGAAGGGATGTAATGTGGAAGGTGAAACTCTCTCTTGCTCTTCAAGTGACTGATGAGAGGATGAAGACCCATACCCAATAGCTCCATGTCAGCTAGATGCACCACTCCATCATTGTGCTTGGTAAAGAACATTTGGCAAAGCACCTTGTGAGCATAGCGGATTGCTGGGTTTCTTATCCATGAACTCTTGCATCTTCCTCCTCTGAAGCTCCCAAAAGCAATTGTATCCCACAAGTCAGTGATCATGTGATCAGGGTATGTGAACTTCACTGTCTCTTCTTGTGCAGGTCTTGTAAAAGCAAAGATCTCATCAAGTTCTTTGAAGCTTACATGGTGTTGTGCACCATCTATTGTGAATTCTATGTGCCCAAGACCATTGCCCTCTTTGATTCTTGCATCTCTTGGGCCATATCCACAAACTTGAAGGGATGCAAGAAATTCTTGTGTAACACCATCATGAGCCACATCTCTAATCTCAAAGAATCCACCAAACCCCATGTTGTTGAAAATGAGCTGAACTTCTTCAAGAATACCCATCTTCCTCAGCAGCTCCATATCAGGGAACTTGGTTTGCTGCACTTTTGCATCTCTGAACATGTCAAAGTAGTCATCAAAAGTTGGCTCTCTTTCCTCAGAACCCGGCTTTGCTTTCTTGGCCCGCTTCAATGCTGTTTCAGGGTCACTCTCTGTTCCTTCTTCATCCTCAGCCACAACCACCTCTTTTCCTGCTCTGTGAACGACCTCAACCAATGCCAGCTCTGTACCAGAAGTTTTTGAAGTGGAGGCCTTTGTTTTCTTTGGTGCAGCAATCTTCTTTGTTTTCTTCTCAGCTGAATCCTTTGGCTTTCTCCTCCTTTTCTGTTTCTCGAAAACTTTGTGCCCAAAAGGCAAAATCTGCTCCTCTGATTTCTCTTTTTTAGATTTCTCCATGGCTGCTTGTCTTTTTGTTCCTCCCATCCTGCATTTTCTCAAACCGTTGTAAGCACCAAAGCAAGAGAACAACAAAAGTTTTTCAAAAATTCACCAAGTTCATGAGCAGCACCAGTCGATTTTTCTTTAAAAGAAGGTATTGCAAGCTGATTAAAAACTCATTAAACTCAAAGCAATGGCAAGAAGCAATGCACACAAAGAGTTCAGCTTGAAACACAATTTCTTAAAAAAAATCTATTCACATGGTGATTTTCAAGAAAATTTCTCAAAAATTCCAAGAACAGGTCATTCTCAAGCAAGATTCATGAAATCCCTATCCATTCTACTTGCACAACACTCACAAAATGATTCCAAGGTATCAAGAAACCCATTAAAATCGATTCCATTTGTTTTTCTCTGTTCATGAACAGTACTCTAAAGCATGGAAAAGGTGAGTTTTAACAGATTAAATACCTTAGAATCTTCAAGTTTCGAGTGTAAAACGGATGTGCAACAAGAAACTAGACAGGATTACGAGTTCAATGCAGTTGGAATCACTCAATTTGATGCAGCAACGAGAGAGATATGAAAGTTTAGAGTTCAAGAATGGAGAAGAGAGAGCAAACTCGCGATGAAGAAGAAAGAGTGGTGGGGAACAGCTGGCCTGGCGCGTCTGTTGACCGGTCAACGTCCGTACAGTCAACTGGAATTCAAATTTTGGATCGCGCCTCTTTGACCGTGTCACATGCCCGTGTCTACCACTCGAGGATGCTGCCTCTTTGCCGCGGTCTCGACTTGGTCGTGTCTTCAGGCCGTGGCAAACCCCGAGCATTGTCCTTCTTCTTTCTTCCTGCCACGGTATGATTGTGTCCCCGTGGCAAACCCCTCGTGGCTGTGCTCACTCTTCGGTCAAACCCTCAAAAACTTTGCCACGGTCAGGCTTTTAGCCCGTGTCTTGTAGACCGTGGCAAACAACGAACCTTGGCCGCTTCACTTTTGCTTTGCCACGGCCTAGTCTTTATCCCGTGGCACTCCTCTCGTGGCAACCTAATCGTGGCATTGTCCGAATGTTGCCTGGTCCCCTTATGTTCTTGCCTCGGCCTTGGTGTGTCTTGTGTCATTCCCACCGTGGCAATCACCGAACGTTTGTGATTTTTGTGTACTTTGCCAGGGCCTGACTCCTTCCCGTGGCAACCCCAACCGTGGCATTGTCCGAGCCTAGTCCCTTCTTCTTTTCTCTTTTGCCACGGCCGCTTAGGTTCCATGTTACAAGGCCGTGGCATTCACCGAACATATGCCTCCTTTGCCACGGTCTGGCCTTGAGACCGTGATTATCTCCCCGTGGCAGCACAAAGAGACTTGCCATGCCTTGTTTTTGACCGCGGCCGGCCCCCATGTCAAAGGCTGAGCACGAGCTTGTCTCCATTCCTTCATCTCTGTTCATTCTGCATTCACTTTCCAAAGGTTCAGACTCACACCTAACACCTGTAAACACTCAACAGACCCATCAAAACATCCTAAAACATATTTACCAGAATCAGAAGATCAAAAGCATATTTACAAAGGATAAGCTTGGGGTGTCTCCCAAGAGCACTTTCTTTAATGTCTATAAGTTTGACTTTGGGAACCTGATTAACAGGCTGGTGGATCAAGAAGGGGAACTGATGTAGCTTCCTCCTTCCCTTGTGAAACTAAGTAATGCTTGATTCTCTGTCCATTCACCACAAATTCCTGACCATTCTTCCCTTCCAAGACAATGGCACCATAAGGCCTCACTTCAAGAACTTTGAAAGGTCCAGACCACCTAGACTTAAGCTTTCCTGGAAACAACTTAAGTCTGGAGTTGAAAAGCAAGACCAAATCACCAGACTTGAACTCCCTTTTTAGAATCTTCTGGTCATGCAGGGCCTTGGTCTTCTCCTTATAGATTTTTGAGCTTTCAAAAGCTTCAAGCCTGATCTCCTCAAGTTCATGAAGTTGCATGATCCTTTTCTCTTGAGCTGTCTTGATATCAAAGTTTAGAAACTTCACAGCCCACATAGCTTTGTACTCCAACTCAACAGGAAGGTGACAGCTCTTCCCATATAGCAAACTGAATGGTGATGTTCCAATTGGAGTTTTAAAGGCAGTCCTGTAAGCCCATAATGCATCATCTAGCCTTTTGCTCCAATCTTTTCTGCTTGAGCTAACAGTCCTCTCAAGAATGGCCTTGATCTGTCTATTGGATACTTCAACCTGGCCACTAGTTTGAGGATGATATGGAGTAGCTATCTTGTGTTTAACTCCATGCTTTCTCAATAAACCTTCCAGAGTCTTGTTCAAAAAATGGGATCCTCCATCAGAGATGACAACCCTTGGAACTCCAAACCTTGGGAAGATGATGCTCTTGAACAGCTTCACTACAACCTTGGAATCATTGGTAGGGGAAGCAATGGCCTCAACCCATTTGGACACATAGTCCACAGCAACAAGTATGTACTGATTTCCATAGGATGAAATGAAAGGTCCCATAAAGTCAATTCCCCAGCAATCAAAGATCTCAACTTCTAAAATGGGGTTTTGAGGCATCTCACTTCTCTTAGATATGTTACCATGCCTCTGACAGGCATCACATGCTGAAACTACCAACTGGGCATCCTTGAACATTGTAGGCCACCAAAACCCACTTTGAAGAACCTTTGCCACAGTTTTGAATGCCCCCATGTGGCCTCCAAAAGCAGAACCATGACATTCTTGCAACACAGGTTGCATCTCCTCTTCAGCAAGGCATCTTCTATATAGCTGATCCTTGTTCAGAACATAGAGGTAGGGCTCATCCCAATAGTATCTCTGGACATCTCTGAAGAACTTTTTCCTCTTGTAAGCATCCAATTCAGGAGGCTCCACCCCACATGCAAGATAGTTCACTATGTCTGCAAACCAAGGCATCCTCCTTTCTTGAATGCTCTCTACTTCCTCAAATTCCAAGTAGGAATGGAGCACCATCAGAGACTCTTCAGGCAAAGCATCATCTATGGGGACTTTTTCTTCAATCCTCAGCCTTGAGAGATGGTCTGCAGCACCATTCTCAATCCCCTTTTTATCAAGCACCTCCATATCAAACTCTTGGAGCAATAAAACCCATCTCAACAGCCTTGGCTTGGCATCTTTCTTGGTCATCAAGTACCTGAGGGCTGCATGATCAGTATACACAATGACCTTTGATCCCACCAGGTAGCTTCTGAACTTATCAAAGGCAAAAACTATTGCCAGCATTTCCTTTTCAGTTGTAGCATACTTTTCCTGGGCAGAGTCAAGTGTTCTACTGGCATAGTAGATCACATGCAGCTTCTTGTCTTTCTTTTGTCCAAGTACTGCTCCAACAGCAAAGTCAGAAGCATCTGTCATGACCTCAAAAGGTAGAGACCAGTCTGGTGCCTGAACTATTGGTGCACTAACCAATGCCTCCTTGATCAACTTGAAGGCTTCTTCACATTCAGCATCAAAGATGAAATCCACTTCCTTACACAACAGTTTTGTTAAAGGCCTGGCAATCCTTGAGAAGTCCTTTATGAATCTTCTATAAAACCCTGCATGACCCAGGAAGCTCCTTATCCCCTTAACAGAAGTGGGGGTTTGCAGATTCACCATCACTTCCACCTTTGCCTTATCAACCTCAATACCCTTTTCAGAGATCTTGTGCCCAAGAACAATTCCTTCTTGCACCATGAAATGACACTTCTCCCAGTTCGGCACCAAGTTGTGCTGCTCACATCTCTCCAACACCTGTGTCAAATTAGAGAGACAATCCGAGAAGGAGGAGCCATAGACACTAAAGTCATCCATGAACACCTCAACTTTCTCTTCAATAATGTCAGAGAAAATGTGCATCATACATCTTTGAAAAGTGGCTGGTGCATTACATAAACCGAAGGGCATTCTCCTATAAGCATAAGTGCCATAAGGGCATGTGAATGTTGTTTTCTCTTGATCTCTTGGACCTATGGGAATTTGAAAAAATCCAGAGTACCCATCGAGAAAACAAAAATAAGGATGATTAGCTAACCTTTCAAGCATTTGATCAATGAATGGTAAAGGGAAATGATCTTTTCTAGAAGCAGAATTCAATTTCCTATAGTCAATGCACATGCGATGGCCAGTTATGGTTCTTTGAGCTATGAGTTCATCCTTATCGTTTTTCACCACTGTGATCCCACCTTTCTTGGGCACAACGTGAACAGGAGACACCCATCTTGAGTCAGAGATTGGGTAAATTATCCCTGCCTCAAGAAGCTTTAGTATCTCCTTCTTAACCACTTCCCTAAGGTTGGGGTTAAGTCTACGTTGGTGCTCAATAGAGGACATGGCTTGGTCCTCCAGGTGGATCCTGTGGGTGCATATATCAGGAGAGATTCCTCTAATATCTGCCAAGGAATACCCTATGGCTCTCCTGAATTTCCTTATTTCACTAAGTAATGCACGTTCCTCATGCTCCAGCAAGTTATCATTTATGATCACGGGAAAAGTAGAGTTTAGGCCTAAGAATGCATACCTGAGCCTTGTTGGTAGAGGCTTGAGCTCAACAGAGGGTGCATCCGCCTCATTCCAGTCCTGGTCCAGGTTGCTTTGGCTGGTGACTGATTCCTTGATAGCAAAGACTTCAGAGCCTCTTTGTTCCAGCTCCAAAAACCTTGTTTCAGGACCCAGCTCTCTTGCATTGTCCAGATACAGCTTATACCCTTCACTTGCTTCAGCCAAGAGCTCATTCTCTCCTTGTTCTTGAGTTAGAGCAGCTTGAAGAGGATCCTCAGTGTTCAGCTCCTCAAGCAGCTCATCAGCCAACTGGTCCATTGTCTCCACATAGAAACATTGACCTTCAATGGTGGGTTTCTTCATCATCTCATTCACATCAAACTTGAGCCTTTCAGACCCAAGTTGAAGCTCTATTATCCACCTCTCACATCAATGATGGCTCCTGCAGTTGCTAAGAATGGCCTGCCCAAGATGAGAGGATCTACTGGTTCCTCATCCATTTCCAGCACAACAAAATCTGTTGGAACCTCAAAACCACCTATCTTGACAGGTAGATCTTCCAACATACCAACAGGCAATCTAACTGATCTATCTGCAAGGATAAGAGAAATCTTTGAAGGTTTGAAAACTCTAAAGCCCAGCTTCTGTGCTATGGAGAATGGCATCAAGCTGACTGATGCTCCTAAATCACAAAGACATCCAGAGAATAGAAGAGGTCCAATGGCACAAGGGAGTGTGAAGCTCCCTGGATCAGTTAACTTCCTTGGAATGGACTTCCTCTGAATGATAGCACTGCATTCATGACTTAGTACTACCATGCCTTGAAGCTCTTTTGTCTTGTTCAGAATTGCATCCTTCAAGAACTTCCCCATCTTTGGCATCATGAAGAATGCATCAATGAGAGGCATTGTGAGTGGTGTCTCTTTGAGTGCCTTCTCAAATACAGCTCTTGCCTTGTTCACTAGTTGCTTCTTAAATCTCCCTGGAAATGGGAGCTTGGGTTGGTATGGAGGTGGTGGCATATACTTCTTCTCTGGTTCTGGTTCCTTTGCTACCTCTTTACCCTTTTCTGTCCTTGGTTTCTCAGCAACTTGATCATCCTTTAAGGCTGCCTCCCCCTCAGGTTGATCATTGTCCTCAATGATCACTTTGTTGTTCTCAATACCAGGTAACTCCTTGCCACTCCTCAGTGTAATGGCCTTGGCATATTCCTTGGGGTTGGGTTCTGGTTTTCCAGGTAGGTGACCTTGGTTCCTTGAGCTTGATGCCTGGTTTTGCTTCAGTTCCTTGATTTCCTGCTGCATAGTCTGTTGACCCTGAAGTAGTTGTTGCAGAATACCAACCATATCTGTACCCATCTGTGGCTGCTGTTGAACCATTGGTGGCTGAAACTGTTGTTGAACCGGCGCCTGCTGTTGGAACTGTGGTGGACCAAACCCTGGTGGTGCCTTTGGCTGCTGTGAAGTGTAACCAGTGCCCTGAAATGGTTGCTGTTGCTGACCAAAACTCTGATTCTGACCAAATTGATTCTTGGGTTGGAATGACCCTTGAAAGTTGTTCTTGGGAACAAAGTTCTTTGGAGCTTGAGAATTGGGATAGACCTGGTCTTGTGGGTTAGCTACATTGGTGTTCCTGTAAGAGAGGTTTGGATTGGCATTACCATACTGATATCTTTGGAACCTCTGATTCCCAATGTAGTTGAGCTCCTCTTGGGTAAGACCTTCTTCACTTATGTTCTCAAAAATTTGAGAAGGTTCCTCATACTCTCCGACAAAATGCATTGGCTTCTGAGTGGTGAATTTCAGCTTGTCCAATTCACTCCTCAACTCCTTAACTTCTCTGATGAGCCTCTGTTCTGAGCTTGAACCTTCAGATCTATTTGATCTGTCATAGTCTTCACCATAAGTGTCATTGCTCAATGCTAAGTTCTCCACTAGCTCTAAAGCAGCATGTATCTCTTTACCCAGAAAGTTCCCATTGGAAGCAGTATCCAGCTGGTTTCTAATCTTGGGAAGAGCTCCCCTATAAAGTGTGCTGAGAAGAGAAGCCTCACTAAACCCATGGTGTGGGCATTGGTTTGTGTAGCTCCTGAATCTCTCATATGCTTCACCAAAACTTTCATTGCTGTGCTGAATGAAGCTAGAGATTTGGTTCCTCAGTTTTGCAGTTCTTGAGGTGGAGAAGAACTTAGATAAGAAGGCTTGCTTGCATTGCTCCCAGGTTTGAATGGAGCCTCTTGGAAGATTCTTCTCCCATTGATGAGCTTTATCACCAAGACTGAATGGGAATAGTCTTAGCTTAAAGCTGTCTTCTGAAACTCCATTGATCTTGGTCAGATCACACACCTTATCAAACTGGTCCAAGTGTTCCAAGGGATCTTCCATTGCTAACCCATGGAACTTTGAGTTCTGGACCATATTCAGCAATGATGCTTTCACTTCAAAGTTGTTGTTTTGCACAGGTGGTGCCTGAATACCAGCTCCATACTGATGAGCATTGGCCCTGTCATTCTCTCCAACATAGACTTGGGGTTGCTCATATCTTCTTTGCTGTGGTTGGAAAGGGTGGGGTTGGTGGTGCACCTGGTGTCTTTGCTGAACATTGGCCTGAGGCCTCTGTTGATGAGCTTGAGCTTGTCCCTGGTGGACATAAGCTTGTTGATGGTGCACCTGTTCCTGCTGAACATTACCCTGGTGAAGCCCTTGACCAACTCCAATACCAGCTCCATGACCTTGAGCCTGTTGCTCCTGAACTGGTTGTTCTATATCTACTACGTGATCTCCTTGTTCTGCCATCTCAGTCTGATCAATTTGTCTACCACGTCTGTCTCTTCTCCTCCTTGGTACCAAAAGGTTGATGTTGTCGTTTAGAGGAAAAGGAGGACCACAGCTTCTTGATCTAGACCTGGTGTTCATACACCTGAAATCACAAACAGAACTTGAAAGGAATCAGTAAAAACAAGAAAGTAAGCACTTGATCTCAAGAACAGATCAGAGCTTAATGCTAATCAAACCACAATCTGGCAACGGCGCCAATTGATAGACAAGACTTTTTAGGGTCTCAGGGCTATCAATCCCCTTGTCAAAGTAGCACAAAGAGGTTAATCAATCCAAGAATGTGGTGATAGACACTAAACTATGTGATCAAGTTCTTAATTCAAGCAAACAAGAGTGATTTTGGTTAACTAATGACAACTAACAACTTAAACAGGTTTAAAGACAAATGACAATGACAAATGGTGTGAATATGATATGATGGAGGCATGAGATTCTAGACATGATAGATGGTTAGGGTGCTTTGGTGTTAAACTAGAAATGCTAATGACAATGATGAGACATGATTCAAGTGATTAAGAACTCTAGTCTAGGTTAATCCTCTCATGAAGGTATTAACCCCTATACTAATCTATTTTCAAACCAAATTCCCATTTGTGAAATATGAATCAATATGCATGAATAAACAGTTCTCAATGATCATTCAAGCATTTAACAAATCATTCCCATGATGAAAATTTACTTAAACCTCTAACACAACTCTTTCAGGAATTTCATCAAACACTTTTGGTGCATGAAATTCCCAGAATCTAGATCTCAAGTGATTATCAAGGATCTAGCATAGAGAACAGTTGTTTAGAGAGATGAACCAATGAATCTAGCCCTAAGCACTCCTAATCTAACACTTTAGCACCCTAACCTACACATCTAGAACCTCATTAAGGTAACTACTCACTAATCATGATCAACACACTAGATCCTTTGCAAGATGTGTTGTTAATCATGATTAGAAGTTGATTTTGATGAATAGAAATGATGAACAAGATGGAAAGAAACTTCAAAACGATTTCAAACTCTCTAAAACAAAGTGTATTAAGTGGTTTTTCACAAAAGGGGAAAGGAAGTCTAAAAGTAGATTAAGTCTTCTCCACAAATTAGGTCTAAAAACCTTATAAAGGAGGCTTGGGCGAACCGGGTCAACCCGGAACAAACCGGGTACTGACCCGGCCTTGATGGGCAAAGAAGGGTTTGCCACGGTCTGGTGCATCCTTGGTGTGACCGTGGCATTCCTGACCGTGTCAAAGTCTTTACTTGTGTTCTTGGTTCCTTTTGATGCCACGGTCTGATCAAGCTTCATCTGGGACTCGTGGCAAGTTAACCGTGTCAAACGCCGAAGATGTGTAAAGGTTGCCACGGTCAAGCCCCCAGACCGTGGCATTCAGACCGTGCCAAAACCCGCATGCATGTGATGACCTTCCCAGCCAAGTATATGCTTGCCACGGCCAAGTCTCAGGCCGTGGCATTGAGATCGTGTCAAAGGCCGAAACTGTGTAGAAGTTATCTCCAGCCACTTGCTCATTTGCCACGGTCAAATCCCAGACCGTGGCATTAAGCTCGTGCCAATCGCCGAAGGTTTCAAGATGTTGCCACGGCCAAGCCTCATACCGTGGCATTTAGGTCGTGTCAATCGCCGAACGGTTGCTAAGTTCCTCTCAGCCAAGTGTGTGTTTGCCACGGTCAAGTGTAGACCATGGCATGAAGATCGTGTCATTGGCCGAGGGTGCACAAAAGTTGCCACGGCCAAGTGTGGACCGTGGCATTGAAATCGCGGCATGTTTAACTTAGTCATCCTGGGCTGTCTGGACCATCTCGCATTCCGGAGATTGTAACTTCCTGGAGGCCTGTCTGAATTGAGTGATTCCGGTTGAAGAAGACAGAGGACTAATTTATCTCCAACTTTGATGAAGGAAGTTTCAGTGCTTGGGAAGTGTAAGGTTTCCTGGAGGGCATATCTTTGAAGTGCATTTACACGACCAGAGAGAGGCGTCTAAACATGTGTCCATTCCGGAGACCGTATCTTTCTGCTCAAAGCTCCGAATTGACTGATCTCGGATGTTCTGGAAAGAAGACTCAAATGTCTCTGGTTCTCATGAAGGACCCGGAAACTAAATCGGCCTGGAAGTGCACCGTCCTTCGCATCCTTTAGGACTGATCTGCTCGGTCCGGAATACCTGCGAGACTGGGGTTCCTTCCGACAAGCGTATCTCTCTGCTCACGCGTCCGAATTCCACGATTCCACTTTCTAAGAGACCGTGATGCAATGCTCTCCAACTTCTATGAAGCACCCGCCGTCTGAATCGGACCGGAAGGCTCCCTGGACAGGTAATTTCTGAGACACGTTCATACCCGGAGATTTTGGCCGATACACTTCATTCGCGGTACATGAAAATGGCCGGTAAAGCTTCCCGCGGTACATGGAAATGGCCGGTAAAACCTTCCTGGCCAGCGAGAATGGCCGATAATCTCCCAGGACCCAATTTTTCCACTTTTTCAAGCTTTGCTCACCATTCCACCTCCTGGATTCATCTTTTCAGCTCCACATTCACCTGATAGACACTCAAAACATGCAATAGACTGATTGGGACCTAATGCATCTCCTAAGTTCTAAAACAACCCTAAGGACCTAAAATGCATGAAATAAAACATGATTTGGAATGATTTATGCAACCTAAATGATGCAAATTATGAACATATCACTGCTCTGTGTGTTGCTGCGAAGATCTGGAACGAACCTCATCTATAGCTAAATCGTTGTTATTACTCTCAATTGATTCCTGCCATAATTTAAGATCAATCAGAGCCTTGTTGATAATGTCTGGAATAAGCCATTTACGGGCATTAAATTTTAAATTATTGCGGTTCTAACAAAGCCTCCAACCTAAAATATGAAATAGAATTAACCGGGCTGGATCCTAACCATTCAATTCTTTCAAAGTACAACTATTATCATGCAAATCATGAAAAGCCAAATACTCGAGCAATGGTGTGTGTATTGATAACACCGTATTTTGACCACTTTTATGGATTATAATAAAGTCTTATGCAGGTGTTTTAACTCTTTTTTCAAAATTTTTAAAGTGTTTTCAATGTTTTAGGGTTTCAAAAGACTTTACAGGAAACTTGGGCAAAAGATATGCAATTTGGAACAAACTAGCAATTTTGGAAAACTGCAGACCATCAGAAGTAAGACAAGCGATGAAGACCTTCTCACCGTCTGATCACCACCGAAATTTGAGAAAACATAGAGGATCCAGCCAGCTTTCTAATGAACTTGGTTTGGAGACAATCCAACGGTTAGATCTTCAGATACTCCCGATGCAAGAATGACAGAAAATGCAGTTCCAGAAGAGAGCCACGAGCTGGGACCTCGGCCAACACCTATTTCCCCGCGGGTAGGACCATCACGACCGCGGCCAGAAAACGTTCACTTTCAAGACGACTTAATTAATGCCCAGATCAATTCCTTTCGTTATTTTTGAAGCCCTAAGTGTCCAGGACAACTCCATAAGCTATAAATACCCTCTTTAGGTCATTCTAAAGAGAGAGACCAATGGAGACCAAAATATAGAAAAACCTAGAGAGAGAGGGAGATTTTGTGTGGAACCCTAGAGAGGAGGCCGCCATTTCAAGGAGAAGGAGCCGCCGCAGGAGTGCATCATCGCTCCTCCACCGTCGCTTCCGTTCTTCGTTCTTCTTCCCTGTTTTCTTTAATTTTCTGCAATTTTCAATACTCTGTGATGATTGTTTACAATATATTTTGAGTAGTTCCCCAGTTGGGTTTAAAGGGATTTTTAAAGGGAATTTCGTGTGTCTTTGCTTATGAATCGATAGAGTTAGGATTTATAATCTTCTAGATGTTCTTCTTTTGCCTTTGATTTTACTTCGTGATTCATTGCTGGCCACTTAGAAGCCGATCTGATATGATATGTTGCGAAAGTTTTCATTGATTTTCTGAACTAGGGTGAAACGAGCAATTATTCTATAGGAGTGGAAACCTACATGTAGTTGAGTTGTGAATGTTGATGAGTCTTGTTCTGCTCTCGCATCTTCTCCCTTCCAGGATCAGAGTGGAAACCTACTGATCAGGGTTGCGAGAGATAGTTGTTTAGTGCTGCGAAAGTAGGCTATTCATACTTCCGTTCCTCAAGTTCTAGAACATACTTAGCTGATTACCTTTATCACTTGTTTAAAATCGACATAGCCTAGTCCATGAATCCCTGCGAAACCCCTTGAGCCCAGCGTCCGTTTTCGTTGCTTACAACCTTCGATTTTATTTGCTTTCTTTTGCTTATTACCTGCTTTCATTCGCTTTTGTTTAATCGCTTATTACTTGCTTTCATTTGCTTTCGTTTTTTAATTGTTTTTAATTGCTTTCTAGTTTAGATTTAATGACAACCAAAACCCAAACCTCTTTAGTTCTAGTCTGATTAAAGCATTGCCGTGACTTCTTACTGAAACAACTAAGTCTCTGTGGATCGATACCCTAAGTACTACAGCGCACATCTGTGCACTTGCAGACGTTTAGGGGTTATAAATTTTAAACCTGAATCTTAGTAAAATCGACCAACCCCGTTTACAATTGCATCAAGTTTTTGGCGCCGTTGCCGGGGACTTTGATTGGTTTCGTTGCGAATCCCAGCTTAAATCCATTAGAACACTTGTTCACTTTTACTTTTTCTTTTGAAATTTTCAGGTTTCTCTGCGATGGGAGACCGGGAACATTTTCCCGGGACTCTTGGTGATCCACCATATCGTGTGGATGGTGATCCAAGCGATGATGACCTGACTGATGATGAGTTTGAAGAACCGATCTATGATGACAATGAGCTAGTCGGATCGGTAAGACATGAAGACGATGATGAACTGATTGGAAGTTTCAATTCACTCGAGAAACTCATGGGATATCGAAGAGCTATTCAACCAGCCTTACCAGAGGATGGCAAAACCGAAATTAAGGTACCCTATATCCATTTAGTTCAACAAAATCAGTACCATAATTATTCATCCGAACACCCAATGGACCATATCAAGACGTTCGAAGAATTATCTGCAACCATTACAGCAAATGGGGATTACCACAAGTGTAGTCTTTTCCCATTCTCTCTGAGAGACAATGCCAGCAAATGGCTAAAATCTTTAGAACCTGCTTCACTAAAAATGTGGGCAGCGTGTAGAAAGGCTTTTCTAAATCGTTTTTACACTAGAAATCATTCAAATCTCTTAAGGAACAAGATTAGAACTTTTAAACAAAAAGAAGATGAAGATCTTTTAGATACTTGTGAGAGATTTAGGGAATACCAAAGAGATTCTCCACATCACGGATATACCGACGAATACCTGATGGGTATCTTCTATAGAGGCATAACTCCAGAGTTACAACACTCTTTCGACACAGCAAGTAATGGAGTCTTCTCAACTAGATCTGTAGAAGATGCTCGTGTTTTCATCAACAATTTTGCAAACAACATCCGTAATCAAGCAACCTTTGGCAATTCTGCACTTCTTGAGAAGAAAGAAGAGATTTCGGAAGTTATGAAGTGTCTCCATCGCATAATGAGTCAACTTGGATTGGAACAACCAAACAAGGCACACAATACGTGTAACTTTGATGGTTGGGACAACCCAATGGATTCTTATGATCAAGAGATGATGAACACTGCAGAAGTCTATCAAATTCAAGATTTTCCCTTCGTTCCTGATCCCTGTGGGTCCATTCATTCGGACCGCCGGAAAACACACTTCCGCCACGGTTGTGACGTCCCTGACCACGGCCAAGACCTGTTTCACCGCAATCGCGAGGCATACGACCGCGGGAAACCGTTTTCCGACTTGTCTGGAAACCACCTTCTGAACCTATATGGGCTATTCAAGCTAATTCCAATCCCTATCCCAAGTTTTCCCTCTTCTGAAGCTGAAAATCTAAACAAAATAATTCTAGAGCTTGAAAAATCTAGGTCTGAAGAAATTAGTGATCTTAGATCTGAAATAAAAACGATGAAAGAAGATTTCAATGAAAGATTGACCACCCTCCTTAGCCTGATGATCAAAACTAATTCTAAAAACATAGATAATTCAGAGGAGGAGCCAAGTGAATATTCTTTCGAGAGCTCAAGTGAAGCAGATTCCTCCGATCATGTGAAAGCTATCACACTTAGGAGTGGATTAGCTTACAAAGAGCCTGAATTTCCTATAGATCTCGAAGACGAGGAAAAGGGTAATGAAAAGGAAAAAGAAAGAGAAAGACTCACGGTTGAAGATGTTGAAAAAGAAGTGGTAGGAGAGAATGATGGAGAAGAAGTAAGAGAAGATACATCCTGGGAAATTCTCGGAGAATACCCAATTCCCCCTCCACCAACTCGTGTCTATAAACCCAAACCTCCATATCCTAGAGCCTTAAGAGCCCCGAAGAAGGAGAAAGAAAAATCCAAGCTGAAAGAGTTGATCGATCAATTAAATGTGAGATTACCTTTCGTAGAAGCTTGTGCTATGATTCACTCTTTAAGAAAATACATGAAGGGTATTCTAACAAATTCTTTAACTCTTGAAGAAAGCGTTATGATGATAACCCATGAATGTAGTTCTATCTTGCAAAGCCGAATCCCTGAAAAGAAAAACGATCCTAGAAGCTTCGTACTTTCATGCACCATCAATGATTAGCTTTTGAGCGTGCTCTCTGTGATTTAGGATCTAGCATAAACATGATGCCTCTTTCAGTAGGAAAACGTTTAGGACACCACACTTTCCAGCCCACTAAAATTTCCTTAGTATTAGCTGATCGTTCTGTTGGACAACCCGTACGTATCTTAATAGATGTTCCAGTCGAAATCGAAAAATGTTCCATACCAACCGATTTCGTAGTTCTAGAGCTAGAAAGAGAACCTAAGGATCCCCTTATTCATGGAAAACCATTCTTATATACAGCTGGAGCCATAATCAATGTCCCAGTAGGAAAAATCGACCTTCATCTAGCCAGTCTAGTTATGCAATTTGACATGAAAAAAAGTTTCGATAAACCAACTTTGGATGGCAAAATTTGTTGGATTGATGAGTTAGACGGAATTACTGAGGAAGTCTATGAAGATCTGCTTCTAGACCCTTTAAGTGTCACGCTTTCACCCGCAAAAGACGAACGCAATTTCCTTCAAGAAATTTCTAGTGAATGCACGTGTATGCTTGATACGTCCAAAGCTTATAGGAAACCTCTAAACTATCTATATCTTAAGCACCAAACAAACATTCCTACACCTCCTAAAGACACTGCTGCAGCAATTAAGGATCCTTGGAGCGAGCTTAAAGCCCCTAAAGTCGAGCTTAAACCTCTTCCCGTCGGACTTAAGTACGCTTTGGTTGGACCAAATTCTACTTTTCATATCATTATAAACTCTGGTTTGACGGAAGAAGAAACCACAACGCTGTTGACTGAGCTGAGAAAGCATAGAAAAGCCTTAGGATATTCACTTGATGACATACCTGGAATTTCTCCAGATCTCTGTATGCACAAGATTAATCTAGAGGATAATGCTAAAAACTCAATCAAAAGTCAAAGGAGACTGAACCCTAAGCTCATGGATGTTTTCAAGAAGGAGATTATGAAGCTTTTAGAAGCTGGAATAATCTTTTCTATCTCAGATAGCACTTGGGTTAGCCCAGGTCATGCTGTTCCAAATAAAGGATGAGTCACTGTCATTAAAAACGATAAAGACGAAATGATCGCTACAAGAGCAGTCACTGGACATCGTATGTGCATCGATTACCGAAAACTGAATGCCGCAACTAGGAAAGATCATTTTCCACTTCCCTTCATAGATCAAATGCTAGAAAGGTTAGCTAATCACCCCTACTATTGCTTCCTCGATGGCTACTCCGGATTTTTTCCAAATTCCTATTCGACCGGAGGATCAAGAAAAAACGACATTCACTTGTCCATATGGCATGTGCGCTTACCGACGTATGTCTTTTGGATTGTGTAATGCACCTGCTACCTTCCAGCGGTGCATGATGTCAATCTTCATAGACTTTATTGAAGATTTCATGTGAAGTATTCATGGACGATTTCTCGGTCTATGGATCTTCTTTTGAAAAATGCCTAGGCAACCTTGGTAAAGCTCTGCAAAGATGTAACGATAAGCACTTAGTATTAAATTGGGAAAAATGTCACTTCATGGTACGAGACGGAATCGTGCTTGGGCACAGGATTTCAGGAAAAGGAATTGCAGTTGACAAAGCTAAAATCGAAGTCATGACAAGCCTACAACCCCCTACAAACGTAAAAGGCATCCGTAATTTCATAGGACACACAGGATTCTTTAGGCGATTCATAATATATTTTCTCAAATAGCTAGACCTCTTACGCATTTGCTTTGCAAAGAAACGAACTTCGAGTTTGATGATGAGTGCTTAGCCGCGTTTCATAAGATCAAAGAAGTCATTGTTTCCGCTCCTGTCGTGCAAGCACCTGATTGGGAACTCTCATTCGAAATCATGTGCGATGCAAGTGACTAGGCAGTCGGAGCAGTGCTTGGTCAACGAAAAGATAAGAAACTGCACGTGATCTACTACGCAAGCAGAACTCTTGACGAAGTTCAATGCAATTATGCAACAACAGAGAAAGAACTTCTAGCTGTCGTATTTGCATTTGAGAAATTCTGTTATTTTCTCATAGGATCTAAGGTTATAGTTCATACTGATCATGCTGCAATCAAGTATTTAATGTCTAAGAAAGACGCTAAACCGAGGTTGATAAGATGGATCCTCCTACTGCAAGAATTCGACATCGAAATTCGAGATCGAAAAGGTGCAGGTAATGGGGTTGGAGACCATCTTTCACGAATTCAAGTTGAAGAAAGATTGCCTTTAAATGATAGTTTGCCAGAAGAAAACATCGATGCAATAGATACTACTCCCACCAATTCCAATACAGCACCGCCAAGGCAACTCATGCGAAGATCATATGCTTTCAACACCCCCATGGTTTAGGCACATAGCGAACTACCTAGCAGCTGATGTAGAACCACCACAATTCTTTGAGTATAGGAAGAAAAAATTTATGAAGGACGTAAGACATTATTTTGTGATGAACCCTATCTCTATAAGAGATGTGCTGATGGGTTATTCCAAAGATGCGTGGCTGAAGAAGAGATGGAAGGAATTTTATTTGGATGCCATAGCTCGTCTTATGCAGGACATTTCGCAACTTTCAAAACTGCTTCAAAGATCTTACAAGCAGGTTTTTGGTAGCCTACCTTATTCAAAGATACTCAAGCTTATATATCGCGATGCAATAAATGCCAAAAGATGGATAACATAAGTAAAAGGAATGAGATGCCTCAAAATTTTATTCTCGAAGTCCAATTTTCGATGTGTGGGGAATAGATTTTATGGGACCATTTCCTGCTTCTTTTGGAAATAAGTACATCTTAGTAGCAGTAGACTACATCTCTAAGTGGGTTGAAGCAGTCACTAGCCCCACCAAAGATGCGAAAGTCATCATGAAGCTGTTTAAATCTGTTATATTCCCGTGTTTTGGAGTTCCTAGAATTGTGATAAGCAATGGAGGATCGCACTTCATCAACAGAGTTTTCGAGAATCTTCTTAGAAAGAATGGAGTTACGCATAAAGTTGCTTCTCCATACCATCCCAAACCAGCAGTCAAGTAGAAATCTCAAATAGAGAAATCAAGTTGATTTTGCAGAAAACAACTGCAGTTCATCGCAAGGATTGGTCTACAAAGCTTGACAATGCATTGTGGGCATATCGAACAGCATTCAAAACACCATTAGGAACAACACCATTAAAACTAGTTTATGGAAAAGCATGTCACCTTCCAGTAGAACTTGAGTATAAAGCGCAATGGGCTATCAAGGAGATGAATATGAACTTGAAAACAGCTGGAGAAAGAAGACTACTTCAACTTCACGAGTTAGAAGAAATCCGACACAATGCTTACCAAAACACAAAGATCTGCAAGGAGAAAACTAAAGCATATCATGATAAGAAGATTATTCATAGAACTTTTGCTCCTAATGATAAAATTCTTCTTTTCAATTCTCGTCTTAAGCTTTTTCCAGGAAAATTACGTTCAAGATGGTCAGGACCCTTCACGATAAAGGAAGTCAAGCCATACGGAGCCATCGTCCTGTGGGACAAAACTGGAAACTCATTTACGGTGACTGGAAAGCGTGTAAAGCCATATCTGGCTGAAGAAAGAGAAGACGAGAGAGAAGTGATGTTTTTAATTGATCCATCCTCGGCGAAGGAAGAGATCAAGGAGTGTCACGACCCCGGTTAAGTTTAATCGAGCAACAATGTCAAGCTAACGACTTGAAACAAATGCATAGTAGGAGGCAACCTACTTGGTATTTTATTTATTTCCCTTTGACATTTATTTTCTATTTCTATTGCTTTGTTTCTGTTTCATTTAATTTCAGATTTTTAATAAGGAAGAACAAACTCAAAAGACGAGCAGCACTCTCCAGCATGATAAACACTCTTAAACATTTCAACTGTTCTATTTTCTTTACCATTCTTTCCAAAATTTATCACACTGGGGACAGTGTGAAATAAGTCTGGGGGGGGGGGGATGCTCACCCATTACTAATGAAATTTGATTTGTTTTGAGTTTGTTTTGGACAAATGAAATTTTTCAAAAACTTTTACATAAAATATTTTTCCTTCAACTTTTTCATAAAATTTTTCAAAAATCGTTTTCAAAATGTTTTTCAAAAAGTTTTTAAACCAGGAACACAATAAACAATACTATGATGATTTAGACTAGTGTGCTTCTACGTTATTTCCTCTTTTTTGCTCTTTTTGTGATTTAGGCCTAGACTAGGCGGTAGCTAGAATACTTGCATTACGAACTCCCATCAGAGGACTTCTATTCATGGAGATTCTTTCTAACAGGATATACTAGCTCATTTTATCTGGAATTAATTTTGACTTAATTTTCTCATTAAAGCATTAAATAAGGGAAACGAATCATACATTCAGGACTCCTTTATATTTTTGCCACCCTTTGTTGATCCTGAATGGCTAGTTTATCTTTAGCTAGTTCCCCACCACACCTAACCTCTTTCAAACCACATGCATTCTTGTTTTTCATTGTCCTATATGCAGATATGTGCAAAAACGTCGGAGAGAAACATGATCAATGCGGTTTTCCGTCACTGAAGACGGAGACCAGCGATTTCATTGGAATGATTCAACAAAACGAGAAAACTCAGTTTGCCTTGGAAAAAAATTAAAACCTTGGTGCAATTTTGTCCCTTAGACTCTCTCTCTATAAAAAGTTGTTTCCCCTTTCGAAACAAATTAAAAAATAAAAAAATAAAAAAATAAAAAATAAGAAAGGAAAGGAAATTTAAAACCTTAGAGAGTCTAGGAGGATTGAATTTTATCCTTAAGGAAAGCTAGAGTCTTTTTATTTAGAGTTTTGGAGATTATCTTTATGATTCCTCGAAAAGATCTAAGTCTGGGGGAACAGCTGTTACAACAAAGGAGGAAGATTATGCAACAACATTTTGCAAAGAAGAAGTGACTGAAAATCTGCGGACATTGACAGGTCCTTCTCTCTCTTGCGGTTTTGCATAATATCTTGCATCCTCCAAAATCTTCAGGTAATCTGAAACACTTAAGCTCCAGCACTTAAATAGCTTTTAATACCAAACACCGTCTACCCTGAATAATGTCTTTGATGAGAATTCACTACTACACTTAATGAATGTAGAGAGATAGTTGACTGGAAGTTAGATCCCAGTGTGTAGATTTTCGCATGACGGATTAACGGACTAGTTTACTTGTATTTTGGTGAGAATTTTCTAGACTAGATCCAAATAGATGTTTTACGATAAGTTATGGTTTAGTGATATGTCTATATTTTACATCATTTAGAGTGCATTTTAGAGTCCTCATTATGTGTTTTCCCCATGTAAATTGAGTCTTCAGGCATGAAAATAGGATTTAGGGCTTGCATTAGGTCCCAAAGAGTTTTGCATGTTTTGAAGTCCTTATCAGGTGCTTTGGGAGTCATTTGGAGCCTAAGAAGAGGAGCAGAGAAGAAGACGGTGAAGAAAAAGGTCAAAAATGGTGAAAACCGCTTGGAGGAATTTCTCGGCCAAATCGCGTACCGGACGGACAGAAACCTCGGCCAAAATCCTTACCGATCGTTCAACCTCGACCAAAAAGCTTACCGATCGCTCAGCACCGACCAAAGTCCGTACCGATCGACCAAAGTCAGCCTGGGTCGAAGATCAGGTGTAAATACCGCGGGTTGAGTTTTTGGCCAAGGCGAAGGAATTTTTACGACCAAAAAAAAAAGCTTACCGCGTTACACAGGCCTCGGCCATTTTCCTTACCGCGGGAAGCTTTTCTCGACCAAAATTTGTCCTTGTCCGCGCGTTTCAAAGATCAGCAATCCGGGGAACCTTCCGGTCCGAACCAGTTGGCGGGGTCTTCAGCAAAGTTGGAGATAATCAAACAAAGATCCCAGAACAGTTGGAATCATCCAATTCCGACCAGTGGGGAGAAAGATATAGCTTCCGGAAGATGCACCAACATTACGCGCATCCGAGAACCGAACGGTGGAGTACAAAGATCACGGCGGACGGAACCTTTCCGGACCGAACCAGCTTGCCCGGTCTTCATCAAAGTTTGAGATCTTTGAAAGACCTTTTCAGAACGGTTGGGATCGCTAAATTCGGACGAGTGGTTTGAAAGATAAAGTCTCCGGAGTTCACATCGGTCCAAACTGCTTATTTTCCGGTGATTCCAATGCGGTTCAAAGATGTGAAATCCAGGAAGCCTTCCACTTCCCAAGCTCCGACGGTTTCTTCACCAAAGTTCGAGCTTATTGAGTCATCTTGACTATGGAACTGGTCTCAGAGCATTTGGAGTCGTGGGTTGAAAGTTACTGTTTCCGGGAGGTGACATGGTCGATACGAACCCAAATATGTTGCGGTACGCGCTAAGTGTTTTCTCAGGGCTCGACATCGTTACCTCGACATCGGCCAAGTCAAGGCTCATATTTTGGGAGTATTCTGAACTAGGCCTCGTGCTGACGCCTCGGCACGTTGGAATCAAGGCATGCACACGTAAAAAATGAAGCTGGAAACGACTAAGTGTTGAACGTGCACCTCGGCGCAATGACCTCGGCGTGCATGCCGGCCCCTGTTCGCTCAAACCCCTCGACTACCAAGCGCCTCGGCATTTCATGCCGAGGTCCATTGTCACGAACCCAGAATCAAGAACAAAGCTGCCCAAGAACACACACATGAAGATGGATCGAAGACTAGGGTTCATGCATGTTTTTGACGTGTTCTTCACGAGATCTTCATTTGGATCTGGACTCACGTGCACTCCTCGACATGAAGACCTCGGCTTCACTCTCCGACACACCGTGGCACTCGCCCATCAACCCAAGAACGCGGTTCAGTACCCGGTTTGTTCCGGGCTGACCCGCAACACTTTACCTTTGCTATATATACATTTTGAGACTAAAAACCTAATCATCTTATCTCTTATCTGTTTTTAGCTTTAAGAACTTGCCTCTTTGGTAAAACTTGATCATTCTAATCCGATATCTCGCTTTTGCATGAGAAATCTTGTTCCTTCTTTATTTCTTTGATCATCTAACATTAAACTCCTCATCATGACCAACTACACGTCTTGCAAAAGACTTAGTGAGCTCGTTATGATTAGTGAGTAGTCGTTTAAGCGGCTTTAGACGAGTAGATTAGGGTGCTTTCAAGGTAGATTAGTGGGTTTAGTTGTCTAGTCTTGCATGTTTCATTCTTTAACTGACGAGATCTCTAGGCTGGATCCAAGCACATCACTTGAGGTTCAGATCTGAGACATATATCGCATCAAAAGTGTTTGTAGAAATGTCTGAACCACTCGGTTATGGGTTTAAGAGTCTTTCATCGCGAGAGTGATAGCTTGTTCTCTTAAATGACATTTTTGAACTGAATCTTATTGCTGATTGATTCGACGCTTCTCAAAAGACATTTTTGGTATGAAGGAGGATCAATTTAGATGCTTAATACTTTCATGAGAAGATTAACATGCCTTGAGTTCAAAGTTAAATGAAACCGCTTGATGTTTTGATTCATTAACCCACTAGATGAACTTGGAAGCACCCGAGTCAAGTATCTCGTCTAAAGTCTCTTGCTTTATTACATATTATCATCATCTGAATCGCTTAGTTATCATTTGCATCTTTGCCTTGTTTGATTCTCATCATTTACTTTACTTACATGTTTAATCGTTGTTATTTAGCTTAGCAAAACCTTCACTCTTTTTATCTTGACTTAAATAAACAAACAACATAGACTAGTGTCTCGTTGACAAGTCTGGATTGACACCTCTTAGTACTACTTTGACAAGGGGATTGATAGCCCTGAGACCTAAAAAGTCTTATCTATCAATTGGCGCCGTTGCCAACTTGTCGGAGCATTAGTCTTTTGTTTGTTCTTGAGCTCAAGATTTTAACTTTCTTTGTTTTACTAACTTCTTTGCAAGTTCAAGTGTTGCTTTCAGGTGCATGAAAACCAGGTCTCGGAGCACCGAACCGCCTTTACCGTACGACGACAACATCAACCGGATTGAGAGGCGAGCTCGCGAGAGGGAACGGCATTTTGAACGAATTGGAATGGCAGAACAGCAAAGAATCGAGCAACAGGCTCAAGAAGCCGAACACCAGGCTCATGCTAATCAGGCGCAGGCAGGCAGGAATGAACAACAAGCTTATGTTAACCAACAACAGGCTCAGAGGAACGAAAGGCTTGCTCAGCAAAACCAACAACAAGCTAATAGAAACGAGCAACAAGCCCACCACGTTCATCCGCCACCGCCACAAGCTCAGAGACAACCTCATCCGGTCTTTGTTGGAGAGAACGACCGAGCTAATGCGCACCAATACCGAGCTGGGATTCAAGCTCCACCGGTTCAAAATAACAACTTTGAAGTTAAAGCTTCCCTCCTCAACATGGTGCAGAACTCAAAGTTCCACGGTCTAGCCGGAGAAGACCCTCTTGAGCATCTAGATCAGTTTGATCGGGTTTGCGACCTAATTAAGATCAATGGTGTCTCGGAAGATAGCTTCAAGCTACGCTTGTTCCCATTCAGCCTCGGTGATAAAGCTCACCAGTGGGAAAAGAACCTCCCGAGGGGTTCTATACAAACCTGGGAGCAGTGTAAACTGGCGTTCTTATCAAAGTTCTTTTCCACATCACGCACGGCTAAGCTCAGAAACCAGATCTCAAGCTTCACGCAGCACAATAACGAGAGCTTTAGCGAAGCTTGGGAACGGTTTAGAAGCTACACTAACCAATGCCCCCACCACGGCTTCTCAGAGGCGTCCCTCTTGAGTACTTTATACCGAGGTGCACTCCCCAAGATCAGAAACCAACTCGATACAGCTTCAAATGGAAATTTTCTTGGGAAGGAGATCAATGCGGCAATGGAACTAGTCGAAAACCTAGCCATGTCTAATGATACTTATGGCGACGACTTTGATAGAGTAAACCGTACAGAGGGCTCCAATGAAGAACAGCGTATGAAAAAGGATATAAGAGAGCTTCAGAGCAAGCTTGACAAGGTTCTGATGGTGACACAAAAGCCAATACACTTTGTAGGCGAGTTTGATAAGCAAGAGCCAAGTTTTGACAATGTTAATGAAGATGGTCTAACTCAAGAGGAGCTGAACTACATAGGGAATCAGCAGAGGTATCAGCGGTTTAACAACTACAACAGTAACCCAAACCTCTCATACAGAAACCCGAATGTAGCTAATCCTCAAGACCAAGTGTACCCTGCTCAGCAACAACAACAAAGCTATGCTCCAAAAGCTCCTTTTCAGAATACCTTCCAGCCCAAACAACAGTTCAGTGGGCAACAGCACGGCTACACTCATCAGAATCAAGCGGCTCAGGGTAACAACTTCACCAGCCAACCGCAACATCACAAGTTTCCACCAGGGTTCAATCCGCAGCCGATGGGTAATCAGCGACAGCATCAGGGAACGGGTCAGAATCAGATGGGAAACGACGTCTGTGGGATATTACAGCAACTGTTACAGGGTCAGCAGAGAGTTGAGAGCCAGCACACGACAATGCAGCAAGATATCAGAGAGCTTAGGCAGAATCAAGCCTCTACATCATCCCGAGGCCCGGCTTTACCAGGTAAACCGGAGCCCAACCCCAAGGAATACGTGAACGCCATAACATTGAGGAGTGGCAAGGAACTACAAGCTCCGAAGCCTAAGACTAAGCTCATTGAGGCCAATGAGCAATTAGAGGGGGAGGCAGCCTCAGGTGATGCGTGTAAAGAAGCGGATTTTGAGAAAGAACCGATCAAGGACAAAGGAAAAGAGGTGGAAAAGACAACTGAGCCTGAAAAGCCATACGTTCCACCACCACCTTACCAACCCAAGATACCGTTCCCAGGGCGTTTCAAAAAGAAAATCTTAGACAAAGCCAAAGCGGTCTTTGAGAAACACTTGGAGAACACGCAACTCACCTTACCCATTATAGATGCTTTCTTAGCTATACCACAGCTTGGGAAGTTTCTAAAAGATGCGATCCTCAACAAGACAAAGGAGCTCCAGGGTATGGTAATACTGAGTCATGAATGCAGCGCCATAATACAAAGGAGGTCTATACCAAGGAAGCTATCCGATCCGGGCAGCTTTACCTTACCGTGTGCTTTAGGTCACTTGAAGTTCTCAAACTGCTTGTGTGATCTAGGAGCTTCTGTGAGCCTAATGCCATACACGGTGGCGAAGAGATTGGGATACAAGAGTTACAAGCCGGCCAAGATCTCTCTTATACTAGCTGATAGATCGGTTCGCTTACCGGTGGGTTTGCTTGAGGATTTACCTTTAATGATCGGTGAGATAGAAATCCCCACGGACTTCATAGTTCTTGAGATGGACGAGGAACCATTGGACCCTATCATCTTGGGCCGACTGTTCCTAGCGACCGCAGGAGCCATTATAGATGTGAGAGGAGGAATGATTGAACTACACATCGGTTCCGAGCATATGAAGTTCAATGTAAAAGAGATGATGAAGAAACCGACCATTGGAGGTCAGGTTTTCTATGTGGAAGTGATGGAGGAGCTAGCTGATGAGCTCCTGGAAGAGTTGAACGCAGAGGATCCGTTACAAGTGGTCCTTAAACATGAACAAAGCGAGCACGGGTACTTGAATGAGGAGAGCGAGGTGTACAAGCAACTTTTAGACCAACCGAAGGAACTTGGAGCTGAGGCTAGGTTTTTGGAGCTCAGGAAGAGTGGCCTCGACATCTTAGAAAGCGAGGGGTCCATGGGAACAGAGGAGACACCTCGGGATATCATGGCCGTGGCAACTCATATCGAGGCCGATGATAATCCGCGCGAGAACAAGGAAAAGGCCGAGGAAGCTGTTCCGGGCCAATGTAGCTTTGATACCGATTGGAATGAGGCAGACGCTCCCCCTGTTGAGCTCAAGCCTCTACCAACAGGGCTCAGGTATGCGTTCTTAGGCTTGAACTCCACTTTCCCTGTGATCATAAACGATAGTTTGCTTGAACATGAAGAACGTGCATTGCTTAATGAAATCAAGAAATTCAGGAGAGCAATAGGGTATTCCTTGGCCGACATAAGAGGAATCTCTCCTGATATATGCACTCACCGGATCCACCTGGAGGACCAAGCCATGTCCTCTATTGAGCACCAACGTCGCCTTAACCCGAACCTCAAAGAGGTGTTTAAGAAGGAGATACTAAAGCTCCTTGAGGCAGGGATCATATATCCAATCTCTGACTCTCGGTGGGTATCTCCTGTGCACGTTGTGCCCAAGAAAGGTGGTATCACGGTGGTAAAAAATGATAAGGATGAACTCATAGCCCAAAGAACTATAACCGGCCATCGCATGTGCATTGACTATAGGAAATTGAATTCTGCATCAAGAAAAGATCATTTCCCTTTACCATTCATTGATCAAATGCTTGAACGGTTAGCCAATCATCCTTATTTCTGTTTTCTCGATGGATACTCTGGATTCTTCCAAATACCAATAGATCCAAGAGACCAAGAGAAAACGACATTCACTTGCCCTTATGGCACTTATGCTTATAGGAGAATGCCTTTCGGTTTGTGTAATGCACCGGCCACTTTTCAAAGATGTATGATGCACATTTTCTCTGATCTAATTGAAGAGAAAGTCGAGGTGTTTATGGATGATTTCTCCGTATACGGCTCCTCTTTCTCCGAATGTCTTGTGATATGTCTATATTTTACATCATTTAGAGTGCATTTTAGAGTCCTCATCATGTGTTTTCCCATGTAAATTGAGTCTTTAGGCATGAAAATAGGATTTAGGGCTTGCATTAGGTCCCAAAGAGTTTTGCATGTTTTGAAGTCCTTATCAGGTGCTTTGGGAGTCATTTGGAGCCTAAGAAGAGGAGCAGAGAAGAAGACGGTGAAGAAAAAAGGTCAAAAATGGTGAAAACCGCTTGGAGGAATTTCTCGGCCAAATCGCGTACCGGACGGACAGAAACCTCGGCCAAAATCCTTACCGATCGTTCAACCTCGACCAAAAAGCTTACCGATCGCTCAGCACCGACCAAAGTCCGTACCGATCGACCAAAGTCAGCCTGGGTCGAAGATCAGGTGTAAATACCGCGGGTTGAGTTTTTGGCCGAGGCGAAGGAATTTTTACGACCAAAAAGCTTACCGCGGTACACAGCCCTCGGCCATTTTCCTTACCGCGGGAATCATCAAAGTTTGAGATCTTTGAAAGACCTTTTCAGAACGGTTGGGATCGCTAAATTCGGACGAGTGGTTTGAAAGATAAAGTCTCCGGAGTTCACATCGGTCCAAACAGCTTATTTCCCGGTGATTCCAATGCGGTTCAAAGATGTGAAATCCAGGAAGCCTTCCACTTCCCAAGCTCCGACGGTTTCTTCACCAAAGTTCGAGCTTATTGAGTCATCTTGACTATGGAACTGGTCTCAGAGCATTTGGGAGTCGTGGGTTGAAAGTTACTGTTTCCGGGAGGTGACATGGTCGATACGAACCCAAATATGTTGCGGTACGCGCTAAGTGTTTTCTCAGGGCTCGGCATCGTTACCTCGACATCGGCCAAGTCAAGGCTCATATTTTGGGAGTATTCTGAACTAGGCCTCGTGCTGACGCCTCGGCACGTTGGAATCAAGGCATGCACACGTAAAAAAATGAAGCTGGAAACGACTAAGTGTTGAACGTGCACCTCGGCGCAATGACCTCGGCGTGCATGCCGGCCCCTGTTCGCTCAAACCCCTCGACTACCAAGCGCCTCGGCATTTCATGCCGAGGTCCATTGTCACGAACCCAGAATCAAGAACAAAGCTGCCCAAGAACACACACATGAAGATGGATCGAAGACTAGGGTTCATGCATGTTTTTGACGTGTTCTTCACGAGATCTTCATTTGGATCTGGACTCACGTGCACTCCTCGACATGAAGACCTCGGCTTCACTCTCCGACACACCGTGGCACTCACCCATCAACCCAAGAACGCGGTTCAGTACCCGGTTTGTTCCGGGCTGACCCGCAACACTTTACCTTTGCTATATATACATTTTGAGACTAAAAACCTAATCATCTTATCTCTTATCTGTTTTTGGCTTTAAGAACTTACCTCTTTTGTGAAACTTGATCAGTCTAAACCGATATCTCGTTTTTGCATCAGAAATCTTGTTCTTTCTTTATTTTCTTTTGTCATCTATCATTAAACTCCTCATCATGACTAGCTACACGTATTGCAAAAGACTTAATGAGCTCGTTATGATTAGTGAGTAGTCGTTTAAGCGGCTTTAGATGAGTAGATTAGGGTGCTTTCAAGGTAGATTAGTGGGTTTAGGTGTCTAGTCTTGCATGTTTCATTCCTTAACCGACGAGATCTCTAGGCTGGATCCAAGCACATCACTTGAGGTTCAGATCTGAGACATATCTCGCATCAAAAGTGTTTGTAGAAATGTCTGAACCACTCGGTTAATGGTTTAAGAGTCTTTCATCGCGGGGGTGATAGTTTGTTCTCTTAAATGACATTTTTGAACTGATTCTTATTGCTGATTGATTCGATGCTTCTCAAAAGACATTTTTGGTATGAAGGAGAATCAGTTTAGATGCTTAATACTTTCATGAGAAGATTAACATGCCTTGAGTTCAAAGTTAAATGAAACCGCTTGATGTTTTGACTCATTAACCAACTAGTTGAACTTGGAAGCACCCGAGTCAAGTATCTCGTCTAAAGTCCCTTGCTTTATTGCATATTATCATCATCTGAATCGTTTAGTTATTATTTGCATCCTGTCTCTGTCTAGATCTAATCATTTGCTTTACCTTTCATGCTTAGTCGTTTGTTACGTAGCTTAGTTCAAAACCTTCACCTTTTGTCTTGACTTAAATGAACAAACATCATAGTCTAGTGTCTCGTTGACTTGTCTGGATTGATACCTCTTTGTGCTACTTCGACAAAGGGGATTGATAGCCCTGAGACCTAAAAAGTCTTATCTATCATCTTGCTAATCTTTCTCAGGTTCTAAAGAGATGTGAGGAGCATAGGCTTGTATTGAACTGGGAGAAGTGTCATTTCATGGTACAAGAAGGCATTGTCTTGGGGCCAAGGTATCAGAGAAGGGAATTGAGGTGGACAAGGCCAAAATCGAGGTAATGGTGAACCTACAAGCTCCGAATTCTGTAAAAGGGATAAGAAGCTTTCTTGGGCACGCTGGGTTCTATAGGCGGTTCATTAAGGATTTCTCCAAGATAGCTAGGCCTTTAACTAGGCTATTGTGCAAAGAGGTGGAGTTTATCTTTGATGAAGAGTGTGATGACTGATGCATCTGACTATGCCGTGGGAGCTGTCTTGGGGGAGAAGAAAGATAAGAAACTCCATGTGATTTACTATGCCAGCCGCACCTTGGACTCAGCTCAAGAAAAGTAATCAACCACCGAGAAGGAAATGCTTGCCATTGTGTTTGCATTTGACAAATTCAGGAGTTATCTAGTGGGATCAAAAGTCACGGTTTACAAAGATCACGCGGCCTTGAGGTACTTGATGTCTAAGAAGGACGCTAAGCCGAGACTTTTGAGATGGGTCCTATTGCTCCAAGAGTTCGACATGGAGATACTTGACAGGAAAGGCATAGAAAATGGGGCCGCAGATCATCTCTCAAGGCTGAGGATTGAAGAAAAGGTCCCTATAGATGATGCTTTACCAGAGGAACATCTGATGCTGGTCCGGTCTTACTTAGAGGTGGAAGAGGCCAACACAATCAAAGAAAGAAGCCTCCCATGGTTCGCGGATCTTGTGAACTACCTGTCTTGCGGTTTAGAGCCACCGGATCTTGATGCCTATCGGAGGAAAAAGTTCTTTAGAGATGTGATGAGATATCATTGGGATGAGCCGTATCTTTACGTGCTTAACAAGGACCATCTCTATAGGCGATGCTTGGCCGAAGAAGAGATCCATCCGGTGCTACAAGAATGCCACGGTTCAGCGTACGGTGGTCACTTAGGTGCATTCAAGACGGTTGCCAAAGTTTTGCAAAGCGGCTTCTGGTGGCCGACTATGTTCAAGGACGCTCAAGATGTGGTATCGAGATGCGAGGCTTGTCAAAGGCACGGTAACATATCCAAGAGGAATGAGATGCCCCAAAACCCAATCTTTGAAGTCGAGGTCTTCGACTGTTGGGGCATTGACTTCATGGGTCCCTTTGTGAGTTCATACGGAAATCAGTACATCCTTGTCGCGGTGGACTATGTGAGTAAGTGGGTCGAGGCTGTTGCATCCCCAACCAACGATTCAACAGTGGTGGTAAAGCTTTTTAAAAGTATCATTTTCCCACGGTTTGGAGTTCCAAGAGTAGTAATCAGTGATGGGGGAAGCCACTTTATCAATAAGACTCTTGAGAGTCTTTTGAAGAAGCATGGGGTAAAGCACAAGGTGGCCACACCTTATCATCCGCAGACTAGTGGTCAAGTGGAGGTCTCTAACCGACAGATAAAGGCTATTTTGGAGAGGACCGTGAGCTCATCTAGAAAGGATTGGAGCAAGAAACTTGATGATGCTTTGTGGGCTTACAGAACCGCGTACAAGACCCCCATTGGAACCTCACCGTTTAACTTGCTCTATGGGAAAAGCTGTCATCTACCGGTTGAGTTGGAATACAAAGCATTGTGGGCAGTGAAACTTCTTAACTTTGACATCAAGACTGCACAAGAGAAGAGGGTTTTACAACTTCATGAGCTTGAGGAAATCCGGTTAGATGCTTTTGAGAGCTCTAAGATCTACAAAGAAAGGACTAAAGCGCTTCATGACAAGAAGATACACAAGAGAGAGTTCAAAGAAGGGGACCAAGTTCTGTTGTTTAACTCGAGGCTTAAGCTATTCCCTGGGAAGCTGAGATCCAGATGGTCCGGTCCATTCGAAATTCTTGAAGTAAGGCCTTATGGAGCGGTTGTTCTAAAAGGAAAAGATGGACAAGGCTTTGTGGTAAACGGTCAGAGGGTAAAGCACTACCTGGCATCAGAAACAAGAGAGGGAGCTACCTCAGTTCCTCTTCTTGAACCAGAATCAGCCTGAAAAGGTATGAAAAGTCAAACTTAGTGACGTTAAACAAAGTGCTCTTGGGAGACACCCCAAGCTTATCCTTGTACATATTTCGCTTTTCATCTTCTTTTTCTTTTTACTTGAAGCTTTTTGAAGGGTTTGTTAAGTGTTTCAGGAGTTAGATGGTGAATCTTGATGATGAGAATAAGAAAAAGCTCGAAAATGACACGGCCTGATGAATAAAGTCCTAGAGTGTACGTAGCCTCGGTATCGACCCTTGGTATATACATACCGCGGTCACCTTTACCGAGTAAAGCCTGAGAACCTCGGCTAGACTCCTCGACTCGATTTCATCATAGCCGTGTCCGAGAAGGGTCATAGTGAAATGACTAAGTGTGGGGGAGGGCCACGGTGTAAACACCTCGGTATAATTATACCGAGGGGCAAAGTTCACTTAAAACGGTCTAAAACCTCGATCCGAGACCGCGACCAGTTTACACCAGGGCCGGACCGTTTAAACCCCCTGCACCAAGTGTTTCTTTGTTAAAAACAAGTGACCTCGGCATGATACCCTCGTGGTGGAGCATACCGAGGTGCCCAGTTTCAAGAATGATCAACAACATAAACACTTTGGACACTTGAGTCAAAGAAGAAGGTTTGCGCGGACTAAGGAAAAGATTTGAAGGCCGCGGGGAAATTCTTGTTAACTTGAGCTTGGCCCACTCGGCTTAGTGCCCTCGGGGTAGAACAAGTCGAGGCCGCTCAAGAGAACACGAGAAAAACCACTCTAGTCCGTACGGCTCACGTCATTCCCAAGTCGCGCCATTTGGAAGCTTTGCGCGGTAATTTGAATTTAAACGACTGGTCAAAGCTGTTTTGGCGCGGGTCAACAGTCGCAGCTGGAGGAGAAGGGGGGACCAGTCCCACTACAGTCCAAACGCCAGCTGGAAAGCGCGACACCCCCCATACCAGCCTCCATCCCGAGCCAAAACCGAGAGTTCGCCTTCTTCTCTCTTTTCTCTGCATTTCACGAGCACATCTCTCTCATTTCTCATCCATTTCTTGTGATTCCAAGCGTTCTAGACTCGTTAGGGTGTTGTATATTCATCATAAGCATTCCACTAAGCTTGAATCTTGGATTCCCAAAGGTATTTGCATCTTAAAGAACTCATCTTTTTCCTTCATTCTTTGCGAGCTTTATTGTTTGTGAAATGTGGAATCGATTCTTTTAGAACATGTCGGCCTTTGGGAACAATTTTAAAAATTCCATCAAGATAGATAACATAAGAAAAACCTTGAGAAAATGCGCTTGGAATCGGTCTTAATGATGCTTTGAGATGTTGAGCTGAACTGTTTAGATATCGTGTCTCTCTTTGCTTGTTCTGGCTTGTTCTTACTTCCTTTGATGTTTGGAAAAAGCTATAACCCTGGTCTTGTTAGAGAAAAAGCTCTGTTCTTGCTATCTTTAGAGACATGTGCTTGTTGATGTACATGATTCTAACGGTTTCTTTGAGGATCTGCCTTGCAGATGACCGGCGACCGAGCTGTCCCCACTCATGAGACGAACAAAAACGAGGTCCAGAGGAGGATTACAAAAGGGAAAGCCGTGGCCGTGGCACGCAATGGTGGAACAAGCAAGAAACCCTCCGTGAGATCCGATGGTGAGCCAGCCGCCAAGCGAGCAAGGAACGCCGAGCTCACTCTGGTTCCAACCCTTGAACCAAAACGGAATGGGGAGCAGGCAGCCACTGAGAACGATGGAGACGAGCTGAGAGCCATAGTCCCTCATGAACCCGATTGTGGCAAGAAGGCCAAGAAGGAACCAAAGCCCGAGCCCGAGGAGGAACATTTCCCGACTACTGAGGAGTACTTGGACCACTTTAACTCTATAAGAGTAGCTCAAGGTCGGTTCCCTGATATGGAGCTGTTGAAGAAGCTTGAGATACTCGATGATGTTACACTCATCTTTCAAAACATGGGCTTGGCCGAATTCTTCATGATGAGCGATGTTGCTTACGAGGGGATCACACAACAGTTTCTTGCCACTTTGGAGGTTGTCATCTACCCCAAGAGAGATCCCAAGCGTCTACATGGCAAAGGGTTCGGACACATTGAGTTTGACATAGAAGACGTGCACTACAAGGTCAGTTTCAAGGAGCTTGATGAGATATTTGGATTTGAAAGGAATGGAAGCTCGCTTGACAAATTTGTGTACCCTCGTGATGAGTTGGCCGCGTTGTGGGAAACGATATCTTTTGGGCCTTACTTGGGAGGCAAGAGCAAGACAAGCTGCATCAGGAACCCTGCGATCAGATACACCAACCGGGTCCTGGCCTCTACGTTCTTCTCTACATACAACCCTGGTGTGATTCACACGGCAGAGCTTGAACTGTTGGGACTTGGACTTAAACCGCTCATCACTCAAATGAAGAACAAAAAGGAGTTCCAAGGGCCAATGCATGTACCGTCTTTAGGAGCGTTCTTTGCGATTCAAATGCTCACCTATAGACACAATGTGTGGTGTGACCGAAAGAAGAAGGGAGCAAGGAGGCTTCAGAACGGTTGGATTGTCACTAAAATCTTGAGAGCTCAAGGGTTCATCTTCCCTGATTCACCATCGAGGCCGAGTCTCATTAATGAGCAATACCTAAGTAAAAGTGGTTTCTTTGGAGGCAAGTCAGGGGATAGATGGGTTTACAACTTCACGCTGATGCACAGGGACGGTACACAAGTTCTACTGCCTAACCGAGGCCTCACCATGCTTGATAAGCAGTGTAACGTCTCCTTCTATGTCCTCAAGGATCAGTTGTACAACCCATCTCTCGGCCCACCAATGCGCAAGTGCACCAAAGCCATACCTAACAAGCCTCAGAACGAGAACGGCCCAGCCGGAGGTGAGAATGAAGAAGAACGGCACGCTGAGAGAAGGATGGGGGCAGGCCGATATCATTTTGATCCATACGTGTGGGGTGAGCCTGAATACCACACCAAGAAGCTGTATTTGCGAGTGAACACTCTCCAAAAGTGGTGTAAGTGGCAAGACAAGACCATTCATGCCTTGGTGGACTGTGTAAGGCACCTGAAGAAGAAGGTCAAGCAGCTCACACGGCCATCTTCTCCGGACAAGAACTCGGGGACCTCAACCACACCAATTACACAAGAAGAGGTTGGGGAAAGCTCAAACGCAAGGAACCCGGAGTTTCCACCAGGCAAAGAGGATTGGATCGACCCTGCCTTGGCATTCTTACCTGAACCCTCGGATAGCAGCCCACCACGTCAGTCCACACCTTCCTGCTCAACATCAAATCCCTCGTACTACTTGGGATCAGACCTCTCCGACTAAGGTATCGACTTCAAATTCTTGTACATATGCATCTTGTGTATATCATCCTGCATTCGCTTAGTTTGTCTTTTTACTTCTCTCACACGCTTTTATAACACACGGGACTGTGTTATTCAAGTGTGGGGGAGGAGCTTTGTGTTTTCTGATCTTGTTTCCTTTGTTCTTATTTGACTTTTGCATGATTGAGTCTCATTTAGCTTTGTACATATGATAAAACCGCATCATTAACATTCTAGTTGCATCTCGCATTCTAAGATCGAGTCTAGTTGCATCATTTAGGACTGCATCAGTGCAAGGAGCAATGATAGATTTTTTCCTAGAGAGTAAATCACTTGAGAACTTGAACTAAATATGCTTGTGAAACTCATTCTGTGCTTGTAAAGCTTGAAACGATTTGAATCTGTGAAGCAAGTCTAAATTACACTCAACTCTAGTTAAGTGATAACCCTGAACTTGAATTATAAATATCTTTTGATGCATTGCTTGAATTGGCTTGTGGATACCGATATACATACTTGAGCTAGAATCATTGTTTTTACCACCCTCTTTCCTTAGCTCAAGTAGCTGAATCCGCATCATGGATCAGTTCCCTCACCTTGAACCCAACTTTCTTTCTAGCCAATGTTTGTGCGTGAATTGTAAGGCCACCTTGGACCGAACTTAGCAGAAAGTGTTAGGTTTAGAGCGACAAGGGCATGTCTCATTGAGTGCTATGTTCCAACATCAGGGAACTAAGAGTATTGGCGAGAAATAAGTGTGGGGGAAAAGATCTATTGGTGAGTGGAAAAAGGCGAGCTGAGTGGAAAAGAGAGTGTGGAGATAGCTAGGGGAATGAAAGAAAAAGAATCGAGTCTTGAATTGAAAAAGATAAGCTCTGTTGTTCTAAAAAGTAAAGTATAGTCTCTGAAATGAAAAGAAGCCAAAAAAGCTCAAGTGTTCTAAGAAAAAAAAGAAAAGAAAAGAGGGTAATCGCTGTAAAAGAAAAGAGCTGTGTGAATAGGTAAACACGAAGACTTGGAAATCAAAACAAAAGTGAGTCCCCTAGTGAAAAGAAAGCAATTGAGAGAGTGAGGATCTTGAGAGGGTGAGCAAGTGAGAAAAGCTTTGAGTGGAGTGTGGGGTGTGATGAGTCCTGCCCTTGTATGCATCGGTTGCTTTTTACCTTTAGCATTCTGCCAAAGTTTGGTCGTTCATTGAGTGATCCCATTGTTGCATCGCACCCGCTTGAATATTGATGAGATCATTTTTTATCTCATAACCTTACCCTAGCCAAGCCAGCCTATTTGAACATTGCATCATTTGATTCACCGGTTACTAGCTTAATGAATGTGAAAGAGTTGAATGTGATAATGACTTGTGGAGATTCCGTGCTTTAGTTGGAAAATGTCCGAGTATAGCTTTACATTGCATATCTGAGCATGAATCCTAGTCCTCTTTGTGATCACTTCTCTCTAAAAAGGAAATATGAGCTCCATCTGCATTACAACCTCTTCTTCTCATTTGTTCTCTTCGCTTGAGGACAAGCAAAGGACAAGTGTGGGGGAGTTGATATGTCTATATTTTACATCATTTAGAGTGCATTTTAGAGTCCTCATTATGTGTTTTCCCCATGTAAATTGAGTCTTTAGGCATGAAAATAGGATTTAGGGCTTGCATTAGGTCCCAAAGAGTTTTGCATGTTTTGAAGTCCTTATCAGGTGCTTTGGGAGTCATTTGGAGCCTAAGAAGAGGAGCAGAGAAGAAGACGGTGAAGAAAAAGGTCAAAAATGGTGAAAACCGCTTGGAGGAATTTCTCGGCCAAATCGCGTACCGGACGGACAGAAACCTCGGCCAAAATCCTTACCGATCGTTCAACCTCGACCAAAAAGCTTACCGATCGCTCAGCACCGACCAAAGTCCGTACCGATCGACCAAAGTCAGCCTGGGTCGAAGATCAGGTGTAAATACCGCGGGTTGAGTTTTTGGCCGAGGCGAAGGAATTTTTACGACCAAAAAAAAAAGCTTACCGCGGTACACAGGCCTCGGCCATTTTCCTTACCGCGGGAAGCTTTTCTCGACCAAAATTTGTCCTTGTCCGCGCGTTTCAAAGATCAGCAATCCGGGGAACCTTCCGGTCCGAACCAGTTGGCGGGGTCTTCAGCAAAGTTGGAGATAATCAAACAAAGATCCCAGAACAGTTAGAATCATCCAATTCGGACCAGTGGGGAGAAAGATATAGCTTCCGGAAGATGCACCAACATTACGCGCATCCGAGAACCGAACGGTGGAGTACAAAGATCACGGCGGACGGAACCTTTCCGGACCGAACCAGCTTGCCCGGTCTTCCTCAAAGTTTGAGATCTTTGAAAGACCTTTTCAGAACGGTTGGGATCGCTAAATTCGGACGAGTGGTTTGAAAGATAAAGTCTCCGGAGTTCATATCGGTCCAAACTGCTTATTTTCCGGTGATTCCAATGCGGTTCAAAGATGTGAAATCCAGGAAGCCTTCCACTTCCCAAGCTCCGACGGTTTCTTCACCAAAGTTCGAGCTTATTGAGTCATCTTGACTATGGAACTAGTCTCAGAGCATTTGGAGTCGTGGGTTGAAAGTTACTGTTTCCGGGAGGTGACATGGTCGATACGAACCCAAATATGTTGCGGTACGCGCTAAGTGTTTTCTCAGGGCTCGGCATCGTTACCTCGACATCGGCCAAGTCAAGGCTCATATTTTGGGAGTATTCTGAACTAGGCCTCGTGCTGACGCCTCGGCACGTTGGAATCAAGGCATGCACACGTAAAAAATGAAGCTGGAAACGACTAAGTGTTGAACGTGCACCTCGGCGCAATGACCTCGGCGTACATGCCGGCCCCTGTTCGCTCAAACCCCTCGACTACCAAGCGCCTCGGCATTTCATGCCGAGGTCCATTGTCACGAAGCCAGAATCAAGAACAAAGCTGCCCAAGAACACACACATGAAGATGGATCGAAGACTAGGGTTCATGCATGTTTTTGACGTGTTCTTCACGAGATCTTCATTTGGATCTGGACTCACGTGCACTCCTCGACATGAAGACCTCGGCTTCACTCTCCGGCACACCGTGGCACTCGCCCATCAACCCAAGAACGCGGTTCAGTACCCGGTTTGTTCCGGGCTGACCCGCAACACTTTACCTTTGCTATATATACATTTTGAGACTAAAAACCTAATCATCTTATCTCTTATCTGTTTTTAGCTTTAAGAACTTGCCTCTTTGGTAAAACTTGATCATTCTAATCCGATATCTCGCTTTTGCATGAGAAATCTTGTTCCTTCTTTATTTCTTTGATCATCTAACATTAAACTCCTCATCATGACCAACTACACGTCTTGCAAAAGACTTAGTGAGCTCGTTATGATTAGTGAGTAGTCGTTTAAGCGGCTTTAGACGAGTAGATTAGGGTGCTTTCAAGGTAGATTAGTGGGTTTAGGTGTCTAGTCTTGCATGTTTCATTCTTTAACCGACGAGATCTCTAGGCTGGATCCAAGCACATCACTTGAGGTTCAGATCTGAGACATATCTCGCATCAAAAGTGTTTGTAGAAATGTCTGAACCACTCGGTTATGGGTTTAAGAGTCTTTCATCGCGAGAGTGATAGCTTGTTCTCTTAAATGACATTTTTGAACTGAATCTTATTGCTGATTGATTCGACGCTTCTCAAAAGACATTTTTGGTATGAAGGAGGATCAATTTAGATGCTTAATACTTTCATGAGAAGATTAACATGCCTTGAGTTCAAAGTTAAATGAAACCGCTTGATGTTTTGATTCATTAACCCACTAGTTGAACTTGGAAGCACCCGAGTCAAGTATCTCGTCTAAAGTCTCTTGCTTTATTACATATTATCATCATCTGAATCGCTTAGTTATCATTTGCATCTTTGCCTTGTTTGATTCTCATCATTTACTTTACTTACATGTTTAATCGTTGTTATTTAGCTTAGCAAAACCTTCACTCTTTTTATCTTGACTTAAATAAACAAACAACATAGACTAGTGTCTCGTTGACAAGTCTGGATTGACACCTCTTAGTACTACTTTGACAAGGGGATTGATAGCCCTGAGACCTAAAAAGTCTTATCTATCATTTAGCAGGACAGTCACTGAGATATTGTTTAGTTCCTGCGATTTTTAAAAATTCTTTCCTGACTTGATCTGAGTTTGTTTGAGGACAAACAAAAAGGTAAGTCTGGGGGAGTTGATAACACCGTATTTTGACCATTTTTATGGATCATAATTATGTCTTATGTAGGTGTTTTAACTCTGTTTTCAATGTTTTTAAATTGTTTTCAATATTTTAGAGTTTCAAAAGAATTTACAGTAAACTTGGGCAAAAGATATGCAATTTGGAACAAACGAGCAATTTTGGATAAATGCAGACCTTCAGAAGTAAGACAAGCGATGAAGACCTTCTCACCGTTTGATAACCCCCAAAATTTGAGACAACATAGTGGATCCAGCTAGCTTTCTAATGCACTTGGTTTGGAGACAATCCAACGGTTAGATCTTTAGATACTCCCGATGCAAGAATCATAGAAAATGCAGTTCCAGAAGAGAGTCACGAGCTGGGACCGCGGCCAACACCTATTTCCCCGCGGGTAGGACCATCACGACCGCGGGCAGACAACGTTCACTTTCCAGACGACTTAATTAAAGCCCAGATCAATTCCTTTCGTTATTTTTGAAGCCCTAAGTGTCGAGGAGAAGTCTAGAAGCTATAAATGCCCTCTTTAGGTCATTCTAAAGAGAGAGACCAATGGAGGCCGAAATATAGAAAAACCTAGAGAGAGAGAGAGAGATTTCGTGTGGAACCCTAGAGAGGAGGCCGCCGTTTTAAGGAGAAGGAGCCGCCGCAGGAGTGCATCATCGCGCCTCCACCGTCGCCTCCGTTCTTCATTCTTCTTCCCTCTTTTCTTTAATTTCCTGCAATTTTCAATACTCTGTGATGATTGTTTACAATATGTTTGAGTAGTTCCCCAGTTGGGTTTAAAGTTGATTTTTCAAAGGAAATTTTGTGTCTTTGCTTATGAATTGATAGATTTAGGATATATAATCTTCTAGATGTTCTTCGTTTGCCTTTGATTTTACTGCGTGATTCTTTGCTGGCCACTTAGAAGCCGATCTGATATGATATGTTGCAAAAGTTTTCGTTATTTGTCTGAACTAGGGTGAAACGAGCAATTATTCTATAGGAGTGGAAACCTACCTCTAGTTGAGTTGTAAATGTTGATGAGTCTTGTTCTGCTATTGCATCTTCTCCCTTCCAGGATCAGAGTGGAAACCTACTGATCAGGGTTGCAAGAGATAGTTGTTTAGTGCTGCAAAAGTAGGCTATTCAGACTTCCATGCCTCGAGTTCTAGAACATACATAGCTGATTACCTTTATCACTTGTTTAAAATCGACATAGCCTAGTCCATGAATCCCTGCAAAACCCCTTGAGCCCAGCGTCTGTTTTCATTGCTTACAACCTTCGATTTTATTTGCTTTCATTCGATTATTACCTGCTTTCATTCGCTTTTGTTTAATTGCTTATTACTTGCTTTCATTTGCTTTCGTTTTTCAATTGTTTTTAAATGATTTCTAGTTTAGATTTAGTGACAACCAAAACCCAAACCTGTTTAGTTCTAGTCCTATTTAAGCATTGCCGTGAATTCGTACTGAAACAACTAAGCCTCTGTAGATCGATACCCTAAGTACTACAGCGCACATCTGCGCACTTGCAAACATTTATGGGTTATAAATTTAAAACCCTGTTTACAATCGCATCATGTGTAGGGGAAAAATCCCAAACCTCGCTATTGATGTGGCAATGAAACAGTAGATGAGCCACTGATTCTTCAGCCTCACCACACAGTTGACAAGTACAGTCCTCCAAAACCTGTCGCTGTCTTAGAAGCTTAGCGACTAGTATAGCCTGATGGAAAGATCTCAACCAGAAATGTCTTACTTTTGGAGGAATATTTTGTTTCCAAATAGAATGATAGAATTGTGTGGGCGTAGAAGAAGTTTTCCCCCTCTGACATCTTAACAGATCGTAGCCCGACTTGACTGTATATTCCCCATGAGAAGTGTTAATCCAGGAAATATCATCCCTAACTCTTGAAACAGAATGTCTAATCAGTTTAATCAATGGAATGTCCAATGGATTAAACAATGTTGCCAATTTTGATTCATTCCATCTGGAAGTTCCATCCAGCAAGAGATCATTACCTTTAAGATTTGGATGGGAAATAACACCAGGTCTGTTCGATGGCATCGATGGAACAATTGAAAGCCAAGAATCTTTCCATACTTGAATTTGATTCCCATCTCCAACATTCAACTTGATACCTTTACAAAGAAGCTTGTTGCCCTTCAAAATACTATGCCAGGCATAGCTACATGACCACCTCTGCTTTGCCAATAATACTGAATATTAGCATAGTATTTGGACTTATAAACTCGTGCTAATAACGAATCTTGGTGCTGCATTAAGCGCCGACTTTGTTTGGCTAACAAAGCTATATTAAAGTTTTTAAGATCACAAATACCTAATCCTCCTTGATGCTTCGGGCCTGTCTTATTCCACGCCATCCAATTCATATGACTTCTATCCTGCTGAGTTGAACAGAAGAACTTCTGCATATCCGCTTCCATCTGCTTAAGAGTTCTCTGAGGAAGACTAAAACAACTAATAGAGTAAGTGGGTAAAGCAGTGACCACTGATTTAAGAAATACTCCTTTTCCAGCAGGAGAAAGCAATTCTGAATACCAATTTTCCATTTTTCTATTCACTCTCTGAACCAGATAGGAAAATGTATCATCCTATTTCTCCCAATATACTCTAGCAATCCTAAGTATTTTCCAAATCTCCCAACTTTATGTATATTCGTAACTTTCAGAAGATAATCTTTTAAAACAAGAGATATACCTTTCGTAAAAATTAGTGCTGATTTCTGAAAGTTAATTACCTGACCTGATGTTTGCTCATATATTTTACGGGTATCAAACAGAGTATCACATTCCTGAGCAGTAGCTTTGAAAAATATGAGAGATTCACCCACAAATAGCATATGCATAATTCCTGGACCCCCTATGTTTCTTTACAACCTGTAGTAAGGTTATTGGATGCAGCTTGATTAACTAGATGAGAGAGAACTTCAGTACAGGTAAAGATAAGGGATCAAGATTTTATTATCAGAAGGAATGATAACTACAGAAGAATTTCCATTTACTAGCACCAAATAAATAACTGAAGTGATACACTTAATGATCAATTTGCACTACTGATCTGCTGATATATTAAGAATTTGCATCACTTAATTTGCATTTTTGGTCCAAATATTGGGTCTCATGCATACATTTAGGTAGTTTACAATGCTTTTGTCCCTATAGTTGGTTTAAGATAGGAAATGCATTAGGTCCTATAGAGTCTTACATTTTGGAGTGTTTACAGGTCATTTGGAGCAAAAAGGAAGCATTTGGGACAGAAGCCATGGAGAGATCCTCGTGTGAGTGCATCAGAACCAGACAAGTGGATAGAAGCCAACAATCCCTCTATTTCATCACCCGAGACGGAGCACTGGCATTGCGATCCAGACTTTGGTGCTTTCATCAAGATTTAAGAGGGATGAGTCTAGTTTCCGGAACGCCCGAGATTGTTCTATTTGGAGCTGTGTGCTGAAAGTTATGGCGGCCGGAAGGAACACATGTCTCGCGGCCGCTAGAGGACAAAAACGACGCACCTCAGTAAACCGGTGGAACGAAGCCCTTGCCGACGCCTGCTGGACTCGGACCCTTCATAAAAGTTGTAGCTGACAGAACCATCTGGCCCGTAGAGTTTACAGACCGAGGTTCGGACCACTGAGCTAAGTGTTATGGAGGTTTTGGTTCAAGCGACATGCATTCCTATCGACCAGAACAAACCTCGATAGTTTGGTCGATATTTCCAACCTGGAGCACCAAAATATTATCGACCGGAATATCGAGGTGAAGCATGTCGATATGTTCTCAGCCAGACTTGCCGAAATAATGTCGACAAAACTATCGACCAAGTTTCATGGTCAATATTCTTCTTAAGAAACTCTTTGAAACGTATCGACCAAAATATCAACCTGTGGCATGTCGATAGGACCTTGTTCCAGTCCGATTTTGTGAGTCTTTTGGGCCAATATCCTGATTGGTAAGGGTTGGCCCATTAAGAAAACCCTTAGTATAAATAGTTTTGAGACATTAATAATTAGGTCAAACTTATTCCTTTTGTTTATTTTGCCTCTTTTGTGAAAGAACTCCTTAGAAGAGAAATATCTACTTTTGTGAGGTTGAATCAAGAGAGAATCAAGGATCTTTGAGTGTTTAAAGCTATTTCTTATCATATCTATCTGATATATTCATAAATTGCATCACTTAATGTACATATTGTAGTCAAAATCATGTCTCATTTGCATGCATTTTAGGTCTTTAGGTATTGTTTTAGGACTTAGGAGATTGCATTAGGTCCAAGAGAGTTTTGCATGTTTTGGAGTGTTAAACAGGTGCTTTTGGAGCCAATTTGGAGTGGATGATGTGATTCAGATGAAGAAATGGAGTTGGAATGATCAAAAATGGTGAAAAGGAGCAATTTTGGGTTTCTCGGCAAAATGGTGTACTGAAGGTCGAAGGTTCTCGACCAAAGTCCTTCCCGCGGGTAGCTTTCTCGGCCAAAAACACGTACCGCGGTCAAGTCTCTCGGCCAAAATCTCCGGGTGCAGACACATTTCCGAAATCGCCTGTCCGGGGAACCTTCCGGTCAGATTTAGCTGTCGGAGTCTTCACAAAAGTTGGAGATAATTGAGTCAAGAGTTCATAACAGTTGGAATCAAGGAATTTGGACCACGGATCTGAAAGATATGGTAATCGTAAGACGAACAGGTCTCGCACTCATTCCAGAGCAATCCGATATTCCTGAATGATCGCCTGTCCGGGGGACCTTCCGGTCCGATTCAGATGTCGGGTGCTTCATAGAAGTTGGAGAGGATTGGATCACGGTCTCATAGCAAGCGGAATCGTGGAATTCGGACGCGTGATCAGAGATTTAAGCTCGTCGGAAGGAACCCCTGTCTCGCAGCTGTTCCGGACCAAGCAGATCAGTTCTGAAGAATGCGAAGGACGGTGTACTTCCAGGCCGATTCAGTTTCCGGGGTCTTCATGAGAATCAGAGACAATTGAGTCTTCTTTCCATAACGTCCAAGATCATTCCATTCGGAGCTATGAGCAGGAAGATACGGTCTCCGGAATGGACACATGTCTAGACGCCTCTCTCTGGTCGTGTAAATGCACTGCAAAGATGTGCCCTCCAGGAAGCCTTCCACTTCCCAAGCACCGAGGCTTCCTTCACAAAAGTTGGGGGATAAATGAGCCCTCTGTCATCTGCAACCAAAATCACTCAATTCGGACAATTATCTTAGAAGTTACACTCTCAGGAATACGAAGTGGTCCATGCTGCTCTGAATGCTGCGAGATGGTCTTGCGACTTGGTTAACTCGCAAGCCTGAAGACGAATGCCTGGAAATTGATGCTGCGAGTTGAGAAGTGCGGGTAAGCTATCAATGGATGAGGTCTGAGGCTCCCGAGCAAGAAAATTGCTAAGTCCACAATACTGCGACTTGGGCATGCTACCTGGGAGACACTGGAACCAAGCCGCATGATCATTCGCAATTTACTCCGACTTGAGCCTGCGACCTGGGACTAGGGATGACCAAGTCGCACATGTACATTCCCCAGAAACCTCCTTGGTCCTGCGAGTTGAAGAAGAAGAAGATTAAGCCGCAGCAAGACTCGCAAAACACTCCTACTTGGGCGTGCGGCTAAGACAAAGCGATTTAAGTCTCACAAGACAAGTTCTTCATTTACTGCGACTTGGGCGTGCTACCTGGGAGACACTGGACCAACCTGCAGTAATTCCACTTTACCCACTAAAGCCGGGTCAGGACCCGGTTTGTTCCGGGCTGACCCGGTTCATTAGCACTTAGTATATATAGCTTTTTGAAGAAAAACCCTAGGGATGTTATCTTCTATCTTAGTTTCTCTCTAATTTTCTTTCCCCTTTGGTTAAAAAACGAGTTTGTTAAGATATCTGAAGGGATTTGATCATTCCAAAGCTGTATCTTATCATCTCATCATCTCATCATCTCATTTCTACTTCTAAACATGATTAATATCATCTCTTGCAAAAGATTAGATGTGTTCTTCATGATTAGTGAGTAGTCATCTTTTAAGCTTCTAGGTGTGTAGATTAGGGTGATTAGATGTAGATTAATGATTGTTTAAGCTTAGATTCTCTTCTCCTTTCCTTAGTTAGCTGATCCTAATGCTAGATCCTTGCACATCACTTGGGTCTAGAATCTGGGTTTTTCATGCACCAAAAGTGTTTGATGAAATGCCTGAATGAAAGCTAACTAAGGGTTCATGCATTAATGTCATGGGAATGATTGTTAAATGCATGAATGACATATTAGAACTGTTTCTTAATGCTCATTGATTCATATTTCACAAATGATCATTTGGTTTGAAAATGGATTAGTGTAGAGGTTAGTGCCTTCATGAGAGGATTAATCTAGATTAGAGTTCTAAGTTAATTGGAATTTGAGATCATGTGATGCTTGCTTTATCTTTCTGTATAAGATTCAGTCTTTCTTAGCTCTTATTTTGATGCACAAAGAGGCTGTCTGGTCATTTTAGACTTGGACCCTTATGCTTGTTGATTGTTTATTCATCTAATGGGAATTAGTCTTGAATTGGTAATTAACAAAGGGATTTCTGTCATGAGAATGAATTAATCTGAATTGGAAGTCTAGACTAAAGATTTGCAAGTGTTGCATTGTTTGCTTAGCATCATGAATTCACATTTAAAGCACCCTGATCAATGATCACATCTAGAGGTTTAGCTTTCTCTTTATTTGAATTTGAGTGTTTGTTTAGTTTCTCTTGCTTGTTTAATTCTTTATTACTGTTTGTTCTTGCTTGTTTTGTTATATGCTTTTAGATAATCTTGGTTACCAACTCATCTGTTTAGTTAGACTTGGATTAAGAATTGATCCTCATAGTCTTAGTGTCTAGAATCTCTCCATTTGGATTGATACCTCAAGTGCTACAATGACATGAGTAGTTGAGGAATTGATCAAGGATTGAAAAATTCCTACTATCACTATCTGATCTATCTTCATTTTCACACTTCTAATCATGATTAACAACACATCTTGCAAAGGATTTAGTGTGTTGATCATGATTAGTGAGTAATCCCTATATTAAGGTCTTAGATATGTAGATTAGGGTGCTTAGGTGCTAGATTAGTGAGCTTAGGGATTAGATCATTCATATTCCATTCTCTACAACCTGTTCTCTATGCTAGATCCTTGCACATCACTTGTGATCTATATTCTGGGCATTTCATGCACCAAAAGTGTTTGATGAAATGCCTAAACTAAGGTTGTTAGAAGTTTAAGTATTTTTCATCATGGGAATGATTGTTTATATGCTTAAATGACAGATTAAACTGGTTCTTAATGCTTGTTAATTAATTTTTCACTAATGATGATTAGGTTGGAAACTGTTTTAACATAGAAGTTAATGCCTTCATGAGAGGATTAGCTTAATTAATGATGTTTAAGTTGAATGTTTTGCTTGATCACATGATTCATTAGCTCATTAGTTTAGTACCAAAGGCACCCTAATCCACTATCATGTCTAAGACCTTTCTCATCATCGTATCTACATTCTCATATCATTTTAAGCTCTTTTACTTGCTTGTTTAAGTTGATCATTAGCTTTAATTTTTGTTTTAACTCTGTTTAGTGAAAGTCACATCAAAACCTCACTCATTTGGCTTGAATTAAGAACTGATCCTGTATTTTAGTGTCTACACATGATGGATTGATACCCTTTGTACTGCAAAGTGACAAAAAAGGATTGATAACCCCTCATTTAGAGCCTTGAAAACTCTAGTTATCAATTGGCGTCGTTGCCAAAGTGTGATAGCATTACGATTGTGTCATTTCTTGAGATCAAGCATTTTCTTTTGTGTTTTCTAATTTCTTTCAAGCTCTGGTTGTGAGTTTCAGGTGCAAGAACACCAGGTCCAGATCAAGAAGCTGTGGTCCACCTTTCCCCTTAAACGACAACATTAATCTTTTGGTTCCAAGAATGAGAAGGGATAGGCGTGGAAGACAGACTGATCAGGCTGATATGGAAAATCAAAGACAGCATGTGGTTGACATTGAGCCACAGGCTCAAGAGTGGCAACAGGCTCAGGTGCAGCAGGGTAATGGAGTTGGTAATGCAGCTGGAAATGGAGCTGGTCAAGGGTTCCATCAGGGTAATGTTCAGCAGGAACAGGAGCATCAACAGCAAGCTTATGTCCACCAGGGACAAACTCCAGCTCATCAGCAAAGGCACCAGGCCAATGTACAGCAAAGGCACCAGGCCAATGTACAGCAAAGGCAACAGGCTCACCACCAACAGCCCTTCCAAAACCAACCAAGGAGATATGAGCAGCCACAGGTCTATGTTGCAGAGAATGATAGGGCCAATGCTCATCAGTATGGAGCTGGAATTCAAGCACAACCTGTGAAAAACAACAATTTTGAAGTCAAGGCATCTTTGCTGAATATGGTCCAAAACTCCAAGTTCCATGGATTGGCAATGGAAGATCCCCTAGAACACTTGGATCAATTTGATAAAGTTTATGACTTAACAAAGATAAATGGAGTATCTGAGGACAGTTTCAAGCTCAAATTATTCCCCTTCAGTCTTGGTGACAAAGCACACCAATGGGAGAAGAATCTCTCAAGAGTTTTATTCAGACCTGGGAGCAATGCAAGCAGGCAATCCTGTCTAAGTTCTTCTCAACTTCAAAAACAGAAAAGCCAAGAAACCAAATCTCCAGCTTCACTCAAGATAGCAATGAGAGTTTTGGTGAAGCATATGAGAGATTCAAGAGCTACACCAACCAGTGCCCACAACATGGGTTTAGTGAAGCTTCTCTTCTCGACAAACTTTATAGAGGGGCTCTTCCCAAGATTAGGAACCAGCTGGACACTGCCTCCAATGGAAACTTTCTGGGAAACGAAATTCATGCTGCTTTAAAACTGGTTGAGAACTTAGCAATGAGCAATGATACACATGGAGAAGACTTTGATAGAGCCAATAGGAGTGAGAGTTCAAGCAGGGATCAAAGGTATGAGAAGGACTTTAAAACACTTGAAAGCAAGCTGGACAATGTGTTATTGGCCACTCAAAAGCCAATGCACTTTGTAGGAAAGTATGAGGAACCTTCTCAATGCTTTGAGAACATCAGTGAAAAGGGTCTTACTCAGGAAGAGCTAAACTATATTGGGAATCAGAGGTTCCAAAGGTATCAGTATGCCAATGCCAATCAGAACCTCTCTTACAGGAACCCCAATGTAGCAAACCCACAAGACCAAGTCTACCCTACCTCTCAAGCTCCACAGAATTTTGTTCCCAAGAACAATTTTCAAGGGTCTTTTCAACCAAAGAATCAGTATGCTCAGAATCAGGGTTACAGTCAGCATCAGCAACCACTTCAGAGTTCTGGTTCCAGTTCACAGCAGCAGCCAAATGCACCACCAGGGTTCAGTGCACCACAGTTCCAGCATCAGGCACCGGTTCAGCATCAGTTTCAGTCAGCACCTGTTCACCAGCAGCCACAGATGGGGTCAGATATGGTTGGGATTCTACAACATCTGCTTCAGGGTCAACAAGTGTTTGCAAGTCAGTATGCATCTATGCATCAGGACATCAAGGAATTAAAGCCGAATTAGGCATCTAGCTCAAGAAACCGAGGCCAAGTACCTGGTAAGGCTGAACCCAACCCCAAGGAGTATGCTAAAGCCATTACACTGAGAAGTGGCAAAGAGCTACCAGGTGTAGAGCACAACAATGTGATCATTGAGGACAATGATCAAACTGAGGGGGAGGCAGCCTTAAAAGATGATCAAGTTGCTGAAAGATCAAGGAAAGAAAAGGGTAAATAGGTAGAAAAGGAACCTGAACCAGAAAAGCTATATGTTCCACCACCTCCATACCAACCAAGCTCCTATTTCCAGGGAGATTCAAGAAGCAGCTTGTAGACAAGGCAAGAGCTGTATTTGAGAAGGCTCTCAATGAGACACCACTCACAATGCCTCTCATTGATGCATTTCTAATGATGCCAAAAATGGGTAAATTCTTAAAAGATGCTATTCTGAACAAGACTAAAGAGCTTCAAGGTATGGTGGTATTGAGTCATGAATGCAATGCCATCATTCAGAGAAAGTCCATTCCAAGAAATTTAACTGATTCAGGGAGCTTCACACTCCCTTGTGCTATAGGACCTCTTCTGTTTTTTGGATGCCTTTGTGATCTGGGAGCATCTGTCAGCTTAATGCCATTCTCCATAGTAAGGAAGCTTGGATATAGAGTGTTCAAACCTGCTAGGATCTCTCTTGTCCTTGCAGACAGATCAGTTAGGTTACCTGTTGGGATGTTGGAAGATCTGTCTGTCAAGATAGGTGGTTTTGAGGTTCCTACTAATACTATTGTGCTAGAGATGGATGAGGAACCAGTTGATCCTCTTATTTTGGGCAGACCATTCTTGGCCACAGCAGGAGCAATTATTGATGTGAGAGGTGGCATCATAGAGCTTCAACTTGGTTCTGAAAGGCTGAACTTTGAAGTTAAGAAATGATGAAGAAGCCAACAATACAAGGGCAATGCTTCTATGTTGAGACAATGGATGAGTTTGCTGATGAGCTTTTGGAAGAGTTAAACACAGAAGATCATCTTCAGATAGCTTTAACAAAGGAACATGGAGAGCATGGCTTTCTAAAAGATGAAACTTTGGAGCTCAAGAAGCTTTTAGACTCTCATAAGCGAGATGAGAGCACAAGTTCATACCTGAACCTGCATTATGAAGGCCTAAAAGCTCAAGAGGATCAGTTTGAAAGCTTGGAACGCTCAAGGTCATGTGTCCCTATCGACGTGCTGCATCAAGATCGTTTGGTCGATATTTTAAACCAAGACGCCGAGATATTATCGACCAAACTATCGACCAAAAGCATGTCGATATTTCAAGATGGCGAGACTGATCAACAGGCCAAAAAAATATCGACCAAACTATTGACATGTTTCATGGTCGATACTACCACAGCGACCAAGGAGGAAAAAGGGTTTCAAGAGGTGATTAAGGGTGTTCAGAAGCAATGCAACAAGGCTAAAGGTGAAGCACAAGCAGAGAAGCCACAACAAGCCTTACTAGGTGCATTTGACAAGGATTGAGATGATCTAAGGCACCTCAATTGGAACTCAAACCTTTTCTCAAGGGGCTCAGGTATGCTTTCTTAGGTCTCAATGAGTCTTATCCTGTCATTATCAATGATATGCTGTTAGAGGACCAAGAGCATAGGTTGTTAGAAGAGTTGAGGAAACATAGGAGAGCCATTGGCTACTCTCTAGATGACATTAAGGGTATCTCACCCTCCCTATGCACTCATAGGATTCACTTAGAAGAAGAGTCAATGTCATCCATAGAGCACCAAAGGCATCTCAATCCCAACTTAAAAGATGTAGTGAAGAAAGAGATTCTTAAACTCCTAGAGGCTGGGATAATTTATCTAATCTCAGACTCTAGATGGGTTTCACCAGTCCATGTGGTGCCCAAAAAGGGTGGGAATGACAGTAATAAGAAATGAGAAGGATGAGCTGGTTGCTACTAGGATTACAACTTGACACATGATGTGTATAGATTATAGAAAGCTCAATGCCGCCTCTAGGAAAGACCATTTTGATATATTCATGATTTGTCATGTTTAGGATTGCATTTTTGTCCAAAGATTGAGTCTCATGCATACATTTAGCTAGTTTTATTAGAGTTTGTCCTTGGTTCAAGCTTTGTTTAGGATTTGCATTAGGTCCTAGAGTGTCCTGCATTTTTGGAGTGTTCTCAGGTCATTTGGAGACTTTTGGGAGCAACTTGGAGCTGGGATCATGGAGGAACCTTCACCTGTGTACAGCAACTCGGACAGATGGTTTGGTGCAGACAAAACCCTCACTTTGATCGCGTGGGACGAAGGACTTGAAATGGGTTTCAGCTTCCGGAATCTTCATAAAGAATCAAGAAGGTTGAGTCTAGTTTCCAGAACACTTGAGATCGTCTTATTTGGAGCTTTGAGCTGAAAGTTACTGCGATCGGACGCAAGTGCATGTCTCGGAATTGATAAAAGACCAAAGCAACGTGCACCAAACAACTGGCGGAACGGAGCCCTTGCCGACGTCACCTAAGCTCGAGTCCTTCGCCAAAGTTGAATATATCTGAGTCTTCTGTCCACTGAAACTGGAATCACACCATTTGGACCAGTATCCTGGAAGTTAATCTCCCCTGAATGTGAAGTGGTCCGAGGAGACCTGAATGCTGCGAGATAGTCTTGCGACTCGGTTAACTCGCAACGCCTGAAGATGAATGCCTGGGGGTTGAGCTGAGTGTTGAGATGTGCAAGTAAGGCATCACTGGATAAGGTCTAAGGTTCCCGAGCAAGAAAAATGCTATGTTCACAATCGTGCGACTTGAGCATGCGAGTTGGCCAAGCCTGGAACTGAACCGCATGAAGACTCGCAATCTACACCGACTCGGTCATGCCACTTGGGAGTGATGGAGACCAAGCCGCACACATCCCTGAAGGCCCCTGCTACATGGTCATGCGAGTTAGAGAGCAAAAAGGACCAGGCCGCAGACGGATTCGCAAATCACACCGACAGAGTGATGCGGCTGGGCTTACAAGGGTTTTATCTCGTTCAAGCCTCTTTCTTTGGTTGTGCTACTTAGGCATGCGACTTGGGATTACATGAGGACCAAGTCGCACACATATCCTCCCCAGATTTCGTCTTGGTCATGCGAGTTGAAGAGGAAGAGGACTGAATCGCACAAAGACTCGCAAAACACACCTAGATGGGCATGCGGCTGAGACTAAGGGATTTAAGGCTCACAACACTGCTTCTTCATCTGTGCGACTTGGGCATGCGACTTAGGAGACTCCTGACCAACTCGCACACTCGTCACTTTATCCACTAAAGCCGGGTCAGGACCCGGTTCGTTTTTAGAGACCTATTTATAGTGTTTAGTGTTTTATCCCCAAGACTTAAGCTTTATTCCATAATTTCTTTGCCTCTTTTGTGTAAGAAGACTCCTTTTGAAGAGAAATATCTGATTTGGGCGCTTTTATCAAGAGAGTTTGAGGGATCTTGTGTTTAAAAGCTGTCTTCTTCTAAATCTATCATCTCCATCTTCATTTACACACTTCTAATCATGATTAACAACACATCTTGCTAAGGATCTAGTGTGTTGATCATGATTAGTGAGGAATCCCCATATTAAGGTCTTAGATATGTAGATTAGGGTGCTTAAGTGGTAGATGAGTGAGCTTAGGGGTTAGATCATTCATATTCCATTCTCTACAACCTGTTCTTAATGCTAGATCCATACACATCATATGTGGTCTAGATTCTGGGCATTTCATGCACCAAAAGTGTTTGATGAAATGCCTGAACCAAGGTTGTTAGAGGTTTAAGTGTTATTCATCATGGGAATGATTGTTTATATGCTTAAATGACAGATTAAACTGGTTCTTAATGCTTGTTGATTCATGTTTCACTAATGATGATTAGGTTAGAAACTGTTTTAGCATAGAAGTTGATACCTTCATGAGAGGATTAACTTAATTAATGATGTTTAAGTTGAATGGTTTGCTTGATCACATGATTCATTAGCTCACTAGTTGAACACTGAAGGCACCCTAATCCACTATCATGTCTAAGACCTTTCTCATCATCATACATACATTGTCATCATCATTTTGTTATTTGCTTATCTTTGTTTGCTTTGCTTATCATTGTTATCTTCTCTTTATATTGTTTAGTTAAACTGTTTTAAGATAGAAGTTGATACCTTCATGAGAGGATTAACTTAAATAATGATGTTTAAGTTGAATGGTTTGCTTGATCACATGATTCATTAGCTCACTAGTTTAACACTGAAGGCACCCTAATCCACTATCATGTCTAAGACCTTTCTCATCATCATACATACATTGTCATCATCATTTTGTTATTTGCTTATCTTTGTTTGCTTTGCTTATCATTGTTATCGTCTCTTTATATTGTTTAGTTTCTTGTTTTAATCATCAGTTCAAACCAAACCTCATCTGTTTGCTTGAATTAAGATCAGTTCATATAGTCTAGTGTCTAGCTTCCACATTCTTGGATTGACACCCCTTATACTACTTTGACAAAGGGGATTGATAGCCCCTAAGACCTAAAAAGTCCTGTCTATCAATTGGCGCCGTTGCCAAATTGTGGATTGTTTAGCATTAGTCTTTGATCTGTTCTTGAGATCAAGCATTTTCTTTTGTGTTTTCTAATTTCTTTCAAGTTCTGTTTTTGGGTTTCAGGTGCATGAACACCAGGTCCAGATCAAGAAGCTGTGTTCCACCTTTCCCCTTAAACGACAACATTAACCTTTTGGTACCAAGGAGGAGAAAGGACAGGCGTGGAAAACAGATTGATCAGGTTGATATGGAAGAACAAAGAGAGCATGTGGTTGACAAGGAACAACCGGCTCAGGAGCAACAGGCTCAGGGTAATGGAGCTTGTAATGCAGCTGATAATGGAGTTAGTCAAGGGTTACATCAGGGTAATGTTCATCAGGAACAGGTGCATCAACAGCAAGCTTATGTCCACCAGGGACAAGCTCCAGCTCATCAGCAGAGGCATCAGGCCAATGTACAGCAAAGACAACAGGTGCACCACCAACATCAGCCCTTCCAACACCAGCAAAGGAGATATGAGCAGCCACAGGTCTATGTTGGAGAGAATGACAGGGCCAATGCTCATCAGTATGGAGCTGGAATTCAAGCACCACCTGTGCAAAACAACAATTTTGAAGTCAAGGCATCCTTGTTGAATATGGTTCAGAACTCAAAGTTCCATGGATTGGCAATGGAAGATCCCTTGGAACACTTGGATCAATTTGATAAAGTGTGTGACTTGACAAAGATAAATGGAGTTTCTGAGGACAGTTTCAAGCTCAGATTATCTGGGAGCAATGCAAGCAGGCCTTTCTATCTAAGTTCTTCTCCACCTCTAGAACTGCAAAACTGAGAAACCAAATCTCTAGCTTCACTCAGCACAGCAATGAGAGTCTTGGTGAAGCATATGAGAGATTCAGGAGCTACACCAACCAATGCCCACACCATGGGTTTAGTGAGGCTTCTCTTCTCAGCACACTTTATAGAGTGGCTCTTCCCAAAATTAGAAACCAGCTGGATACTGCCTCCAATGGAAACTTTCTGGGAAAGGAGATTCATGCTGCTTTAGAGCTAGTTGAGAACTTAGCAATGAGCAATGACACTTACGGTGAAGACTATGACAGATCAAACAGATTTGAAGGTTCAAGCTCAGAACAGAGGCTCACTAGAGAAGTTAAGGAGTTGAGGAGTGAATTGGACAAGTTGAAATTGGTTTCTCACAAACCAATTCATTATGTTGGTGGGTATGAGGAACCTTCTCAAATCTTTGAGAACATTAGTGACGAAGGTCTTACTCAGGAGGAGCTTAATTACATTGGGTATCAGAGGTTCCAAAGATATCAGTATGGCAATGCCAATCAGAACCTCTCTTACAGGAATCCCAATGTAGCTAACCCACAAGACCAGGTCTATTCCAATTCTCAGGCTCCACAGAACTTTGTTCCCAAGAACAACTTTCAAGGATCTTTCCAACCCAAGAATCAGTTTGCTCAGAATCAGGGTTTTGGTCAGCAACAGCAACCATTTCAGGGTACTGGTTTCAGTTCACAACAACAGCAAAAGGCATTACCAGGGTTTGGTCCACCACAGTTCAAGCAGCAAGCGCCGGTTCAACACCAGTTTCAGCCACCACCGGTTCAGCAGCAGCCACAGATGGGGTCAGATATGGTTGATATTCTGCAACAACTGCTTCAGGGTCAACAGATATTTGCAAGTCAGAATGCAGCCATGCAGTAAGAAATCAAGGAATTGAAGCAAAACCAGGCATCTAGCTCAAGAAACCAAGGCCATCTACCTGGAAAGCCTGAACCCAACCCCAAGGAATATGCAACACTGAAGAGTGGAAAGGAGCTACCTGGTATTGAGCACAACAATGTGATCATTGAGGACAATGATCAAACTGAGGGGGAGGCAGCCTTGAAAGATGATCAAGTTGCTGAGAGATCAAGAAAAGAAAAGGGTAAAGAGGTAGAAAAGGAACCTGAATCAGAAAAGATATATGTGCCACCACCTCCATACCAACCCAAGCTCCCATTTCCAGGGAGATTTAAGAAGCAACTTATAGACAAGGCAAGAGCTGTATTTGAGAAGGCACTCATTGACACACCACTCACAATGCCTCTCATAGATACATTTCTAATGATGCCAAAGATGGGTAAGTTTTTGAAAGATGCCATTCTGAACAAGACTAAAGAGCTTCAAGGCATGGTGGTACTAAGTCATGAATGCAGTGCCATCATTCAGAAGAAGTCCATTCCAAGAAAGTTGACTGATCCAGGGAGTTTCACACTCCCTTGTGCCATTGTACCTATACTATTCTCTAGATGCCTCTGTGATCTAGGAGCATCTGTCAGCTTGATGCCATTCTCCATAGCAAAGAAGCTTGGCTTTAGAGTCTTCTAACCTGCAAGGATCTCTCTTGTCCTTGCAGACAGATCAGTTAGATTACCTGTTGGGATGTTGGAAGATCTGCCTGTCAAGATAGGTGGTTTTGAGGTTCCAACTGATTTTGTTGTGCTGGAAATGGATGAGGAACCAGTTGATCCTTTTATCTTGGGCAGGCCATTCCTGGCCACAGCAGGACCTATTATTGATGTGAGAGGTGGGATTATAGAGCTTCAACTAGGGTCTGAGAAGCTTAAGTTTGATGTGAATGAGATGATGAAGAAACCCACCATAGAAGGTCAATGCTTCTATGTGGAGACAATGGATCACTTGGCTGATGAGTTTCTTGAGGAACTGAATACTCAGGACCTTCTTCAAGCTCCTTAACTCAAGAACAAAGAGACCATGGGCTCTTAGCAGAAGAAAGTGAAGGGTACAAGTTGTATTTGGACAATTCTAGAGAACTTGGTCCTGAGGCAAAGTTTTTGGAACTGGAACAAAGTGGCTCTAAGGTCTTGGCTATCAAATGATCAGACACTAGCCAATGCATCTTTGACAAGGATTGGAATGAGGCTGATGCACCCCCTGTTGAGCTAAAACCACTATTATAAGGGCTCAGGTATGCCATCTTGGGCTTAAACTCCACATACCCAGTGATCATCAATGATAGCTTATTAGAGCATGAAGAGAGTGCATTGCTTAGTGAAATAAGAAAGTTCATGAGAGCCATAGGATATTCTTTGGCTGATATTAGAGGGATCTCTTCTGACATATGCACCCACATGATACACCTAGAGGACCAATATATGTCCTCTATTGAGCATCAACGACGTCTTAACCCAAACCTCAAGGAGGTGGTTAAGAAGGAGATACTCAAGCTCCTTGAGGCAGGGATAATTTACCCAATCTCTGACTCAAGGTGGGTATCTCCTGTTCACGCTACTAGGACTATAACAGGACACAGAATGTGTATAGACTATAGAAAGCTCAATGCAGCCTCTAGGAAGGATGAGCTGATAGCTACTAGGACTATAACAGGACACATAATGTGTATAGACAATAGAAAGCTCACTGCAGCCTCTAGGAAGGATCATTTTCCTTTGCCTTTCATTGATCAGATGTTAGAGAGGCTTGTAAACCATCCCTTCTTTTGTTTTCTCGATGGTTACTCTTGATTCTTTCAAATCCCCATAGATCCAAGAGATCAAGAGAAAACAACATTTACTTGCCCTTATGGCACATTTGCATACAGGCGCATGCCTTTTGGTCTTTGTAACGCCCATGTCACATTCCAGCGTTGCATGATGCATATATTCTCTGACATCATTGAAGAGAAGGTGGAGGTGTTCATGGATGATTTTTCTGTCTATGGCTCCTCCTTCTCGGATTGTCTCTCTAATTTGTCACAGGTCTTGGAGAGATGTGAGTAGCATAACCTGGTGTTAAATTGGGAGAAATGCCACTTCATGGTGCAGGAAGGAATTGTACTTGGGCATAAGATATCTAAGAAGGGCATAGAGGTTGACAGAGCAAAGGTGGAAGTGATGGTGAATCTGCAAACTCCCACTTCAATCTAGGGGATAAGGAGTTTTCTTGGGCATGCAGGATTTTACAGAAGATTCATCAAAGATTTCTCAAGAATAGCCAGACCCTTGACAAGGCTGTTGTGTAAAGAGGTTGACTTCATCTTTGATGCTGAATGTGAAGAAGCCTTCAAGATGATCAAGGATGCATTAGTCAGTGCACCAATAGTCCAGGCTCCAGACTGGTCCCTTCCTTTTGAGGTTATGACTGATGCGTCAGATTTTGCAGTTGGAGCAGTACTTGGCCAAAGGAAGGACAAGAAGCTTCATGTTATCTACTATGCCAGTAGAACCCTTGACTCTGCCCAAGAGAAGTATGCTACCACTGAGAAGGAAATGTTGGCAATAGTCTTTGCTTTTGATAAATTCAGAAGTTACCTGGTGGGATCAAAAGTCATTGTATATTCTGATCATGCAGCCCTCAGGTATCTGATGACCAAGAAAGATGCTAAGCCTAGACTATTGAGATGGGTCCTTCTACTTCAGGAGTTTGATATGGAAGTACAAGATAAGAAGGGTATAGAGAATAGAGCTGCAGACCATCTCTCTAGGTTAAGAGTAGACTCTGAAGTCCCTCTTAATGACAGTCTTCCTGAGGAATCATTGATGGTGCTCAACTCTTATTTTGAGTTTGAAGAAGTGGATAACATCCAAGATAAGAGAATGCCCTGGTTTGCTGATATTGTGACTTTCATGCTTGTGGAGTGGAACCACCTGAACTTGATTCTTACCACAGAAAGAAGTACTTCAGAGATGTCCAAAGATACCATTGGGATGAGCCCTACCTGTATGTCCTGAAAAAGATCAGCTGTATAGAAGGTATCTGTCTGAAGAATAGATGCAACCTGCGTTGCAAGAGTGTCATGGTTCAGCTTTTGGGGGTAACATGGGAGCATTCAAGACTGTGGCCAAGGTTCTTCAGAGTTGGTTTTGGTGGCCCACAATGTTCAAGGATGCTCAGATGGTTGTTTCAGCATGTGATGCCTGTCAGAGGCATGGGAACATTTCAAAAAGGAGTGAGATGCCTCAAAATCCAATCCTAGAGGTTAAGATCTTTAATTGCTGGGGAGTTGACTTTATGGGGCCTTTCATATCATCTTATGGGAATCAGTACATACTAGTTGCTGTGGACTATGTGTCCAAGTGGGTTGAGGCCATTGCTTCCCCTACCAATGATTCCAAGGTAGTGGTCAGGTTGTTCAAGAACATTATCTTCCCAAGATTTGGAGTACCCAGGGTTGTTATTTCTGATGGAGGATCTCATTTTGTGAACAAGACCTTGGAGGGATTTCTGAGAAAGCATGGAGTGAAACACATGGTAGCTACTCCTTATCATCCTCAAACTAGTGGCCAGATTGAAGTGTCTAATAGACAGATTAAGGCCATTCTTGAGAGGACTGTTAGCTCAAGCAGAAAAGATTGGAGTAAAAGGCTGGATGATGCATTGTGGGCTTATAGAACAGCCTTGAAGACTCCAATTGGGACATCTCCTTTCAATCTGCTATATGGGAAGAGCTGCCATCTTCCTGTTGGGCTGGAGTACAAGGCTTTATGGGCTGTGAAGTTGCTGAACTTTGATATCAAGACAGCTCAAGAGAAAAGGGTCATTCAACTCCATGAACTTGAAGAGATCAGGTTGGGGGCTTTTGAGAGCTCCAAGATCTATAAGGAGAAGACCAAAGCTCTACATGATCAAAAGATTCTGAAAAGGGAGTTCAAGGAAGGTGATCTGGTGTTGCTGTTCAACTCTAGGCTTAAGTTGTTTCCTGGAAAACGTAAGTCTAGATGGTCTGGTCCCTTTAAAGTTCTTGAGGTCAGGCCATATGGAACTGTGGTGTTAGAGGGCAAGAATGGTCAAGAGTTTGTGGTAAATGGCCAAAGGATCAAGCACTACCTAGTTTCACAAGGGAAGAAGGAAGCTACATCAGTTCCCCTTCTTGATCCACCACCAGCCTGTTAAACAGGTTTTCAAAGTCAAACTTAAAGACTTCAAACAAAGTGCTCTTGGGAGAAACCCCAAGCTTATCCTTTGTAAATATGCTTTTGATCTTTTTTTTTATGTTTTAGAACTTTTTGATGGGTTTTGTGAGTTGATCTCAGGTTCTAGGTGACATTTGGAGGCCATGGCTCAGGCCAAAGTGAATTGGGGCATGTGAGAAAGCTGAGAAGAAGGTTTAAGGCTTGGAAACAGGTGGAAGTCGGTGTGCTACATGGGTGTGCGGCTGAGTCAAGCCAGAGAACAGGCCCCACACAGACTCGCAATTCACACCGGTTTAGGCATGCGGGCTGGGTGCAAGGAGAACCAGGTCGCACAGGAGGAAAAGAGGCCGAGGTGCCTAAGGACCAGGGCGTGAGAGTTGGTTGTGCGGCTCACCAAAGAAGAGAACCAGGTCGCACGTTAACTCGCAATATACACCGGCCTAGGCGTGCGAGAAGAACCGAGAGCATCTAGGCCGCACATGCAGAACAAGATGTAAAATCGTCTAAGTGCCCAAACCTGCTACTTAGGTATGCGGCCTAACTCAAGAAGGGACCAAGGCGCACGAGGATCCGCAATTCACACCGAGTTAGACCTTCTAGCTGATGTTCAAGAGCCCAGGCCGCACACCAAACAAAGAAACCGTGCGATGCCTAAGTGTAAAACCATGCGAGATGGTCATGCGGCCTAACTCACGAAGGTACCAAGGCGCACGAAGGCTCGCAATTCACAACGAGTAGGTCATGCTAGCGGGTCAGTAAAGGTCCCAGGCCGCACAAAAAAAAGGGCCGAGACGTCTAAGTGAAAGATCCTGCGACATGGTCATGCGGTTTGAATCAGGGAAAGACCAGGTCGCAGATGGGTTCGCAAATTACACCGGCTCAGGCATGCCGCACAATGAGAAGAAGCATGGATATGTCTAAGTTTCAGATCGTGCGGACTGGTCATGCGACTTGGACGCATGAAAGACCAGGCCGCACGATGGCTCGCAAATTACACCGATGGGGTCGTGCGGATTAGCTGAAGCAATGGTCAGGTTGCAGCATGGAAGAAGGGACTAAGACGTGCAGAAGGGGTTTTAGTGCAACTTGGACGTGTGGGACAGGAAGAAGAAGAAACCAAGTCGCACAAAAATTCACCCTTTACACCGAGATGGTTGTGCGGCTCGGTCACGGGAGTTCCAACCCGTACAAAGAGAGAAAGGAGTCCGGTCAACGAGCAAAGGACAGGTCAAAGCCTTGACTGGTCAAAGTAGATCTATTGACCACCAGTCCAAAGGCTGAACCTAGTCCCACACTCCCTCTTCCTCACCAAAATTCACGAGTTTGCTCTCTTACCTCATTTCTCTCCATTGTTTTCATCAACTCTCTCATTTCTCCACCAAATTCGTTGATTCAAAATGCTCTGAGCTCTTTTTTGAATTGTTAACATCATCCTGATTGCATTTCAAACTCGTTTGCATCGTAATCCCAAGATATTTACCCTGTTTTTCCATGTTCTTAAATGGTGATTTTTGAACTCCAAAGTGTAGAATCGATTTTGATAGGTTGTTTTAGACCTTGAGATTATTTTTTTATAAATTCTAGGGTGATAGATAGTCATGGAAAACAGAGCACTTTGTTGGTGATTCACTGTTCTTGAGTTTTGAAAATTATTGCAAGTTAATTCATGAAAAATCGATTTTTCTTGGAAAAGAAATGAACTTGTTTCCTGCTGAGTCCTTGCCTTGCACTCTTGTTTTTGCATTGCTATGAACTTATTGGACTGATACTTGGCTAGAGAAACTTGTTCATGTGCCTTGGAAATTGATTCCTGCAACAAATTTTTTTAGAATTTTGGAGAATTTTGTTAAACTTGATCTTGTGCTAATCTCTTTTTTGAGAAATTTATTGGCAGATGACTGAAAGAACCAACTCTCTAGCCAAGAAGAAGGGCACTGCATCCAAGGACAAGGGTTTGGTCTCAGGGTCTTCACAGCCAAAAGGAAAAGGCCAAGTCACCAAGAAAATCACAAAGCAAGGGAAAGGTGAACAAGCGCCGAAAAGGACAAGGCATGAAGAGAAAGCATTGGTGGTTGCTTCTGGTTCCAAGAAGAAATGGAAACAATTGGCTGTGGTATCTGATGATGAACAGATTTAGAGTGACTCAAGCAACTCAGCTGGAGGTTCCCAAGGCACCATTGAAGAGGCATCAAAGAGGATCAAGAAAACTGAACCAGAAACACCTGATTATCTGGCCAAGTTTCAAAAAATGGGGATCCAGCAAGGGAGGTTCCCTGATGGACTTTCTGAAGAAGATTGGCATCTATGAAGATGTCAAAACTTTGCTTGGGAACATGGGCATTGAATCACTTTTGGAGATGAGAGAGATCTCATATGAAGAGGAGTCTCAAGAGTTCTTGGCTTCTTTTGATGCCTTTATATACTACCCAAGGGATTCAAGGATTCTTCAAGGGGATGGTCTTGGACACATGGAGTTTACTGTGAAAGGAAAGGACTACACAGTGTCATTCAGGGAATTGAATGAGATATTTGGGTTTTCTGCACCTAGAAACGTTCCTCTCTCCAACCAGGTTAATCTTAGAAAGGAAGATATTCAGGCTCTATGGAGATCAATAGCTTCTGGGAAGTACACAGCTGGAGAAGCTAAGTCCTCTTGGATAAGGAACCCAGTGCTGAGATATGTCCACAAGACCTCTCTCATAGCTTCTTCTTCACACTTGATGTTGGGAGAGTTCACAAGGGTGATCTTAATCTCCTTGGTGTGGGGCTGAAACAGTTGATGCCAACTCATGAAGATGGGAAGCCCTATGAAGGATATGCTTACACACCTTGCCTCGCCTCTCAATTAGCAAGGTCTTTGATGTTCTACAAAAAGTGCATTTGGGGTTCAACAAAGAAGGATGCAAAGCTGACCCATGGATGGGTTGTAACAATGATCTTGAAGACAAAGGGGTACAGATTCAAGGAGAACAAGGCAAGGTTTGACCTGATTAATGAAGCCCATTTGTGTAAGATCGGTTTCCTTCAAGGAAGAGTTGGTGCCAAGCTGGTTTACAACTTCAAGTCTTTCATTGATGAGCCAGTCCAAACTCTCCTGCCCAATACCTCCATCACCACAGTCCAAGTAAAGAGGAACATTCACTTCTACTTGCTGAAGGAAGAGCTGTACAATGTCCAAACTGATCCACCAATCCCCAAGTACAAGAAATCTTGCAGAGAAGAAGCCTCCAAGGAAAAGAAAGCAACCGCTGATGATGCTACCACAAGTGCTGCTGGTGCTGGAGATGATGGTCTGCCTCCACCTCAAAAACGTTTTGGTGAAAACAGATATCACTTTGATGATTACAAATGGGAGGAGCCAGGCACTTCAGGGTTTAGAGCTCAACAAAAGATCGGTGTTCTCCAACAATGGTGCAAGTACCAGGATAAAACAATCCACAAGATGGCCAAGTGCATCAAGGAGATGAAGAAGAGGATCAAGAAGCTTGAAAACCCTTGCAAAGGTGGGTCTCCAACACCGGTTTCACCAAGGAACAGAGAAGAGGTTGGAGAGAGTTCCATAAACTGCACAGCCCTGGTCCCATATGGCATAGCATGGGTGGATCTTGATGACGGTTCTGATGAGGCAAGCCATCACTCCTGGGAGACACCATTCGGTCACACTTCAAACCCCTCTTACTCTTTGGGGTCAGACTTCCACAGCTCTTAGGTAACACTCCACATCTTGTACATATGCATGTAGATTTTCTTTTTCTCTTTGCATTTTACTTGTTTGCTTTGCGTTAACTCCTTTCTCATGCTTTTATAACACAAGGGACTGTGTTATTTAAGTGTGGGGGAGGAGTTTTATCTTTTACTAATCATGTTTTCTCTGTTCTTATTTTATACTTTGAGTCTTGAGTCACATTCTTGCATGCATTAATGTAGTTTCATCTAAGTGCATATTAAAAAAAACCAAAAAAATCGAAAAATCAAACAATTTTCACAAAAAAATGTTCATGTAATTGCATTCTCATTTTTAGGATTGAGTCTAGTTGCATGTTCATGTAGGCTGCTTCAATGCAAGGGAGTAATGATAGGTTTTTCCTTGAGAAAATATCACTTTAAGAATTCGGTTCACTGCCCTAGTTTCTAGTTCTTTGTTGCATGTAAACAAGAAAGAAATCAAGACTGATCCATGCTTTGAACTTGTTGAGTGAATCAAGCTTTGATTAGTCCAGCCTTATCTAAGTGAGAACCATAATTTGACAATCCAATTATCATTGCTTGTACATGTCATTGTGAACTCATGGGTACCCTTAAAATATTTGAGCTCTCTTATCCCTTTTACCACTCTTTGCTAGCTCAAATAGCTGTTCTCTCACCTTGAGACAGTTCCCTGCCTTTAACTAAACCTTCCTTGAAGCCTGAAACACTATAGTGAGAGATGTGAGGCCTTTTTCTGAATAAACTTGACAGAAAGTGTTGGGTTTAGGGCGACAAGAGTAGGGTCTCATGTAGATCTAGCTTAACATCATGAGTCTAGAGTAGGCTAGGAAGAGTTCTTGAGAGACATTGAGTGGAAAAGAGGAAATTTGAGATGAGAACCAGGGGATGGAAAAGAAAAGAAAGCGGTTTGGGGTCTTCTGTGTAAAGAAAGAAAAGCTCTTGTGTTTTGAAAAGAAAAGTCTAGCCTCTAAGTAAAAAGAAAAGAGAAGAAGCCAAAAAGGCTCAAGTGTTTGAAAACAAAAGAAAAGAGGCAAGAAAGTGTTACATGAGAAAGAGCTAAGTGGAAGATTCAGAGCCCAAAGCCTGAGTTCAAGGTTGAAAAGATGAATCCCTGGTGAGAAAAAGAATGAGAGTGAAGTGGGGAGAGGGTTGATAAGACAGTGAATGTCTTGAGAAAGGAGTAGCTAGGATGTAATCTTCATGGGAGTAGAGTTAAGGTGAAAAACCAATTTGGGGCATTGGGTAGATGGGATTCTGCTCTTGTATGCACCATCTGCCTTTTACCCTTAGCATTCTGTTAAAGTTTATTCCTTCTTGAGTGATCCCTTGAGCTGCATGGAAACCATAAACATTAAATGAGATCATCTTTGTTTCATGACCCTGTCCCAAGACAAGTGAGTTCACATGACTTGCATAAGCATGATTCACATGAGCTTTAATGAATGTCAAAAGGTTGGAACTATGGCTGTTTGTGAAAACTTAAGCTTGAGCTTGATTCATTTATTGATAAGTATGGCTAAAGTTTTGTGAGTAATCTTGTTTGCAATGCATCTTAGAATTAGCAACTAGACATTGAGCCTTGAATTCTTTTAGTGATACACTCTCTCATTAAGGAATATGAACTCCTAATGCATCCAACCTCTTTCTCTCATTTGCACTTTTTGCTTGAGGACAAGCAAAGAACAAGTGTGGGGGAGTTGATATATTCATAATTTGTCATGTTTAGGATTGCATTTTTGTCCAAAGATTGAGTCTCATGCATACATTTAACTAGTTTTGTTAGAGTTTGTCCTTGGTTCAAGCTTTGTTTAGGATTTGCATTAGGTCCTAGAGTGTCCTGCATTTTTGGAGTGTTCTCAGGTCATTTGGAGACTTTTGGGAGCAACTTGGAGCTGGGATCATGGAGGAACCTTCATCTGTGTACAGCAACTCGGACAGATGGTTTGGTGCAGACAAAACCCTCACTTTGATCGCGTGAGACGAAGGACGTGCAATGCGATTCAGCTTCCGAAGTCTTCATAAAGAATCAAGAGGGTCAAGTCTAGTTTCTAGAACTTTGAGCTGAAAGTTACGGCGATCGGACGCAGTGCATGTCTCGAAGCTGATAAAAGACCAAAGCAACGCGCGCCAAAGAACTGGCGGAACGGAGCCCTTTCTGACGGCACCTGAGCTTGAGCCCTTCACCATAGTTGAAGATATATGAGTTTTCTGTCCACAGAAACTGGAATGACACCATTTAGACCAGTATCCTGGAAGTTACTCTCCCCTGAATGTGAAGTGGTCCGAGGAGACCTGAATGCTGCGAGATAGTCTTGCGACTCGGTTAACTCGCAACGCCTAAAGATGAATGCCTGGGGGTTGAGCTGCGTGTTGAGATGTGCGAGTAAGGCATCACTGGATAAGGTCTAAGGTTCCCGAGCAAGAAAAATGCTAAGTCCACAATCGTGCGACTTGAGCATGCGAGTTGGCCAAGCCTGGAACTGAACCGCATGAAGACTCGCTATCTACACCGACTCGGTCATGCGACTTGGGAGAGATGGAGACCAAGCCGCACACATCCCTGAAGGACCCTGCTACATGGTCATGCGAGTTAGAGAGCAAAAAGGACCAGGCCACAGATGGATTCACAAATCACACCGACAGAGTGATGCGGCTGGGCTTACAAGGGTTTTATCTCGACAGAGTGATGCGGCTGGACTTAGGCATGCGACTTGGGATTACATGAGGACCAAGTCGCACACATATCCTCCCCAGATTTCGTCTTGGTCATGCGAGTTGAAGAGGAAGAGGACTGAAACGCACAAAGACTCGCAAAACACATCTAGATGGGCATGCGGCTGAGACTAAGGGATTTAGGGCTCACAAGACTGCTTCTTCACCTGTGCGACTTGGGCATACGACTTAGGAGAGTCCTGACCAACTCGCACACTCGTCACTTTATCCACTAAAGCCGGGTCAGGACCCGGTTTGTTCCGGGCTGACCCGGTTCGTTTTTAGAGACCTATATATAGTTTTTAGGGTTTTATCCCCAAGACTTAAGCTTTATTCCATAATTTCTCTGCCTCTTTTGTGTAAGAATACTCCTTTTGAAGAGAAATATCTGATTTGGGCGCTTTTATCAAGAGAGTTTGAGGGATCTTGTGTTTAAAAGCTGTCTTCTTCTTAATCTATCATCTCCATCTTTATTTACACACTTCTAATCATGATTAACAACACATCTTGCAAAGGACCTAGTATGTTGATATGTCTATATTTTACATCATTTAGAGTGCATTTTAGAGTCCTCATCATGTGTTTTCCCATGTAAATTGAGTCTTTAGGCATGAAAATAGGATTTAGGGCTTGCATTAGGTCCCAAAGAGTTTTGCATGTTTTGAGGTCTTTATCAGGTGCTTTGGGAGTCATTTGGAGCTTAAGAAGAGGAGCAGAGAAGAAGACGGTGAAGAAAACGGTCAAAAATGGTGAAAACTGCTTGGAGGAATTTCTCGGCCAAATCGCGTACCGGACGGACACAGCCCTCGGCCAAAATCCTTACCGATCGTTCAACCTCGACCAAAAAGCTTACCGATCGCTCAGCACCGACCAAAGTCCGTACCGATCGACCAAAGTCAGCCTGGGTCGAAGATCAGGTGTAAATACCGCGGGTTGAGTTTTTGGCCGAGGCGAAGGAATCTTTACGACCAAAAAGCTTACCGCGGTACACAGCCCTCGGCCATTTTCCTTACCGCGGGAAGCTTTTCTCGACCAAAATCTGTCCTTGTCCGCGCGTTTCAAAGATCAGCAATCCGGGGAACCTTCCGGTCCGAACCAGTTGGCGGGGTCTTCAGCAAAGTTGGAGATAATCAAACAAAGATCCCAGAACAGTTGGAATCATCCAATTCGGACCAGTAGGGAGAAAGATACAGCTTCCGGAAGATGCACCAACATTACGCGCATCCGAGAACTGAACGGCGAAGTACAAAGGTCACGGCGGACGGAGCCTTGCCGGACCAAATCAGCTTGCCCGGTCTTCATCAAAGTTTGAGATCTGTGAAAGACCTTTTCAGAACAGTAGGGATCGCTCAATTCGGACGAGTGGTTTGAAAGATAAAGTCTCCGGAGTTCACATCGGTCCAAACAGCTTATTTTCCGGTGATTTCGATGCGGTTCAAAGATGTGAAATCCAGGAAGACTTCCACTACCCAAGCTCCGACGGTTTCTTCACCAAAGTTCGATTTTACTGAGTCACCTTGACTATGGAACTGGTTTCAGAGCATTTGGAGTCGTGGGTCGAAAATTACTGCTTCCGGAAGGCAACATGGTCGATACGGGCCCAAATATGTTGCGATACGCGCTAAGTGTTTCTTCAGGGCTCGGCATCATTACCTCGACATCGGCCAAGTCAAGGCTCATATTTTGGGAGTATTCTGAACTAGGCCTCGTGCTGACGCCTCCGCACGTTGGAATCAAGGCATGCACACGTAAGAAATGAAGCTGGAAACGACTAAGTGTTGAACGTGCACCTCGGCGCAATGACCTCGGCGTGCATGCCGGCCCCTGTTCGCTCAAACCCCTCGACCACCAAGCGCCTCGGCATTTCATGCCGAGGTCCATTGTCACGAACCCAGAATCAAGAACAAAGCTGCCCAAGAACACACACGTGAAGATGGATCGAAGACTAGGGTTCATGCATGTTCTTGACGTGTTCTTCACGAGATCTTCATTTGGATCTGGACTCACGTGCACTCCTCGACATGAAGACCTCGGCTTCACTCTCCGACACACCGTGGCACTCACCCATCAACCCAAGAACGCGGTTCAGTACCCGGTTTGTTCCGGGCTGACCCGCGACACTTTACCTTTGCTATATATACATTTTGAGACTAAAAACCTAATCATCTTATCTCTTATCTGTTTTTGGCTTTAAGAACTTACCTCTTTTGTGAAACTTGATCAGTCTAATCCGATATCTCGTTTTTGCATCAGAAATCTTGTTCTTTCTTTATTTTCTTTTGTCATCTATCATTAAACTCCTCATCATGACTAGCTACACGTCTTGCAAAAGACTTAATGAGCTCGTTATGATTATTGAGTAGTCGTTTAAGCGGCTTTAGATGAGTAGATTAGGGTGCTTTCAAGGTAGATTAGTGGGTTTAGGTGTCTAGTCTTGCATGTTTCATTCCTTAACCGACGAGATCTCTAGGCTGGATACAAGCACATCACTTGAGGTTCAGATCTGAGACATATCTCGCATCAAAAGTGTTTGTAGAAATGTCTGAACCACTCGGTTATGGGTTTAAGAGTCTTTCATCGCGAGAGTGATAGTTTGTTCTCTTAAATGACATTTTTGAACTGATTCTTATTGCTGATTGATTCGACGCTTCTCAAAAGACATTTTTGGTATGAAGGAGGATCAATTTAGATGCTTAATACTTTCATGAGAAGATTAACATGCCTTGAGTTCAAAGTTAAATGAAACCGCTTGATGTTTTGATTCATTAACCCACTAGTTGAACTTGGAAGCACCCGAGTCAAGTATCTCGTCTAAAGTCTCTTGCTTTATTACATATTATCATCATCTGAATCGCTTAGTTATCATTTGCATCTTTGCCTTGTTTGATTCTCATCATTTACTTTACTTACATGTTTAATCGTTGTTATTTAGCTTAGCAAAACCTTCACACCTTTTGTCTTGACTTAAATGAATAAACATCATAGTCTAGTGTCTCGTTGACTTGTCTGGATTGACACCTCTTTGTGCTACTTCGACAAAGGGGATTGATAGCCCTGAGACCTAAAAAGTCTTATCTATCATATGTTGATCATGATTAGTGAGTAATATCCATATTAAGGTGTTATAACGGATGTGAAAAGATGAAGCTATAAATGTAAAGAATACGACACAGATTTAACGTGGTTCACCAATGATAGACAAGACTTTTTAGGGTCTCGAGGCTATCAATCCCCTTGTCAAAGTAGCACAAAGAGGTTTATCAATCCAGATGTGGTGTTAGAAACTAAACCATATGATCAGGTTCTTAATTCAAGCAAACAAGAGTGGGTTTTGATTAATCTAGAGACAACTACAAACTTAAACAGGTTCAAAGACTAATGACAATGACTAAACAAGAACTAAGCAATTACAAATGATGAGAATGTATGTATGATGATGAGAAAGGTCTTAGACATGATAGTGGATTAGGGTGCCTTCAGTGATAAACTAATGAGCTAATGAATCATATGATCAAGCAAGCCATTCAACATAAACATCTTTAATTAAGTTAATCCTCTTATGAAGTCATTAACTTCTATGCTAAAACAGTTTCTAACCCAATCATCATCAGTGAAACATGAGTTAACAAGCATTAAGAATCAGTTTAATCTGTCATTTAAGCATATAAACAATCATTCCCATGATGAATAACACTTAAACCTCTAACAACTTTGGTTCAGGCATTTCATCAAACACTTTTGGTGCATGAAATGCCCAGAATCTAGACCACATATGATTTGTATGGATCTAGCATAGAGAACAAGTTGTAGAGAATGGAATATGCATGATCTAACCCCTAAGCTCACTAATCTACCACTTAAGCACCCTAATCTACATATCTAAGACCTTAATATGGGATTACTCACTAATCATGATCAACACACTAGATCCTTTGCAAGATGTGTTGTTAATCATGATTAGAAGTGTGTTTTGATGATAAGAAATGATGGAACAAGATGAAAAGAAACTTCAAATCGATATTAAGCTCTCAAATCAAGTGTAACAAGTTCTCTTTTACAAAAGGGGAAAAGAAACTAAAAGTGGATTAAAAAAGTCCTCCAAATTAGGTCTAAAAACAATATATAGGAGTCTTGGGCGAACCGGGTCAACCCGGAACAAACCGGGTACTGAACCGGCCTTGATGGGTGAAGATGGGTTGCCACGGTCTGATGTGTTCTTGGTGTGACCGTGGCAACCTAACCGTGTCAAAGCTTTGTCTTGTGTTCTTGGTCGCCTTTTGATGCCACGGTCTGATCAAACCTCGTCCGAATCCCGTGGCAAGTCACCGTGTCAAATGCCGAAGATATGCAAAAGTTGCCACGGTCAAGCCCCAGACCGTGGCATTCAGACCGTGTCAAAAACCGCATGCATGTAAAATCCTTCCCAGCCGAGTATTTGTTTGCCACGGTCAAGCTCCAGACTGTGGCATTCAAACCGTGTCAAAACCCGAATGCATGTAAAAGTTGCCCCCAGCTATCTTCTGTTTGCCACGGTCAAATGTAGACCGTGTCATGAAGCTCGTGCCAATCGCCGAAGGTTTGCAGAAGTTGCCACGATCAAGTCCCAGACCGTGGCATTCAGGCCGTGTCAAATGCCGAATGCTTGCAAAGTTCCTCCCAGCCAAGTGTTCGTTTGACACGGTCAAGTGTAGACCGTGGCATGAGGATCGTGTCATTCGCAGAGGGTGTGCAAAAGTTGCCACGGCCAAGTGTGGACCGTGGCATTCCATCGCGGCATGTTTAACTTAGTCATTCCACAGTCAAGATGACTCAATAATCTCGAACTTTGGTGAAGAAACCATCGGAGCTTGGGGAGTGGAAGGCTTCCTGGATTTAACATCTTTGCGCCGCATTGAAATCACCGGAAAATAGACTTTTAGACCGATGTGAACTCCGGAGACCCTATCTTCCAAACCTTTGATCCGAATTGAGCGATTCCAAATGCTCTGAGAATATCCTCCATGGATCTCGAACTTTGGTGAAGACCGGGTAAGCTGGTTCGGTCTGGAAGGGCTCCGTCCGCCATGATCTTTGAAGTTCGCCGTTCACTTCTCGGGTACGCGCAATGCTGGTGAATGCTCCGGAAGCCATATCTTTCTCTCCACTGGTCCGAATTGGATGATTCCAACTGTTCTGGTATCTTTGCTTGGTTATCTCCAACTTTGGTGAAGACCCCCGCCAACTGATAAGGGGTGTCAAACCAAGCTTGTAAACGAGACACTAGCCTATGTCATTTGTTCACTTAAGTCAAGACAAGAAGGTAAAAGTTTGGTGACGATGATAATCAGGCAAATAAGCAATAAAAGTAAACAAAAAGTAGAGATTTAAACTAAGCAAGATGCAAACAACAAACAGGTGATTCAGATGATGATAATATGCAATAAAGGAAGAGACTTTAGACAAGATAATCGACTCGGGTGCTTCCAAGCTAAACTAATGGGCTAATGAATCATTTTATCAAGCGGTTTCATTTAACTTTGAACTCAAGGCATGTTAATCTTCTCATGAAAGTATTAAACATCTAAACTGGTCTTCCTTCATACCAAAATATCTTTTGAGAAGCACGAATCAATCAGCAATAAGATTCAGTTCAAATATGTCATTTAAGAGAACAAACTATCACTCTCGCGATGAAAGACTCTTAAACCCTTAACCGAGTGGTTCAGACATTTCTACAAAAACTTTTGATGCGAGATATGTCTCAGATCTGAACCTCAAGTGATGTGCTTGGATCCAGCCTAGAGATCTCGTCGGTTAAGGAATGAAACATGCAAGACGAGACACCTAAACCCATTAATCCACCTTGAAAGCACCCTAATCTACTTATCTAAAGTCGCTTAAACGACTACTCACTGATCATAACGAGCTCACTAAGTCCTTTGCAAGACGTGTAGCTGGTCATGATTAGGAGTTTAATGCTGATAATAAAAGAAGAGTAAAGAAAGAACAAGATTCAGACGTAAAAACGAGATATCGGATTAGATTAATCTGGTTTTCACAAAAGAGGCAAGTTCTTAAAGCTAAAAACAGGTAAGAGATAAGATAACTAGGTTTTTAGTCTCAAAATGTATTTATAGCAAAGGGAAAGTGTCGCGGGTCAGCCCGGAACAAACCGGGTACTGAACCGCCCTCTTGGGTTGATGGGTGAGTGCCACGGTGTGTCGGAAAGTGAAGCCGAGGTCTTCATGCCGAGGTGTGCACGTGAGTCAGGATCCGGATGAAGATCTCGTGAAGAACACGTCAAGAACATGCATGAACCCTAGTCTTTGATCCATCCTCACGTGTGTGTTCTTGAGCTACTCTGTTCTTGATTCTGGGTTCGTGACAAGGGACCTCGGGATAAAATGTCGAGGGGTCATGATGTCGAGGTGCTTGGGAGAACACAGTCCGGCATGCACGCCGAGGTCATTACACCGAGGTGTACTCTCAACACTTAGTCGTTTCCAGCTTCAGTTTTTACGTATGCATGCCAAGGCTTTGGGACGAGGTCTGGTCCAAAATACTTCCAAGATATGAGCCTCGACTTGAGTGATGCCAAGGTAAAGATACCGAGGCTTGTGAAGACACTTAGCGCGTATCGCAACTCATTTTAGGCTTGTATCGACCATGTCACCTTCCAGAAGCGATAACTTTCAGCACACGACTCCAATTGCTCTGGGACCAGTTCTACAGTAAAGATGACTCGATAAGCTCGAACTTTGGTGAAGAAACCATCGGAGCTTGGGGAGCGGAAGGCTTCCTGGATTTCACATCTTTGCGCCGCATTGAAATTACCGGAAAATAGACTTTTAGACCGATGTGAACTCCGGAGACCCTATCTTCCAAACCTTTGATCCGAATTGAGCGATTCCAAAGCTCTGAGAATATCCTCCATGGATCTCGAACTTTGGTGAAGACCGGGTAAGCTGGTTCGGTCTGGAGGGGCTCCGTCCGCCATGATCTTTGAAGTTCGCCGTTCACTTCTCGGGTACGCGCAATGCTGGTGAATGCTCCGGAAGCCATATCTTTCTCTCCACTGGTCCGAATTGGATGATTCCAACTGTTCTGGAATCTTTGCTTGGTTATCTCCAACTTTGGTGAAGACCCCGCCAACTGACTCGGACCGGAAGGTTCCCCGGATTGCTGATCTCTGAATTGCGCGGGCAAGGACAACTTTTGGTCGTAAAAACCTTCCCGCGGTAAGAAAAATGGCCGAGGGCTGTGTACCGCGGTAAGCTTTTTGGTCGTAAAAATTCTTGCCTCGGTCAAAACTTGTCCCGTGGTATTTTTGCACTGGATACTCGATTCTGGCCGATCGGTAAGGTTTTTGGCCGGTAATGAGCGTCCGGTAAACATTTTGGCCGAGGTTTCCGACCAGCCGGTACGAGATTTGGCTGAGAAATTCCTCCAAGCGGTTTTCACCATTTTTGACCCTTTTCTTCACCGTTTTCTTTTCTGTTCCTCTTCTTAGGCTCCAATTGGTCTCCAAAGCTCCTGATAAAGACTTCAAAACATGCAAAACTCTTTGGGACCTAATGCAAGCCCTAAGTCCTATTTTAACGCATAAAGACTCAATTTACATGAGAAAACACATGATGAGGACTCTATAATGCAATCTAAATGATGTAAAATATAGACATATCAACTCCCCCACACTTGTCCTTTGCTTGTCCTCAAGCAAAAAGAACAAATGAGAGAGAGAGGTTGTAATGCAGATGGAGCTCATATTTCCTTTTTAGAGAGAAGTGACCACAAGAGAACTCGGATTCATGCTCAAATATGCAATGCAAAGCTATACTCGGATATTTTCCAACTAAAACACGGAATCTCCACAAGTCATTATCACATTCAACTCTTTCACATTCATTAAGTTCGTAACCGGTGAATCAAATGATGCAATGTTCAAATAGGCTGGCTTGGCTAGGGTAAGGTCATGAGATAAAAATGATCTCATCAATATTCAAGCGGGTGCAATGCAACAAGGATCTCTCTATGAACGACCGAACTTTGGTAGAATGCTAAAGGTAAAAAGCAACCTATGCATACAAGGGCAAAGACTCATTACACCCCACACTCTACTCAAAGCTTTCTCACTTGCTCACTCTCTTAAGAACCTCGCTTTTCACACTCATTCTCCTCTTCACTAGGGGATTTACTTTTCATTTTCACTCTCAAGTCTTGGAGTTCAAACTTTACACAGCACTTTTTCTCTTTTGCAACCTCTAGCCTCTTTTTCTTTCTTTTCAAAACATTTGAGCTCTTTTGCAACCTCTAGACTCTTTCTTTTCAAGACACCAGAGCTCAATTTCTTTAACTCAAAACTCCAAGACTCATTTATTTTTCTTTCATTCCCCTAGCTATTTCCACTTTCTCTTTTCCACTGATCTCACCTTTTTCCACTCACCAACAAGTCTTTTCCCCCACACTTATTCCTCGCCAACACTCTCAGTTCCTCAATATTGGAACACAGCACTCAATGAGACCTGCCCTTGTCGCTCTAAACCTAACACTTTCTGCTAAGTTCAGTCCAAGGTGGCCTTACAATTCTCACACAAACATTGGCTCGAAAGAAAGATGGGTTCAAGGTGAGGGAACTGATCCATGATGCGGATTCAGCTACTTGAGCTAAGGAAGGAGGGTGGTAAAAACAACGATTGATATGTTCATAATTTGCATCATTTAGGTTGCATAAATAATTCCAAATCATGTTCTATTTCATGCATTTTAGGTCCTTAGGGTTTGTTTTAGAACTTAGGAGATGCATTAGGTCCAAATGAGTCTTTGCATGTTTTGAGTGTTTATCAGGTGAATTTGGAGCTGAAAAGATGAATCCAGGAGGTGGAATGGTGAGCAAAGCTTGAAAAGTGGCAAAAATTGGGTCTTTGGAGGTTATCGGCCATTCTCGCTGGCCAGGAAGGTTTTACCGGCCATTTTCATGTACCGCGGGAAGCTTTACCGGCCATTTTCATGTACCGCGAGTGAAGTGTATCGGTCAAAATCTCCGGGTGTAAACATGTCTCAGAAATCGCCTGTCCGAGAAACCTTCCATTCCGATTCAGATGGCGGGTGCTTCATGGAAGTTGGAGAAGACTTGATCACGGTTTCATAGCAAGTGGAATCACGGAATTCGGACGCCTGAGCAGGAAGTTAAGCTCGTCGGAAGGAACCCCTGTATCGCTGTTGTCTCGGACCGAGCCGATGAGTTCGGAAGAATGCGAAGGACGGAGTACTTCAAAGCCGATTCAGTTTCCGGGGCCTTCATGAGAATCAGAGACATTTGAGTTCGCTTTCCATAACATCCGAGATCAGTCAATTCTGAGCTTTGAGCAGAAAGATACGGTCTCCGGAATGGACACATGTATAAACGGCTCTCTCTGATCGTGTAAATGCATTGCAAAGATGAGCCCTCCAGGAAGCCTTCCACTTCCCAAGCACCGAAGCTTCCTTCATCAAAGTTGGAGTCATATGAGTCCTCTGTATTCTGCAACCGGAACCACTAAATTCGGACAAGTCTCCAGGATGTTACACTCTCCGGAACGAGAGATGGTCCAGACAGCACAGAATGACTAAGTTAAACATGCCGCGATGGAATGCCACGGTCCAAACTTGGCAGTGGCAACTTTCACACACCCTCGGCGAATGACACGATCTTCATGCCACGGTCTACACTTGACCGTGGCAAACACACACTTGGCTGAGAGGAACTTAGCAACCATTCGACGATTGACACGGCCTAAATGCCACGGTCTGAGGCTTGACCGTGGCAACTTCTTGCAACCTTCGGCGATTGGCACGAGCTGAATGCTACGGTCTGGGACTTGACCGTGGCAAATGAACAATTGGCTGGAGGCAACTTTTACACATCTTCGGCGTTTGACACGGTGACTTGCCACGAGTTCCAGATGAAGCTTGATCAGACCGTGGCATCAAAAGGAACCAAGAACACAAGTGAAGGCTTTGACACAGTCAGGATTGCCACGGTCACACCAAGAACACACCAGACCGTGGCAAACCCATACTTGCCCGTCAAGGCCGGGTCAGTACCCAGTTTGTTCCGGGTTGACCCGGTTCGCCCAAGCCTCCTTTATAAGGTTTTTATACCTAATTTGTAGAGAACCTTGAATCTACTTTTAGTTTTCTTTTCCCCTTTGGTGAAAACCTACTTAATACACTTTGTTTTAGAGAGCTTAATATCGATTTTGAAGTTTCTTCTTATCCTGTTCCATCATTTCTTATCATCAAATCAAACTTCTAATCATGATTAACAACACATCTTGCAAAGGATTTAGTGTGTTGATCATGATTAGTGAGTAGTCACCTTAATGAGGTTCTAGATGTGTAGGTTAGGGTGCTAAAGTGCTAGATTAGGAGTGCTTAGGGCTAGATTCATTGATTCATTTCTCTTAACAACTGTTCTGTATGCTAGATCCTTGATAATCACTTGAGATCTAGATTCTGGGAATTTCATGCACCAAAAGTGTTTGATGAAATTCCTGAAAGAGTTGTATTAGAGGTTTAAGCATTTTTCTGCATGATGATGTATTGTTATTTGCTTGAATGATCATTGAGAACTGTTTATTAATGCATATTGATTCATATTTCACAAATGGGAATTTGGTTTGAAAATGGATTAGTATAGGGGTTAATACCTTCATGAGAGGATTAACCTAGATTAGAGTTCTTAATCATTTGAATCATGTCTCATCATTGTCATTAGCATTTCTAGTTTAGCACCAAAGCACCCTAACCAACTATCATGTCTAGAATCTCATGCCTCCATCATATCATATTCACATCAGTTGTCATTGTCATTTGTCTTTAAACCTGTTTAAGTTTGTTAGTTGTCATTAGTTAACCAAAAATCACTTTTGTTTGCTTGAATTAAGAACATAATCACATAGTTTAGTGTCTAACATCACATCTGGATTGATAAACCTCTTTGTGCTACATTGAAGATAGCCCTGAGACCATAAAAAGTCTTGTCTATCAATTGGCGCCGTTGCCAAATTGTGGTTGATTAGCATTAAGCTCTGATCTGTTCTTGAGATCAAGTGCTTACTTTCTTGTTTTTACTGATTCCTTTCAAGTTCTGTTTGTGATTTCAGGTGTATGAACACCAGGTCTAGATCAAGAAGCTGTGGTCCTCCTTTTCCTCTCAACGACAACATCAACCTTTTGGTACCAAGGAGGAGAAGGGACAGACGTGGTAGACAGATTGATCAGGCTGAGATGGAAGAACAAAGAGATCACGTGGTAGATATAGAACAACCGGTTCAAGAGCAACAGGCTCAGTGTAATGGAGCTGGTAATGGAGTTGGTCAAGGGCTTCATCAGGGTAATGTTCATCAGGAACAGGTGCACCACCAACAAGCTTATGTCCACCAGGGACAAGCTCAAGCTCATCAACAGAGGCATCAGGCCAATGTACAGCAGAGACAACAGGTGCACCACCAACCCCACTCTTTCCAACAACAGCAAATAAGATATGAGCAACCCCAAGTCTATGTTGGAGAGAATGACAGGGCCAATGCTCATCAGTATGGAGCTGGTATTCAGGCACCACCTGTGCAAAACAACAACTTTGAAGTGAAAGCATCATTGCTGAATATGGTCCAGAACTCAAAGTTCCATGGGTTAGCAATGGAAGATCCCTTGGAACACTTGGACCAGTTTGATAAGGTGTGTGATCTGACAAAGATAAATGGAGTTTCAGAAGACAGCTTTAAGCTAAGACTATTCCCATTCAGTCTTGGTGATAAAGCTCATCAATGGGAGAAGAATCTTCCAAGAGGCTCCATTCAAACCTGGGAGCAATGCAAGCAAGCTTTCTTATCTAAGTTCTTCTCAACTTCAAGAACCGCAAAACTGAGGAACCAAATCTCTAGCTTCACTCAGCACAGTAATGAGAGTTTTGGTGAAGCATATGAGAGATTCAGGAGCTACACAAACCAATGCCCACACCATGGGTTTAGTGAAGCTTCTCTCCTCAGCACACTCTATAGAGGAGCTCTTACCAAGATTAGAAACCAACTGGATACTGCTTCAAATGGGAACTTCCTGGGTAAAGAGAGTCATGCTGCTTTAGAGCTAGTGGAGAACTTAGCATTGAGCAATGATACCTATGGTGAAGACTATGACAGGTCAAATAGGAATGAAGGTTCAAGCTCAGAACAGAGGCTCACCAGAGAAGTTAAGGAGTTGAGAAGTGAATTAGACAAGTTGAAGCTGGTAACTCACAAGCCAATGCATTTTGTTGGAGAGTATGAGGAACCATCTCAAATCTTCGAGAACATCAGTGAAGAAGGTCTAACCCAAGAGGAACTAAACTACATTGGGAATCAGAGGTTCCAGAGGTATCAGTATGGTAATGCCAATCCAAACCTCTCTTACAGGAACACCAATGTAGCTAACCCACAAGACCAGGTGTATCCCAATCCTCAAGCTCCACAGAACTTTGTTCCCCAGAACAACTTTCAAGGATCTTTTCAACCAAAGAATCAGTTTGGTCAGAATCAAGGTTTTGGTCAGCAACAGCAACCATTTCAGGGTCCTAGTTTCAATACACAGCAGCAAAAGCCACCACCTGGGTTTGGTCCTCCACAGTTCCAACAGCAAGCACCGATTCAACATCAGTTTCAGCCACCAACTGTTCAACAAAGTCCTGTTTTCAATGTTCTTCTCCAACAGCTCTTACTAGGACAACAAAAGATGGTATCTGACATGGAGACACTGGGCGCTGAACTAAAGTTTATTAAAAAGAACAAGGGCATCTGCACTTCTGAACCACAAGTCTCTCTTCCTGGTAAAGCTCTTCAAAACCCAAAGGATTATTGCAATGCCATCTATTCCAATGATGACCACTCAGCTGTTGTGCAAGAAATAGAAGACCTTCTCTATGGTCAAGTCTCTAGTGAACCTGCACAAACTCATGTGGATGAGAATGCCATTATAGAGGATTTCATGGGCTTCATACATGAACTCAATGAGGACATTGAGGATAAAAGTGTGGGGGCAGCCGGTTCAGTTCTTTCTGTTCAGCAAGGGAATGATTCCGTGTCTATTGAAACAAAGGAGCTGCCAACTGGTCAAGCAAAGCTAACAGATTGTGCCTCCACCTCTGAATCAACTCAGATGAAGCCCACCTCCCTCCCAAAGCTAGGCAACCCAGGGAAGTTCACCATCTCTTGCACTCTTGGAAACTTTAGAGTTGACAATGCTTTGTGTGATTCAGGCTCAAGTGTGAGTATAATGTCTAAAGATATGATGGAGAAGCTAAAGGTCAAGTCTATAACATCCTACCCCTCTTCTATCACCTTTGGTGATTCCTACTCCAGGAAACCATATGGATTTTTAGAAGACTATCCACTTCAAGTTGGTGAATGCATAATTCCCACTGATTTTGTGATCATGAAGATGAAGAAGACCAAAGAGCTCCCCCTATTGCTTGGAACTTCATTTCTCAACACCACTGGTGCAATGATTGACTTTGATACTCAAAGAGTGGTGCTTACAAAGGTGGATAAGGATGCCTTTTACCCTGTTCAACCACCTTTAGATGAATTTTGTGGATCAGTTGTTCAGGAGATAGAACCCCCTAAGGTACTTGAGATGAAGTATGTCGGAAGTGCTGGGATTTTAGGTGGATCCCAATCTCTCTCAGCTGTGGAAATGGAAGAAGAACCTCACACCAACTCTGTTTACAAGGATGGGACTGAACAGCCATTGATCAGAGAAGAAGAAATCTTGCTCTCATGGTCTCCTACACTTAGTGACTAAGGATGATTAACACCAAAAGTGATGGCTCAGCATCAGAAGACAAGAGTATTAAACCTGATTTTTCCTCTCAAGACTTTGATCTCACTCCTTGGGTTGATGATGATGGTTCTCTGAAGTATAAGCTGGATTGCAATGGGAAGCCAGGTCTGTTTGCTGAAGTGAGGGCATGTCTCACAAGGGCCATCTTTGATAAAGACCCAGCTGGTATTCAAGAGCTGGTGGACAAAGGTCTCAAGGTGGGATCTAGAGGACAAGGGTCTAATGGTTCCCAAAGGCAGCAAACCAACTCAGCTTCCTTGCTCAGGACCATTGAAGTGCTGAAGAGCATCAGTGCTCAACCTCACCCCAGCGAAAAACAGGTTTTCCAAAGTCAAACTTAGAGACTTTAAACAAAGTGCTCTTGGGAGGCACCCCAAGCTTATCCTTTGTAAATATGCTTTTGATCTTTTAATTTCTTTCTTTTTATGTTTTAGGATGTTTTGATGGGTTTTTTTAGTGTCTACAGGTGTTAGGTGTGAGTCTGAACCCTTGGAAAGTGAATGCAAAATGAAAAGAGATGAAGGAATGGAGACAAGCTTGTGCTCGGCCTTTGACATGGGCACCGGCCACGGTCAAGAACAAGGCGTGGCAAGCCTCTTTGTGTTGCCACGGGGAGATAATCACGGTCTCAAGGCCAGGCCGTGGCAAAAGAAAAAGAGGAATGGACAAGGCTCGGGGATTGCCACGGTTTAGATTGCCACGGGAAGGAGCCAGACCGTGGCAAAGTACACAGAAATCCCTTTGTTCGGTGATTGACACGGGCCACAAGACACGGTTAAGGAACTTGGCCGTGGCAAAGGAAACGGTGCATAACTTCGATTTGGATTTTGCCACGAGAAGTTTGCCACGGGAAGACAAGGTGACCGCGGCAAAGAAATGAAGACTGAGTATCCATTCGGTGCATGACACGGCTGGAAGGCACGGGTTCAAGACCAGGCCGTGGCAACATGAAAAGGTGGTATATCCAATATTCAGGGTTTGACACGAGGTATTGCCACGGGAAGAAACCAGGCCGTGGCAAAAACAAGGTGGAAGGACCAATATTCGGAGAATGCCACGGTCTACAAGACACGGGCTAAAGGTTTGACCGTGGCAAAGATTTGGAGGGTTTGACCGAGGAATGAGCACTGCCACGAGGAGTTTGACACGGGGAAACAACCAGACCGTGGCAAGAGAAAGGAAAGGAGACATAGTTCGGGGTCAGACCTCAGCGATTGAGGTAAACACTCAAAATCTTGTAAATAGCATGTAGACTTTCTTTTTCTTTTGCATTTTACTTGTTTGCTTTGATTTGACTTCTTTCTCATGCTTTTATAACACAAGGGACTGTGTTATTTAAGTGTGGGGGAGGAGTTTCATCCTTTACTAATCATGTTTTCTATTTTCTTATTTTACACTTTGAGTCCTGAGTCACATTTTAGTTGCATATTCTTGTAATGTCATCTAAGTGCATATAAAAACCAAAAAAAATTGAAAAATCTGAAAAATTTTCACAAAAAAATGATTATGTAGTTGCATTCTCATTTTTAGGATTGAGTCTAGATTGCATTTGCATGTAGGTTGCATCTTGCAAGGAGTAATGATAGGTTTTCTAGAGAGTACATCACTTTGAGAACTTGAACTGAATATGCTTGTGAATCTTTTTCTGTGCTTTGAAAGTCTGAAATGATCTGAATCTGAGAAGCAAGTTTGAATTGAACTAAACTCTAATTAAGTGGGAACCTTGAATTTGACTTGAAAATATCTTGTGATGCATTGTTTGAAAAAGCTTGTGGATACCAATATACATACTTGAGCTAGAACCATTGTTTTTACCACTCTTTTCCTTAGCTCAAGTAGCTGAATCCACATCATGGATCAGTTCCCATACCTTGAACCCATCCTTCTTTCAAGCCAATGCTTGTGTGTGAATTGAAAGGCCACCTTGGATCAAACTTAGCAGAAAGTGTTAGGTTTAGAGCGACAAGGGAAGGTCTCATTTAGTGCTGTGTTCCAACATCAAGGAACTGAGAGTTTTGGCGAGGAATAAGTGTGGGGGAAAGACTTGTTGGTGAGTGGAAAAGGGTGAGATGAGTGGGAAAGAGAGAGTGAAAATAGCTAGGGGAATGAAAGAAAAAGTAATCAGTCTTGGTGTTTTGAGAAAGTGAGCTCTGGTTTGTTGAAAAGAAAGAGTCTAGCCTCTAAGTAAAAAAGGAAAGAAAAGAAGCCAAAAGGCTGAAATGTTTTGTTAAGAAAGAAAGAAGAGGCTAGAAGTTGTAAATGAAAAAAAAAAAAGAGCTGTATAAAGTTTGAGTTCCAAGACTTGAGAGTGAAAGTGAAGAGTAAATCCCCTAGTGAGAGAAAAATAAGCGTCAAAAGTGAGGTTTTTGAGCGAGTGATGAGTCTTTGCCCTTGTACGCATAGGTTGCTTTTTACCTTTAGCATTCTGCCAAAGTTTGATCATTCATAGAGAGATCCCTTTGCTGCATTTAACCCACTTGAACACTGATGAGATCGTTTTAATCTCATAGCCTCTCCCTAGCCAAGCCATCTTGTTTAAACATTGCATCATGAGGTTCACCTGATAAAAGCTTAATGAATGTGAAAGAGTTGAGAGAGATAAGAACTTGTGGAGATTCCTTGCTGAGTTGATATATATCTGAGTATGACTTTGCAATGCATAATTGAGCATGAACTTGAATTCTCATTGTGATCACTTCTCTCAAAAAGAAAATGTGAACTCCCATTGCACACAACCTCTTTCTCTCATTTGCTCTTTTTGCTTGAGGACAAGCAAAGGACAAGTGTGGGGGAGTTGATATGTTCATAATTTGCATCATTTAGGTTGCATAAATCATTCCAAATCATGTTTTATTTCATGCATTTTAGGTCCTTAGGGTTTGTTTTAGAACTTAGGAGATGCATTAGGTCCAAATGAGTCTTTGCATGTTTTGAGTGTTTATCAGGTGAATTTGGAGCTGAAAAGATGAATCCAGAAGGTGGAATGGTGAGCAAAGCTTGAAAAGTGGCAAAAATTGGGTCTTTGGAGGTTATCGGCCATTCTCGCTGGCCAGGAAGGTTTTACCGGCCATTTTCATGTACCGCGGGAAGCTTTACCGGCCATTTTCATGTACCGCGAGTGAAGTGTATCGGCCAAAATCTTCGGGTGTAAACATGTCTCAGAAATCGCCTGTCCGGGGAACCTTCCAGTCCGATTCAGATGGCGGGTGCTTCATGGAAGTTGGAGAAGACTTGATCACGGTTTCATAGCAAGTAGAATCACGGAATTCGGACGCCTGAGCAGGAAGTTAAGCTCGTCGGAAGGAACCCCTGTATCGCTGTTATCTCGGACCGAGCCGATGAGTTCGGAAGAATGCGAAGGACGGAGTACTTTCAAGCCGATTCAGTTTCCGGGGCCTTCATGAGAATCAGAGAAATTTGAGTTCGCTTTCCATAACATCCGAGATCAGTCAATTCTGAGCTTTGAGCAGAAAGATACGGTCTCCAGAATGGACACATGTATAAACGGCTCTCTCTGATCGTGTAAATGCATTGCAAAGATGAGCCCTCCAGGAAGCCTTCCACTTCCCAAGCACTGAAGCTTCCTTCATCAAAGTTGGATTCATATGAGTCCTCTGTATTCTGCAACCGGAACCACTCAATTCGGACAAGTCTCCAGGAAGTTAAACTCTCCGGAACGCGAGATGGTCCAGACAGCCCAGAATGACTAAGTTAAACATGCCGCGATGGAATGCCACGGTCCACACTTGGCCGTGGCAACTTTCACACACCCTCGGCGAATGACACAATCTTCATGCCACGGTCTACACTTGACCGTGGCAAACACACACTTGGCTGAGAGGAACTTAGCAACCATTCCGCGATTAACACGGCCTAAATGCCACGGTCTGAGGCTTGACCGTGGCAACTTCTTGCAACCTTCGGCGATTGGCACGAGCTGAATGCTACGGTCTGGGACTTGACCGTGGCAAATGAACAATTGGCTGGAGGCAACTTTTACACATCTTCGGCGTTTGACACGGTGACTTGCCACGAGTTCCAGATGAAGATTGATCAGACCGTGGCATCAAAAGGAACCAAGAACACAAGTGAAGGCTTTGACACGGTCAGGATTGCCACGGTCACACCAAGAACACACCAGACCGTGGCAAACCCATACTTGCCCATCAAGTCCGGGTCAGTACCCGGTTTGTTCCGGGTTGACCCGGTTCGCCCAAGCCTCCTTTATAAGGTTTTTATACCTAATTTGTAGAGAACCTTGAATCTACTTTTAGTTTTCTTTTCCCCTTTGGTGAAAACCTACTTAATACACTTTGTTTTAGAGAGATTAATATCGATATTTTTATCCTGTTCCATCATTTCTTATCATCAAATCAAACTTCTAATCATGATTAACAACACATCTTGCAAAGGATTTAGTGTGTTGATCATGATTAGTGAGTAGTCACCTTAATGAGGTTCTAGATGTGTAGGTTAGGGTGCTAAAGTGTTAGATTAGGAGTGCTTAGGGCTAGATTCATTGATTCATTTCTCTAAACAACTGTTCTCTATGCTAGATCCTTGATAATCACTTGAGATCTAGATTCTGGGAATTTCATGCACCAAAAGTGTTTGATGAAATTCCTGAAAGAGTTGTATTAGAGGTTTAAGCATTTTTCTGCATGATGATGTATTGTTATTTGCTTGAATGATCATTGAGAACTGTTTATTAATGCATATTGATTCATATTTCACAAATGGGAATTTGGTTTGAAAATGGATTAGTATAGGGGTTAATACCTTCATGAGAGGATTAACCTAGATTAGAGTTCTTAATCATTTGAATCATGTCTCATCATTGTCATTAGCATTTCTAGTTTAGCACCAAAGCACCCTAACCAACTATCATGTCTAGAATCTCATGCCTCCATCATATCATATTCACATCATTTGTCATTGTCATTTGTCTTTAAACCTGTTTAAGTTTGTTAGTTGTCATTAGTTAACCAAAAATCACTCTTGTTTGCTTGAATTAAGAACATAATCACATAGTTTAGTGTCTAACACCACATCTGGATTGATAAACCTCTTTGTGCTACATTGACAAGGGGATTGATAGCCCTGAGACCATAAAAAGTCTTGTCTATCAACGATTCTAGCTCAAGTATGTATATCGGTATTCACAAGCCTATTTAAGCAATGCATCAAAGGATATTTTCATTTCAAGTTCAGGGTTATCACTTAGCTAGAGTTGAGTGTAATTCAGACTTGCTTCTCAGATTCAAATCGTTTCAAGCTTTACAAGCACAGAATGAGTTTCACAAGCATATTTAGTTCAAGTTCTCAAGTGATTTACTCTCTAGGAAAAAATCTATCATTGCTCCTTGCACTGGTGCAATCCTACATGATGCAACTAGACTCGATCTTAAAATGCGAGATGCAACTAGAATGATGTAATTTATCACATGTATTAAGCTAAATGAGACTCAAGAATGCAAAAGTCAAATAAGAACAAAGAAAACAAGATCAGAAAACACAAAGCTCCTCCCCCACACTTAGATAACACAGTCCCTTGTGTTATAAAAGCGTGTGAGAGAAGTGAAAAGACAAACTGAACGAATGCAATATGATATATACAAGATGCATATGTACAAGGTTTGAAGTCGATACCTTAGTCGGAGAGGTCGGATCCCAAGTAGTGCGAGGGATTCGATGTTGAGCAGGATGGAGTGGGCTGACGTGGTGGGCTGCTTTCTAAGGGTTCAGGCAGGAAAGCCGTGGCTGGATCGATCCAGTCTTCTTTGCCTGGTGGAAACTCCGGGTTCCTCGTGTTTGAGTTTTCTCCAACTCCTTCTTCTGTAATCGGTGCGGTTGAGGTCGCTGAGTTCTTATCTGGCGAGGATGGCCTCGTGCGCTGCTTTACCTTCTTCTTCAAATGCCTCACACAATCCACCAATGCGTGGATGGTTTTGTCTTGCCACTTACACCACTTTTGGAGGGTGTTCACTCGCGAATACAGCTTCTTGGTGTGGTATTCAGGCTCACCCCACACTTGCGGATCAAAGTGATAGCGGCATGCTCCGATCCTTCTCTCATAGTGTCTCTGCTCCTCGTTATCACAATCTTCCAGGCCATTATTGTTCTTGGGTTTGCTGGGTGCTGCCTTGGTGCATTTGCGTGTTGGTGGGTCGAGATCTGGGTTATACAACTGGTCTTTGAGAACGTAGAATGAGACGTTACACTGCTTGTCGAGCATGGTGAGGCTTCGGTTAGGCAGTAGAACCTGCATGCCGTCTCTATGCAGTAGGGTGAAGTTGTAAACCCATTTGTCCTCTGACTTGCCTCTGAAGAAACCACTTTTGCTTAGGTATAACTCATCAATGAGATTCGGCTTCTTTGGTGAATCAGGGAATATAAACCCTTGAGCCCTCAGGATCTTGGTGACTATCCAACCGTTCTGAAGTCTTCTTGCTCCTCGCTTCTTGCGGTCGCACCATACATTGTGCCGATAAGTGAGCATTTGAATGGCAAAGAATGCACCCAATGATGGTACATGCAGCGGCCCTTGGAACTCTTTCTTGTTCTTCATTTGAGTGATGAACGACTTCAGTCCGAGTCCCAATAGTTCAAGCTCGGCCGTGTGAATAACACCAGGGTTAAAGGTCGAGAAGAATGTTGATGCTAGGACGCGGTTTGTGTATCTGATCGCAGGGTTCCTTATGCAGCTTGTCTTGCTCTTACCTCCGAGGTAGGGTCCAAAAGATATCGTTTCCCACAAGGCGGCCAACTCATCACGAGGGTACACAAACTTGTCAAGCGTGCTTCCATTCCTTTCAAACCCAAAGATTTCATCAAGCTCCTTGAAACTGACCTTGTAGTGCACGTTATCCATTTCAAACTCAATGTGGCCGAATCCTTTGCCATGTAAACGCTTTGGATCACTCTTGGGGTAGATGATGACCTCCAAGGTTGCAAGAAACTGCTGTGTAATCCCTTCATAGGCAACATCGCTCATCTCAAAGAACTTTGCCAAGCCCATATTCTCAAAAATGAGGGTCACTTCATCAAGTATCTCGAGTTTCTTCAGCAACTCCAAGTCAGGGAATCGACCTTGAGCCACTCTGATTGAGTTAAAGTGGTCCAAGTATTCCTCAGTCGTTGGGAAATGCTCATCCTCGGGCTTGGCCTTTGCTTCTTTCTTGGACTTTTTGTCACCGTTGTCTACATAAGGGACTAAGGCTCCGGGCTCGTCGTCATCAGATCCCACGGCTGCCTTCTTCCCGTTCCTCTTTGACTCGAGAGCTGGTGCCAGAGTGAGCTCAGTATTTCTTGCTCGTTTGGGGGTTGGCTCGTCATCGGGTCGCATCGAGGGTTTCTTGCTGGTCTCTCCACTACGTGGCATGGCAACGGCTTTACCCTTCAAAACTCTCTTCTGGCCCGCACTTCTGTTTGTCTCGTGGGTAGGAACGGTTCGGTCTCCGGTCATCTGCAAGGGAGATTCTCAAAGAAACCGTCAGAGCCAAGTATATCGTTAAGCACATGTATCTCAAGATTGGCAAGTACAAAACTTTTTCTCTAGCAGAACTGATATTCATAGCTTTTTCAAACATCAAGGAAAGTAAGAACAAGCCAGAACAACCAATTAGAGACAAGTTATCTAGACATTTCAGCTCAAACACACAAATCATCATTAAGACCGATTCCAAGCGCATTTTCTCAAGAATTTTAAAAACTCAAGAATAAGTGGTTTTAAATGCAATGACCGGTTTTTCGTGTGTTGTCTACCCTGGTGGAATTTACAAAATTGTTCCCAAAGGCCGATATACTCTAAAAGAATCGATTCCACATTTTACAAACATTTAAGCTCGCAAAGAATGAAGGAAAAAGATGAGTTCTTTAAGATGCAAATACCTTTGGGAATGCAAGATTTAAGCTGAACGAGATGCTTATGCAGAGTAGAAAACACCCTAACGAGTCTAGAACGCTTGGAATCATGCAAAATGAACGAGAAATGAGTGAGTTGTGTTCGTGAAATGCAGAGAAAAGAGTCTAGAGGGCAAACTCTGCGTTTTGGCCAAGTATGGAGGTCGGTATGGGCTGGAGCGCGCTTTCCAGCTGGCATTTGGACTGTTGTGGGACTGGTCCCTCCTTCTGCTCCAGCTCCAGCTGTTGACCGCTCCAAAAACTACTTTGACCGAGTGTTGAAATTCAAAATGCCGCGCAACCCTTCAAATGGACGCGGTATGGGGATGACGTGGGCTGTACGGACCAAGCCAAATTTTCTCGTGTTACTCTGAGCTGCCTCGACTTGTTCCACCCCGAGGGTACCAAGCCGAGTTGTCTGAGCCCATGCCAACGAGTAAATTCCCATAGCTTTCACGTCTTTTCTTTGGACCTCGCAAAGCCTCTTCTTCGTTCTAAGTGTTTCATGTGTTCTTGCTTTTGATCATTTCTTGAAACCGAGTGCCTCGGCACGCTCCACCACGAGGGCATCATACCAAGGTCACTTGTTTTTAGCAAAGAACACGTGAGGCTTGGGGGTTTAAACAGGCTGGCATTGGTGTAAACTGGTCGCGGCCTCGGATCAAGGTTTTTGACCGTTTTAAGTGAACATCGCCCCTCGGTATACTTATACCGAGGTGTTTACACCGTGAGCCTCCCCCACACTTGGTTATTTTGCCATAGCACTTCTCAGACACGACCATGATGAAATTAAGTCGAGCAATCTAGCTGAGGTTCTCAAGCTTTCACTCGGTAAAAGATGACCATGGTATGAATATACCGAGGGTCGATACCGAGGCTATATATGCTCTTTGACTTAATTCATCAGGCCGTGTCTTTTTCAAGCTTTCTCTCACTTTCACCCTCAAGGTTCACTGTCTAACTCCTGAAACACTTAACAAACCCTTCAAAAGGCTTCAAATAAAAAGAAAAAGAAGATGAAAAACGAAATATGTACATGGATAAGCTTGGGGTGTCTCCCAAGAGCACTTTGTTTAACGTCGCTAAGTTTGACTTTTCATACCTTTTCAGGCTGATTCCGGTTCAAGTAGAGGAACTGAGGTAGCTCCCTCCCTTGTTTCTGTTGCCAAGTAATGTTTTACCCTCTGGCCGTTTACCACAAAGCCTTGTCCATCTTTTCCTTTCAAAACCACGGCTCCATAGGGTCTTACTTCAAGAATCGTGAACGGACCGGACCACCTAGACCTCAGCTTCCCAGGGAACAGCTTGAGTCTTGAGTTAAACAACAGAACTTGGTCCCCTTCTTTGAACTCTCTCTTGTGTATCTTCTTGTCATGGAGCGCCTTGGTTCTTTCTTTGTAGATCTTAGAGCTCTCGAAAGCATCTAACCGGATCTCCTCAAACTCATGAAGCTGTAAAACCCTCTTCTCTTGTGTGGTCTTGATGTCAAAGTTCAGAAGTTTCACTGCCCACAAGGCTTTGTATACCAACTCAACCGGTAGATGACAGCTCTTCCCATAGAGCAAGTTAAACGGTGAGGTTCCAATGGGGGTTTTGTAGGCGGTTTTGTAAGCCCACAGAGCATCGTCAAGTTTCGTGCTCCAATCCTTCCTGGATGAGTTCACGGTCCTTTCCAAAAGGGCCTTTATCTGACGGTTGGAAACCTCCACTTGGCTGCTGGTTTGCGGATGATAAGGGGTGGCCACCTTGTGCTTTACTCCGTGCTTCTTCAAAAGACTCTCAAGAGTCTTGTTGATGAAATGGCTTCCCCCATCACTGATGACTACTCTTGGTACTGCAAACCGTGGGAAGATGATACTCTTGAAGAGTTTTACCACCACTTTTGAATCGTTGGTCGGAGATGCAACCGCTTCAACCCATTTACTCACATAATCCACTGCTACAAGGATATATTGATTCCCATATGAGCTTACAAAGGGACCCATGAAGTCAATGCCCCAACAGTCGAAGACTTCTACTTCAAAGATTGGGTTTTGGGGCATTTCATTCCTTTTGGATATGTTTCCGTGCCTTTGACAAGCTTTACACCTCGAGACCACTTCCTGGGCGTCTTTGAACATGGTCGGCCACCAGAAACCGCTCTGTAGAACCTTGGCAACTGTCTTGAACGCACCTAAATGACCACCATACGATGAGCCGTGGCATTCTTGTAGCACTGGATGGATCTCTTCTTCGGCCAAGCATCGCCTATAGAGATGGTCCTTGTTAAGCACGTAAAGATACGGCTCATCCCAAAGATACCTCATCATATCTCTAAAGAACTTCTTCGTCTGATAAGTATCAAGGTCTGGTGGCTCTAATCCGCAAGACAAGTAGTTCACAAGATCCGCGAACCATGGAAGGCTTCTTTCCTTGATCGTATTGGCTTCCTCCACCTCTAAGTAAGACCGGACTAACATGAGATGTTCCTCGGGTAAAGCATCATCTATAGGGACCTGTTCTTCAATCCTCAGCCATGAGAGGTGATCTGCGGCTCCGTTTTCAATGCCCTTCTTATCAAGTATCTCCATGTCAAATTCTTGGAGCAATAAGACCCATCTCAAAAGCCTCGGCTTAGCGTCCTTCTTAGACATCAGGTACCTCAAGGCCGCGTGATCTGTGTAAACCGTGACCTTTGATCCCACTAGATAACTCTTGAATATGTCAAATGCAAACACAATGGCAAGCATTTCTTCTCGGTGGTGGCATACTTTTCTTGAGCCGTATACGTCATACATCTTTGATCAGAGAAAATATGCATCATACATCTTTGAAAAGTGGCCGGTGCATTACACAAACCGAATGGCATTCTTCTATAAGCATAAGTGCTATAAGGGCAGGTGAATGTCGTTTTCTCTTGATCTCGGGGGTCTATAGGTATTTGAAAGAACCCCGAGTATCCATCGAGAAAACAAAAATAAGGATGATTAGCTAACCGTTCAAGCATTTGATCAATGAATGGTAAAGGAAAATGATCTTTTCTTGATGCAGAATTCAATTTCCTATAGTCAATGCACCTGCGATGGCCGGTTATAGTTCTTTGGGCTATGAGTTCATCCTTATCGTTTTTCACCACCGTGATCCCACCTTTCTTGGGCACAACGTGTACAGGAGATACCCACCGAGAGTCAGAGATTGGATATATTATCACTGCCTCAAGGAGCTTTAGTATCTCCTTCTTAACCACCTCTTTGAGGTTCGAATTAAGTCGACGTTGGTGCTCAATAGAGGACATGGCTTGGTCCTCTAGGAGGATCCTGTGGGTGCATATATCAGGAGAGATTCCTCTAATGTCAGCCAAGGAATACCCTATGGCTCTCCTGAATTTCCTTATTTCACTAAGTAATGCACGTTCCTCATGCTCAAGCAAGTTATCGTTTATGATCACAGGAAAAGTAGAGTTTAGACCTAAGAATGCATACCTGAGCCCTGTTGGTAGAGGCTTGAGCTCAACAGGGGGTGCGTCTGCCTCATTCCAATCGGCATCAAAGCTGCATTGGCCCGGAACAGCTTCCTCGTCCTTTGTTTCATTCTCGCGCGGTTTACCATCGGCCTCGGTATGAGTTGTCACGGCCATGATATCCCGAGGTGTCTCTTCTTTTCCCTTTGACTCCTCGCTTTCTAGAATGTCGAGGCTGCTCGTGTGGAGCTCCAAAAACCTCGCCTCAGCTCCAAGTTCCCTCGGTTGGTCCAAAAGACGCTTGTACACCTCGCTTTCCTCGTTCAAGTACCCGTGCTCGCTTTGTTCCCGCGTTAAGACCACTTGTAACGGATCCTCTGCGTTCAAATCTTCAAGGAGCTCATCAGCCAGCTCCTCCATTACCTCCACATAGAAAACCTGACCTCCAATGGTCGGTTTCTTCATCATTTCCTTCACGTTGAACTTCATAGTCTCGGAACTGATGTGTAGTTCAATCATTCCTCCTCTCACATCTATTATGGCTCCTGCGGTTGCTAAGAACGGTCGGCGCAAGATGATAGGGTCTAATGGTTCCTCGTCCATCTCAAGAACTATGAAGTTCGTGGGGATTTCTATCTCACCGATCCTCAAAGGTAGATCCTCAAGCAACCCCACCGGTAATCTAACCGATCTATCAGCTAATACAAGAGAGATCTTGGCTGGCTTGTAGCTTTTGTATCCCAATCTCTTGGCCACCGTGTAAGGCATTAAGCTCACAGAAGCTCTAAGGTCACATAAACAGTTTGAGAACTTCAGGTGACCTAAAGCACACGGCAAAGTGAAGCTGCCCGGATCGGATAGCTTCCTTGGTATTGATCTTCTTTGTATTATGGCACTGCACTCATGGCTCAGTATCACCATACCCTGGACTGGAGCTCCTTTGTCTCGTTGAGGATCGCATCCTTTAGAAACTTCCCAAGCTGGGGTATAGCTAAGAAAACATCTATAATGGGTAAGGTGAGTTGCGTGTTCTCCAAGTGTTTCTCAAAGACCGCCTTGGCCTTGTATAGGATTTTCTTTTTGAAACGCCCTGGGAACGGTATCTTGGGTTGATAAGGTGGTGGTGGAACATAGGGCTTTTCAAGCTCGGTTGTCTTTTCCACCTCTTTTCCTTTGTCCTTGATCGGTTCCTTCTCTAAGACCGCTTCTTTACACGCATCGTCTGAGGCTGCCTCCCCCTCTAATTGCTCATTGGCCTCAATGAGCTTTGTCTTAGGCGTTGGAGTTTGTAATTCCTTACCACTCCTCAATGTGATGGCGTTCACATACTCTTTAGGGTTCGGCTCCGGTTTACCTGGTAAAGCCGGGCCTCTTGATGATGTAGAAGCTTGATTCTGCTTAAGCTCTCTGATATCTTGCTGCATTGTCGCGTGCTGGCTCTCAACCCTTTGCTGGCCCTGTAACAGTTGCTGTAGTATCCCACAGACGTCGTTCCCCATTTGATTCTGACCCGTTCCCTGAATCTGTTGTTGATTACCCATCGGCTGCGGATGGAACCCTGGTGGAAACTTGTGTTGCTGCGGTTGGTTGTTGAAGTTGTTACTCTGAGCCGCTTGATTCTGCTGAATGTAGCCGTGCTGTTGCCCACTGAACTGTTGCTTGGGCTGGAAGGTATTCTGAAAGGAGCCTTTTGAGCATAGCTTTGTTGTTGTTGAGCAGGGTACACTTGGTCTTGAGGGTTAGCTACATTCGGGTTTCTGTATGAGAGGTTTGGGTTACTGTTGTAGTTGTTAAACCGCTGATACCTCTGCTGATTCCCTATGTAATTCAGCTCCTCTTGTGTTAGACCATCTTCATTGACATTGTCAAAACTTGGCCCTTGCTCATCAAACTCGCCTACAAAGTGTATTGGCTTTTGAGTCGCCATCAAAACCTTGTCAAGCTTACTCTGAAGCTCTCTTATATCCTTTTTCATGCGCTGGTCATCACTAGATCCCTCTGTACGGTTTGCTCTATCAAAGTCCTCTCCATACGTGTCATTGGACATGGCTAGGTTCTCAACTAGTTCCATTGCCGCAGTGATCTCTTTTCCAAGAAAATTCCCATTTGAAGCTGTAAAGAGTTGGTTTCTGATCTTGGGGAGTGCACCTCGGTATAAAGTACTCAAGAGGGATGCCTCTGAGAAGCCGTGGTGTGGGCATTGGTTAGTGTAGCTTCTAAACCGTTCCCAAGCTTCACTAAAGCTCTCGTTATTGTGCTGCGTGAAACTTGAGATCTGATTCCTGAGCTTAGCCGTGCGTGATGTGGAAAAGAACTTTGATAAGAACGCCAGTTTACACTGCTTCCAGGTTTGTATAGAAACCCTCGGTATATTCTTTTCCCACTGGTGTGCTTTATCACCAAGGCTGAAAGGGAACAAGCATAGCTTGAAGCTATCTTCGGAGACGCCATTTATCTTGGTCTTCTCCAGCCAGACCGTGGAACTTTGAGTTTTGCACCATATTGAGCAGGGAAGCTTTAACTTCAAACTTGTTGTTTTGAACTGGTGGAGCTTGAATCCCAGCTCGGTATTGGTGCGCATTAGCTCGGTCATTCTCTCCAACACAGATTGGAGGATGTTGTCTCTGAATTTGGGGCGGTGGCGGATGAACATGATGGGCTTGTTGTTCATTTCTATTCGCTTGGTGTTGGTTTTGCTGAGCAAGCCGTTCGTTCCTTTGAGCTTGTTGCTGATTAACATAGGCTTGTTGTTCATTTCTTCCTGCCTGCGCCTGATTAGCCTGAGCACCAGGCTGATTATCGTCGTATGGGAAAAGCGATCCTGTGATCCGAGACCTGGTATTCATGCACCTGAAAACAAAACAAGAACTTGGAAAGAAGTTAGTAAAACAAAGGAAAGAAAAGCTTGAACTCAAGAACAAACAAGAGACTAATGCTCCTACAAGTTGGCAACGGCGCCAATTGATAACTAAGAGTTTTCAGGCTCTTAGAAGGGTTATCAATCCCCTTGTCAAAGTAGTATAAGGGGTGTCAAACCAAGCTTGTAAACGAGACACTAGCCTATGTCATTTGTTCACTTAAGTCAAGACAAAATGATAAAAGTTTGGTGACGATGATTAACAGGCAAATAAGCAATAAAGTTAAATAAGAGCAGAGATTTAAACTAATCAAGATGCAAATAACAAACAGGTGATTCAGATGATGATAATGAATGATAAAGGCAGAAGCTTTAGACAGGATATTTGACTCGGGTGCTTCCAAGCTAAACTAATGGGTAAATGAACCATTTCTATCAAGCGATTTCATTTAACTTTGAACTCAAGGCATGTTAATCTTCTCATGAAAGCATTAAACATCTAAACTGATCCTCATTCATACCAAAATCCCTTTTGAGAAGCACGAATCAGTCAGCAATAAGAATCAGTTCAAAAACGTCATTTAAGAGAACAAACTATCACTCTCGCGATGAAAGACTCTTAAACCCTTAACCGAGTGGTTCAGACATTTCTAAAAATACTTTTGATGCGAGATATGTCTCAGATCTGAACCTCAAGTGATGTGCTTGGAGCCAGCCTAGAGATCTCGTCGGTTAAGGAATGAAACATGCAAGACTAGACACCTAAACCCATTAATCTACCTTGAAAGCACCCTAATCTACCTATCTAAAGCCGCTTAAACGACTACTCACTGATCATAACGAGCTCACTAAGTCCTTTGCAAGACGTGTAGCTAGTCATGATAAGGAGTTTGATGTTGGATGACGAAAGAAAATAAAGAAAGAACAAGATTCTCATGCAAAAACGAGATATCGGATTAGATTAATCAGGTTTCACCAAAGAGGCAAGTTCTTAGAGCTAAAAACAGATAAGAGATAAGATTACTAGGTTTTTAGTCTCAAAATATATTTATAGCAAAGGGAAAGTGTCGCGGGTCAGCCCGGAACAAACCGGGTACTGAACCGCCTTCTTGGGTTGATGGGTGAGTGCCACGGTGTGTCGGAAAGTGAAGCCGAGGTCTTCATGCAGAGGCGTGCACGTGAGTCAGGATCCAGATGAAGATCTCGTGAAGAACACGTCAAGAACATGCATGAACCCTAGTCTTTGATCTATCCTCACGTGTATGTTCTTGAGCCATTCTGTTCTTGATTCTGGGTTCGTGACAAGGGACCTCGGGACAAAATGTCGAGGGGTCATGATGTCGAGGGGTCATGATGTCGAGGTGCTTGGGAGAACACAGTCCGGCATGCACGCCGAGGTCTTACACCGAGTTGTACTTTCAACACTTAGTCGTTTCCAGCTTCAGTTCTTACGTATGCATGCCTCATCTAACCATGCCAAGGCTTTGGCACGAGGTCTAGTCCATAATACTTCCAAGATATGAGCCTCGACTTGAGTGACGCCAAGGTAAAGATACCGAGGCTTGTGAGAATACTTAGCGCGTATCGCAACTCTTTTAGGCTTGTATCGACCATGTCACCTTCCGGAAGCAGTAACTTTCAGCACACGACTCCAATTGCTCTGGGACCAGTTCCACAGTCAAGATGACTCAATAAGCTCTAACTTTGGTGAAGAAACCATCGGAGCTTGGGGAGTGGAAGGCTTCCTGGATTTAACATCTTTGCGCCGCATTGAAATCACCGGAAAGTAGACTTTTAGACCGATGTGAACTCCGGGGACCCTATCTTCCAAACTATTGCTCCGAATTGAGCGATTCCAAATGCTCTGAGAAGATCTTCCATGGATCTCGAACTTTGGTGAAGACCGGGTAAGCTGGTTCGGTCTGGAGGGGCTCCGTCCGCCATGATCTTTGAAGTTCGCCGTTCAGTTCTCGGGTACGCGCAATGCTGGTGAATGCTCCGGAAGCCATATCTTTCTCTCCACTGGTACGAATTGGATGATTACAACTGTTCTAGAATCTTTGCTTGGTTATCTCCAACTTTGGTGAAGACCCCGCCAACTGATTCGGACCGGAAGGTTCCCCGGATTGCTGATCTCTGAATTGCGTGGGCAAGGACAACTTTTGGTCGTAAAAACCTTCCCGCGGTAAGAAAAATGGCCGAGGACTGTGTACCGCGGTAAGCTTTTTGGTCGTAGAAATTCTTGCCTCGGTCAAAAACTTGTCCCGTGGTATTTTTGCACTCGATACTCGATTCTGGCCGATCGGTAAGGTTTTTGGCCGGTAATGAGCGTCCGGTAAACATTTTGGCCGAGGTTTCCGACCAGCCGGTACGAGATTTGGCCGAGAAATTCCTCCAAGCGGTTTTCACCATTTTTGACCCTTTTCTTCACCGTTTTCTTTTCTGTTCGTCTTCTTAGGCTCCAATTGGTCTCCAAAGCTCCTGATAAAGACTTCAAAACATGCAAAACTCTTTGGGACCTAATGCAAGCCCTAAGTCCTATTTTAACGCCTAAAGACTCAATTTACATGAGAAAACACATGATGAGGACTCTATAATGCAATCTAAATGATGTAAAATATAGACATATCAGAATATGCATGATCTAACCCCGAAGCTCACTAATCTACCACTTAAGCACCCTAATCTACATATCTAAGACCTTAATATGGGATTACTCACTAATCATGATCAACACACTAGATCCTTTGCAAGATGTGTTGTTAATCATGATTAGAAGTGTGTTTTGATGATAAGAAATGATGGAACAAGATGAAAAGAAACTTCAAATCGATATTAAGCTCTCAAATCAAGTGTAACAAGTTCTCTTTTACAAAAGGGGAAAAGAAACTAAAAGTGGATAAAAAAAGTCCTCCAAATTAGGTCTAAAAACAATATATAGGAGTCTTGGGCGAACCGGGTTAACCTGGAACAAACCGGGTACTGACCCGGCCTTGATGGGTGAAGATGGGTTTGCCACGGTCTGATGTGTTCTTGGTGTGACCGTGGCAACCTAACAGTGTCAAAGCTTTGTCTTGTGTTCTTGGTCGCCTTTTGATGCCACGGTCTGATCAAACGTCGTCCGAATCCCGTGGCAAGTCACCGTGTCAAACGCCGAAGATGTGCAAAAGTTGCCAAGGTCAAGCCCCAGACCGTGGCATTCAGACCGTGTCAAAAACCGCATGCATGTAAAATCCTTCCCAGCCGAGTATTTGATTGCCATGGTCAAGCTCCAGACCGTGGCATTCAAACCGTATCAAAACCCGAATGCATGTAAAAGTTGCCCCCAGCCATCTTCTGTTTGCCACGGTCAAATGTAGACCGTGTCATGAAGCTCGTGCCAATCGCCGAAGGTTTGCAGAAGTTGCCACGGTCAAGTCCCAGACCGTGGCATTCAGGCCGTGTCAAATGCCGAATGCTTGCAAAGTTCCTCCCAGCCAAGTGTTTGTTTGCCACGGTCAAGTGTAGACCGTGGCATGAGGATCGTGTCATTCGCCGAGGGTGTGCAAAAGTTGCCACGGCCAAGTGTGGACCGTGGCATTCCATCGCGGCATTTTTAACTTAGACAGAGGACTCATTTATTTCCAACTTTGGTGAAGGAAGCTTCGGTGCTTGGGAAGTGGAAGGCTTCCTGGAGGGCTCATCTTTGCAATGCATTTACACGATCAGAGAGGGCCGTCTATACAGATGTCCATTCCGGAGACCGTATCTTCCTGCTCATAGCTCCGAACTGGATGATCTTGGATGTTCTGGAAAGAGGACTCAAATGTTTCTGATTCTCATGAAGGCCCCGGAAGCTGAATCGGCCTGGAAGTGCACCGTCCTTCGTATTCTTCAGAGCTTATCGGCTTGGTTCAAAACATCAGCGAGACAAGGGTTTCTTCTGACGAGCTTAACTCTCTGATCCCACGTCCGAATTCCATGATTCTACTTGATATGAAACCGTGATCCAATCCTCTCCAACTTCTATGAAGCACCCGACATCTGAATCGGACCGGAAGGTTCCCCGGACAGGCGATTTCGGAAACGTGTCTGCACCCAGAGATTTTGGCCGAGAGATTCAATAGCCGGTACGCGTTCTGGCCGATAAGGTTTGCCCGCGGTACGTGAAAATGGCCGATAAAACCTTCCTGGTCAGCGAGAATGGCCGATAACCTCCAAAGACCCAATTTTTGCCACTTTTCAAGCTTTGATCACCATTCCACCTCCTGGATTCATCTTTTCAGCTCCAAATGCACCTGATAAACACTCAAAACATGCAAAGACTCATTGGGACCTAATGCATCTCCTAAGTTCTAAAACAAACCCTAAGGACCTAAAATGCATTGAATAAAACATGATTTAGAATGAATTATGCAACCTAAATGATGCAAATTATGAACATATCAACCAACGATGTGTTGGCTACCTCCACGGACAAATGAAACCGATTTATTAAGGGAGACAGAAGGTTCAAAAAACCCTGATGGAGGTTCTGAATTAGAATCGGAATACATCAGAATTAGGTATAACATAGATATTTATAGCTACCTAGTTAACCCTAACCATATTTGGACCTGTCACTCAGGCCCACGTAACGTCCTTAAGCTGATAGCTTTGGCCTATTACTTAAACCGACAATCTGCAGTAAACTCCAAAGCTCACATGCACCTCATCTGACAGCTACACAGCTTACACATTCTGCTAACAGCTCCGCAGCTTACACAATCTGCTAACAGCTCCGCAGCTTACACAATCTGCTAACAGCTCTGCAGCTTACACAATCTGAAAACTCCACCTTCTGCAGTTTGCTGTGTAGCCAGCACCTTTGTCAGCTCACACCTTTCTCAGGTCGCACCTTCCGCAGGTCGCACCTTCCGCAGGTCGCACCTTCCGCAGGTCGCACCTTCTGCAGGTCGCACCTTCCGCAGGTCGCACCTTCCACAAGTGCTTTCCGCAGGTCGCACAATCTGCATTATGCTTTGTAGGTTCGCACCTTCTGCAACTTGCACCTTGTGCACCCTGTACCTCTGAAGCATGTACCTCTGTAGCATGTACCTCTGAAGTATGTACCTCTGACAGTTTCAGATTCAAGGCACATTAACATAAGGTCTTAGATATGTAGATTAGGGTGCTTAAGTGGTAGATTAGTGAGCTTAGGGGTTAGATCATTCATATTCCATTCTCTACAACCTGTTCTTAATGCTAGATCTATACACATCATATGTGGTCTAGATTCTGGGCATTTCATGCACCAAAAGTGTTTGATGAAATGCCTGAACCAAGGTTGTTAGAGGTTTAAGTGTTATTCATCATGGGAATGATTGTTTATATGCTTAAATGACAGATTAAACTGGTTCTTAATGCTTGTTGATTCATGTTTCACTAATGATGATTAGGTTAATAACTGTTTTAGCATTGAAGTTGATACCTTCATGAGAGGATTAACTTAATTAATGATGTTTAAGTTGAATGGTTTGCTTGATCACATGATTCATTAGCTCACTAGTTTAACACTGAAGGCACCATAATCCACTATCATGTCTAAGACCTTTCTCATCATCATACATACATTATCATCATCATTTTGTTATTTGCTTATATTTGTTTGCTTTGCTTATCATTGTTATCTTCTCTTTATATTGTTTAGTTTCTTGTTTTAATCATCAGTTCAAACCAAACCTCATTTGTTTGCTTGAATTAAGATCAGTTCATATAGTCTAGTGTCTAGCTTCCACATTCTTGGATTGACACCCCTTATACTACTTTGATAAAGGGGATTGATAGCCCCTAAGACCTAAAAATTCCTGTCTATCACATTTTCCTTTGCCTTTTATTGATCAAAGGCTAGAGAAGCTTGCAAACCATCCCTTCTTTTGTTTTATAGATGGTTACACTGGATTCTTTCAAATCCCCATAGATCTAAGAGACCAAGAGAAGACCACATTTTGCTTGTCCTTGTAGCACATTTGCATACAGGCGCATGCCTTTTGGTCTTTGTAACGCCCCTGCCACATTCCAGCGTTGCATGATTCATATATTCTCTGACATCATTGAAGAGGAGGTGGAGGTCTTCATGGACGACTTTTCTGTCTATGGTTCCTCCTTCTCCGATTGTCTTTCTAGCTTGTCACAGGTCCTGGATAGATGGAGCAGCATAACCTGGTGTTGAATTGGGAAAAATGCCACTTCATGGTGCAGGAAGGGATTGTACTTGGGCACAAGATTTCTGAGAGGGGCATAGAGGTTGACAGGGCTAAGGTGGAAGTCATGATAAATCTGGAGCCTCCAAGTTCAGTGAATGGCATAAGGAGTTTCTTGGGGCATGCTGGTTTCTACAGAAGATTCATCAAAGATTTCTCAAGGATAGCCAGACCTTTGACAAGGCTGTTGTGTAAAGAGGTTGACTTTGTCTTTGATGCTGAGTGTGAAGAAGCCTTCAAGAAGATCAAGGATGCATTAGTCAGTGCACTCATTGTTCAGGCTCCAGACTGGTCCCTTCCTTTTGAGGTTATGGATGATGCTTCAGACTATGCAGTTGGAGCTGTGCTTGGTCAGAGGAAAGACAGTTGGAAAAGTAAGTAGTTAGAGTCTAATCAAGTGTAGTGTGGCTTGTGTAAGAGAATCTAAGTCCTAGAGTTAAGGTGTTAGAATAGTGAAAAAAAAGAGAGTAGTAGTTTGAAACACCCCATCCCAGACTCTAAGCCCGTGGAGGTTGTTCCCGGTCAGACCGCTATACGGCTCCGACCCCATCAGTCTAATTTTAGGGTCAAGTCCTTTGTTTTAATCATATTCGTTATGTGTATTCTGAGATTCACTAAGTTAGAGTCAATATGTAATGAACAAGTAAGAGAACAGATATTTTATTGATATAATAAAGGATTCAATACAACTTAAGATTTTGCATATAAGCTATTATAAGTTCATATGATCCTAACTATCTGTTCTATCACACCACCCATCATCCTTGGCTAAACGGTCTGCGCGCCTATCCTCTTTCCTTTCCGCGTTCATCGTTTCCTATAAACCAGCAACATAAGTACTCGCTATTTTGGCTAAGTATTATTTATGCACATGTATGCATTTCATGCCTATGATTCCCGACCCCGACTTTAACCCACGGTAAACTATTCTAATCTGGATCATGGATCAACCTTAGATAGTCTGAGTCTTGGCGAGATCTGTTCTGTCTCCCAAGCCGCTCAACCGTCGCACCAACCCGATCCGGCCTACATCCATACGACCCATCGCGCATCATCGCTGGCCATGGAATCCAACCGAGGCTTGCGATCGGACCGGATTTTATTATAAATCCAACCGAGGCTTGCAATCGGACAGGCCTAGCCCATACTTTGGCCGATCGTCAGGCACGTTCGGTGGATCCTTATCGCCTCGGCCGCGACTTACCTTCTGATCGGCCTAGCCCATACTTGGGTCGATCGTTCGGTTTGTCCGGCGGTGCGATAGTTTAACCATACGCATCTACTAATAGAACGCACCTTAGTAATCCCGCGGTCGATTGCTCTTGCCGCGTTTCCTTTCCTTCTTCTTCTTCCGCGACCCGCACCAGCCGCTCCGGTCGGTTTCCTCACGCCGGTCAAGTTATTTCCCTCTTTCGGATTGCCTTAGTCTCACGATTTGGTAGACGTTTGGGCAGAGTTTCTCTCCCTATCTGTGCGTACCCGAAAATGTGGCCCAAGGGGTCTATTTATAGACTTTCCCTTGCGGTAACCACTTTGGGCGAACAGGTGCGAGTTTTTGGCCGAACAGGTGCATTGATTGGGCGCATAGACTTTGCAACCCTTCAGCCATAACCGCCCATAACCACCCCAGTCCAGCTAGTTCACTGGCCAATCAGCTAGACCAACTGTCTTACTCTTAATCTAGCTGAGCTGAGCTTCCCGGCAGCTGGTCCAGCTAGCTTAGCTCACCTTTCCAACTCTTTTTAGCTCGGCCGTCCTTACTGAGCTATCTTTCTCTTCTTTTTCCTGGCTAAGTCCCACGTTAACTAGACTTAACCCTCATTCCGGACCATGGCTCGTATTTTCCTTAGACCCTCGGTCACTATTCCCCACTTCACGGCCATGGTCTGTCCCGGCGACCCTATTGCAGATCGGGGACGTTACATAGTTGGCGACTCACTAGCAAGGTAGATGTTCCAGGCTGCAAGTCCTCTGCGCAGGCCGTAAGACCTTTGGTAAATCTCCTTTGTGCGTCTCCAAATCCAAGATGATTAAAAAACAAAAAACCCAATAGTATTGTATAGTTTTAAATTTACTTTTAATAATGTATATTCTGGTAGACTCTGTATATTATTTTAAAAATAACGTAGATTATTCAACGTTTTATATTTATTGTTTAAAAATAATAAACAGAGTATATCTCTCTATAATCGAAGAATAAATCAAGACACAGGAGGTATGATGTAAGCAATGACGTAAGCCAGACGTAAGTGATGACGTAAGCAAGGACGTAAGCAATGACGTAATCAAAACTGTCGGCACCGTTAGATGAATGACACGTGTCACAAGAGTGTCGGCACCATTTGATGAGCTCCAGGTATCAAGACTCTATACACAACCTTCTCCTATAAATATGCTCTCAAACCAAAGGAGAAGGACACGAGCAAAAATTCAGATTCTCTCTCTCTCTCAAAAAAGCTCTCCTTTCTCTCTAAAATTTGTAAAACCTTTTAGTTTTAAATTTATCTTTGTGATTCAAATTTCTAATCCTTGTATTTCGATTTCAAACAATAAAAAAAAAATTTACTATTCAAAGTTACTGTTCAACGTTACTATTCATTGTTACTGTTCACACAGCAATTAACGTAAATTAGTATTTGTAAACGTTTTATAAAAAAAAATCAAACAGTAAAAACTGGTATCAGAGCGAAAACGATCTTTAACAAAACCATTACGGATTTTGCAAAGTTTTCTTAAAAAGTTTTAAAAACAAGGATTTCGTGATTTTGACAAAATCAAACCTTTAGAATAGACCTTTCCAATCTGTGAGACCACGAGGCTGATGGTGTTCCAGGCAGCAAGACCTAAGAGAAGCAGTGAGTCCGTTGGCAAGCCAGCAGCAGTGATCAACTAGAATCGGTAAGTCTCTTCTCATGAGTCTAAATTTTTATAAATCATGGCGTCCTCGTTTAGAAAGTTTTTTAAGTCGAAACATGCATCTGCATCCTCGTCGCATACAACAATTAATTCAAGAGAAATAATGTCAAAAGTAACATCCTTTAATCAAGAAATAACAAAGGATCAATTACCACATATTAATCCAGACAACATATATCAAGTTGGAACATTTGATTTTAAAACGGCATATTCAATAAAAGAGCATGAGCAAACCTTGTCTCTTCAAAATGAATTTGAAGAGATAAAATTATTATCATCACTCGCCTTAGACAAATATAAACAAAAGGGATTTAATTATATTCATTTTGGACTTATACAAATTGGTATCAAACCATTATCAAGAACGGGTATAGATTCACCTATACTTATGTTACTACGAGACAAAACCTTATTAAAATATGAAGACTCCTTATTAGGAGCTGTACAATCAAACTTATGCAACGGAGCAGTGTACTTTAATTGTGCCCCGAATTATCAAGTTAGCTTACACGATCCAACCATATTAAACACTCTAGTATTAAATGTTCATTTACCAGAAATGAAATTTCAAAACGAGAGACATGGTTATTTATTACTTTATCGAATTTACTTTAAACAATCAACTTCTGAATTTAATCCAAGATGCTTATTACAAGATGATAAAGGAGAAACGACAATATTAGCAGTTCTTAGTAAAGATACTCTTACTGCTACTTACACACCTAAGCAATTAAAATGGAATGAAATAACTATTCCAGATCAATGGAAAATAGAGATTACACAACCCCCTAGAAATTTTGAACAAAGAAATATTTCAAAGATATTCGAACAAAGAGATGGTAAAATATTATTACAATTCGGATCATTTAGAGAATCACTTCCCCCAAGAATTAACTCTTATTATTCAAATTCAAGAGCCTCATTCTCCGAATATCGTAATAATCAACCTAGTACAGATTCTGATACAGAAAGTATAAATCAAAATATTCAACAAGATAATCAAATTAAATTTAATGCTCCAATAGCTGAACCTACTCAACTAAGATGTCCAACATCACCTACCCCATCAGATTTTAAATCTATTAATGTAATATTATAAGAATATACAATTAATAAACAATATATTAGAAAAGATTTCTATTCAAAAGAAAACGAAGAGAAAAGAAATTGGTATTTCAAGACTTTTTCTAAGCAACAAACAATGGAATTTAGACAAGATTGGTATAACTTTATGACAATAAAAGAGATAGATATTCCATTTTTCACTTGGTTTGAAACTTATGCAATCTCTCATAATATTAATTATCCATTTAAATCAATAAATACTAGTGCATATTTAAGTCAAATATGGGAATTATCGGATGGTAATAAAATTAGATCAGTCCATCCACCCTTAAAAGATTTAAAAATAACTACACCTGATAGAATACTCGTAGCCTCACCCTTTAAAACAGGAGCTAATCAAGATGATAAGAATCTAATAACACAACAAGATATTAAAGCAGTATATCAACAAAATAATTATCAAAGTCAGTTACTCCATACGATATCCAAACAAGTAAATCACATAGATAATAAAATAAATGAAAGTGATAAATTATCTCTAAATAATCAAACTACCCAACATCCCTTTTCATCTGTATCAACTCCAATATTTAAACCAATTACAAGGCAATTAAAATTCGGTGAAAATGAAATTTGAAAATCTATAGCCAATAGATTAGACAAATTAGATAAAGGTAAAAGTATCAATAATATAGATGAAAACGATACTGAATCTATTCAAACATCTATATCGTCAGAAAGTGATATACAAGAAATAAATAGAATAAAAAATAGAACTATGAGATCTAATAAACCTTATTATTCAAGGCATACTCCACCAGACTTATTATTTGAAGAACATCATAAATATTCTAACAATATGTATTCAGGAAATGGTATATATGAATGGAATATAGATGGTAAATCCGAATACGAAATAATGAATATATTACAAGAAATGGGTATGGCAACAGCGGCATTTAAAACAGACAAAACAATAACTGATAAAGAAGCATGTGTACTATTAGTAGCAGGATTTTCTGGATCATTAAAATATTGGTGGGATAACGTATTAGATACTAATCAACAAAACTCTATAATCAAGCATGTAGAAAAATGTTTTACGGAAGATGAAGATGGTTTCGTTATTGAAACCGAAAAATCTAATGCAACAGAAGTATTAGTACACACTATATTAATGCACTTTGTAGGCAATTCGTCCGAAGAATTAGAAGTAAGAAAATAATCCTAACAAATTTACGATGTCCTACACTAGGAGATTTTAAATGGTATAAAGATGTTTTTATAACCAATATATTTTTAAGGCCAGATTGTAATCAACCTTTCTGGAAAGAAAGATTCATTTCAGGATTACCAAATTTCTTTAAAATAATCTACGTTAATTTTAAAATAATCTACGTTATTTTTAAAATAATATACAGAGTCTACTGGAATATACATTATTAAAAGTAAATTTAAAACTATACAATACTATTGGGTTTTTTTTTTCTTTTTTTTTTTTTTTAATCATCTTGGATTTGGAGACGCACAAAGGAGATTTACCAAAGCTCTTACGGCCTGCGCAGAGGACTTGCAGCCTGGAACATCTACCTTGCCAGTGAGTCGTAAAAATCTGAGATGAATTTTTTTTTTTTTTTTAGTAAAATTTTTTTTTATTGTTTGAAATCGAAATACAAGGATTAGAAATTTGAATTACAAAGATAAATTTAAAACTAAAAGTTTTTACAAATTTTAGAGAGAAAGGAGAGCTTTTTTTGAGAGAGAGAGAGAATCTGAATTTTTGCTCGTGTCCTTCTCCTTTGGTTTGAGAGCATATTTATAGGAGAAGGTTGTGTATAGAGTCTTGATACGTGGAGCTCATCAAATGGTGCCGACACTCTTGTGACACGTGTCATTCATCTAACGGTGCCGACAGTTTTGATTACGCAATTGCTTACGTCCTTGCTTACGTCATCACTTACGTCTGGCTTACGTCATTGCTTACGTCATACCTCATGTGTCTTGATTTATTCTTTGATTATAGAGAGATATACTCTGTTTATTATTTTTAAACAATAAATATAAAACGTTGAATAATCTACGTTATTTTTAAAATAATATACAGAGTCTACCAAAATATACATTATTAAAAGTAAATTTAAAACTATACAATACTATTGGGTTTTTTTTTTTTTAATCATCTTGGATTTGGAGACGCACAAAGGAGATTTACCAAAGGTCTTACGGCCTGCGCAGAGGACTTGCAGCCTGGAACATCTACCTTGGCAGTAAGTCGTAAAAATCTGAGATGAATTTTTTTTTTTTTTTTTTTTTTTTTGTTTACAATCAAAGGGTCTTGGCGTAATGGTCCGCCAAATAGATCTTCAGGATTTTCGGGGGGTTCTTGACCGTGAACACTATCGTCATCGGACGATATGTTCATCATTTCTTGACTAAGTGCCTTGAGGGTTTCCTTCATGGCTTGAAGTTTGGATTTTTTTTATTTGGATTTTTGGGATGAGGAGGATGAATGGGTAGGGCTTTTTTGTTTTTAGCTGGGCTTGGTGGTTCTTGTTTGATTTGGGTTGGTGGATGATAAGGAGGAATTTTGGCTATTTGTGATGGAGTTAAGAGTGGAATAGAGCGGGAGATGGATTTGATTAAAAGGTGGTCTTGTTTATTTGCGTCAAATAATGTCTTGATATTAGTGAGGGAACATCTTTCGATGTTATATTTGTCCCACCACTTAACACGAAATTCTTTGACTAAGGAGTATGGCATATTAGGTAGGTCTAGGACAAGGTTGAAATGCCATGAACAGATCCATGGAATACCCACGTCTGCATGGAAGTAAATTTTGTTTAGAGGGCCAATAGGATTGGTGTTGGGTAGGTGTTTGATGTAGAAAGGATAAGAAGTCTTGATTATTTCTGATGGATAGATTTGGTCAATGGGTCCAAACCAGTGCCACCATTCGTTGAACCAACCTGGTACGTGTTTATTGAATCGCTGGTCAAAGGATAAGAACTAGGAATGGTCATAGGGTCGTAGGTAGAGAACACGGAAAAAAGCTTGCATATAGTCAACATAGGTATAGCCGGGCAGAACAAATCCAGGTTGAGAAAAGGTTTTTGTGGTATGGAGGTTGAGAATACCAAGCTGTTGCATAGATGCAACACGAAGTATTTTACAGGTTGAATAGGAGATATGGTTAGGGTCTTTTGGATCTGGGTAATGAGTAACTTCGATAGATTTAGAGTCTACCAGAATATAGTCATAAAAGGTACGGTTTTTGGTTACGTTATCTGTTGGATACAGGGCATCACTGTAAAAAACGTGGTTGGTATAGGAGTAAAGTTCTTTAAGGGTGATCTCTTTTGTATAGTGGGTTGTGTTTAAGTGTTGGTTGTAGGGTTTGAGATGATAAATGGATTTTTGAGAAGGTGGTTGATTAGTGTTTGAGGATCGGTCTGTTGAGGTTTGGCCTGGCTGTGAGGTTACGGCTTTTGAATAAGATAGAGGTGGAAATTCTGCTAAAGCCGAATATTGGTTTTGGGTAGTCAGGGGCTTGCCCTGGAGGTGTGGCATATGCTTGATATAATCCGATGCGCTCATCGGTTTCTTCTGCTTTTTATCCGTCATTTTGTTTATCTTGAATATCTGTTATTTTACCCAGTAAATATTCTCTTGTTAGAAAATCCGGTAATGAATTATTTTCACCTTTAATATGTTGAATATCAAAATCGAATACAGATAAGATAGCTTGCCATCTGGCAAATATTTGTTTTGATACTAAGTTTTTTACATCTTTTTTTTAATATTTCTTTAGCTGACTTACAGTCAACTCGTAATAAGAATTTCTTATTGATTAAATCATCTTGGAATTTAGATATACAATTAACAATTGAAAGAACTTCCTTTTTAACTGTGGAGTAATTTCTCTGCGGTCCTATCTAGACACCAGAGTGGAATCTTACTATTGTTTCTTGAGTATTTTCTGAAATTTTTTGCTTTAAAATGCCACCATAGCCAATTTCTGAGGCATCTGTTTCCACAATCATAGATGCCTCAGGATTTGGTATAGTAAGACACGGAAGAGTT
>NW_006256895.1:6057561-6060012 GCF_000478725.1 Eutrema salsugineum
TACTCCATGGTTTTGGATTTTTTTGCAATCGTTGGTATAACGGTTGAATAGTTTTTCTAAGATTAGGAAGAAAGTCTGAAACATAGTTCAGACATCCTAAAAACCTTTGTAATTGAGTTTTTTCCCTTAATTCATCAGGAAATTTATCTGCGAATTCTATCGATCTTGAAATAGGGATGATAATTCCTTGATATATATTATGACCTAAAAACCTTATTTTAGTTTGGAATAATGACATCTTTTTGGCTGATACTACCAAGCCATGTTTTTTAATTATATTTAAGAATGTGTTTAAATGACTAAAGTGTTGGTCTATAGATGTTGAGTAGACGAGTACATCATCAATATAGACAATAGTGAATTTTGAGTACTGATTGAATATATCATTCATTATATGTTGAAATTCAGATGGTGCGTTTTTAAGGCCGAATGGCATTACATTCCATTCGTAATGTCCGAATGGTACTGTAAATGCAGTTTTATATTTATCTTTTTCTGCTACTTGGATTTGCCAAAATCCGCTTTTCATATCAAATTTTGAATATACCTTTGCATTATATAATCGTTTGAGTAAATCTCTTTTATTTGGTATGGGATACCTAATCTATTGTAATACATCGTTTAATGGTTTATAATTAATAACTAATCGTGGTACTCCACGTTCTTTCTCAGCTTGATTATTAACATAAAAGGCCGAACAACTCCAAGGGGATTTGGATGGCCTGATTAATTTCTTTTTTAATAGATCGTTTATTTCTTATTTACAGGTTTCTAATAATTCTTTATTCATTTGAATGGGTCGTGCTTTAGTTGGTATATTTTTTTCGTTGAAGTCTTGTATATAGGGAAGTTCAACAGTATGCTGTTTCATTTCCCAAAATGCATTTGGTAATTCGGAACAAATTTGACTTAGCAAATTGTTCTCTATAGTTTTTATCTTATCTTTTACATATTGAGTATTAAGTTGTTCTTCCATTTTTTTATAGGTTATTTCTTCCTGTAAATGTTGGATATGGGTTTGCTTGCCTTTTATTAAATTGATCGTTTTATTTATCGTGTTTTGTTGAAGATTGAGAATTTCTTTAGTCTTCATAGGTGATAGGAAATTGAATAATAATTTTGTTCCTACTACCTTGGTTGATATTCCTTGTTCTGTTACTTTAAAGGGATATATTTGAGTAAAAAAAAGAGTTCCTAATATTACTTCTTGTGATAAATTTTTGACTAAAATGAATTGATTTTTAAAACAATAACCTTGATTATATATTTTTGCGCATGGTAGTTTATATTGAACTTTTAAATTACTACCATTAGCACCGCTTAATCTTTCGGTAGTTTTTTCATAGTATTTTGTTGGGATAACTCCTTCACGGATACAGTTATAATCTGCACCAGTTTCCATTAAGGCTATTATGTTTATTTTAAAGTCATTTCCTATATGTAAGGTAATATTTGTATACCATTTTTGGTAATTGATTTTATTGATTATTTGAATATAATCTTCAGAATCTTGTTCTTCATTAATTTCTAAGTTTTGTCTATTTGAGGATGCTTGAGTATTATTGTTATTCTTTGATTCTATCAGAGATAATCTTGCATTTATTTGTAATTGCTTAATATCTTGATCATTTACAATATCTTGTAAATGTTTAATTTGTGACTTTATTTTTTTAATTTCATTTTGTAATTCTCCCGTAGATACTTGTTTAAACAAACTCTGAGTTGGATATTTTTCGAATATTTTGTGTAAACTAAAAGGTTGTGGAGATTCTTTAGTATTTTCTCGGTTTATCATATCTTTTAATTTTATTAAATATTCTCGGTTAGTATTTGGGTCATCAATTTTATCTATTATTTCTAGTAAAAATTGTTTATCATCTTCTTTGGTTATAACATTGATAATTTTACAATTGCATAAATTATCGGATAATTCTTGTGATTCACTGGATGAATCACTTGAATTTCCTATTTCGTTTATTGAGTATTCATTATCCGAATCTTCCGATGACTCAGATTCTGATAGCAATAATTTAGTTAATTTTTCTTGAATATCAGGTTGATCTTGGAATATTTCATTAATTTTCTTTTTCATTTTGCATTCCGTGGATCTATGTCCAGGTCGCTTACAATTCCAACATACTATTTTTTGCTTATTGGTGGTATTATATCGTTTATTTTTAGAGTAATTTTGATTTTTTGAATATTTTTGATTGTTAGATTTATTGTTAAAATTTTTTCTTTTATTATGATATTCTATTTGATTAGACCTTCTATGCCTATGCTTTATACGCCTAACTCTGGATGGTGGATTAAAGGTTTCGTAACCATATTGTTCACAGCATGAATCCATAGTTACTTTAAATTTGAATTTATCGTTACGTTTCTTATCCTTTTGTTCTTGACATATTGATAATCCTATTTTCTTAACGAATGCAAATAATGACCATAAGT
>NW_006256895.1:6060204-6075632 GCF_000478725.1 Eutrema salsugineum
ATTTGGTAATCCTGAAATGAATCTTTCTTTCCAGAAAGGTTGATTACAATCTGGCCTTAAAAATATATTGGTTATAAAAACATCTTTATACCATTTAAAATCTCCTAGTGTAGGACATCGTAAATTTGTTAGGATTATTTTCTTACTTTCTAATTCTTCGGACGAATTGCCTACAAAGTGCATTAATATAGTGTGTACTAATACTTCTGTTGCATTAGATTTTTCGGTTTCAATAACGAAACCATCTTCATCTTCTGTAAAAAAATTTTCTACATGATTGATTGTAGTGTTTTGTTGATTAGTATCTAATACGTTATCCCACCAATATTTTAATGATCCAGAAAATCCTGCTACTAATAGTACACATGCTTCTTTATCAGTTATTGTTTTGTCTGTTTTAAATGCCGCTGTTGCCATACCCATTTCTTGTAATATATTCATTATTTCGTATTCGGATTTACCATCTATATTCCATTCATATATACCATTTCCTGAATACATATTGTTAGAATATTTATGATGTTCTTCAAATAATAAGTCTGGTGGAGTATGCCTTGAATAATAAGGTTTATTAGATCTCATAGTTCTATTTTTTATTCTATTTATTTCTTGTATATCACTTTCTGACGATATAGATGTTTGAATAGATTCAGTATCGTTTTCATCTATATTATTGATACTTTTACCTTTATCTAATTTGTCTAATCTATTGGCTATAGATTTTCAAATTTCATTTTCACCGAATTTTAATTGCCTTGTAATTGGTTTAAATATTGGAGTTGATACAGATGAAAAGGGATGTTGGGTAGTTTGATTATTTAGAGATAATTTATCACTTTCATTTATTTTATTATCTATGTGATTTACTTGTTTGGATATCGTATGGAGTAACTGACTTTGATAATTATTTTGTTGATATACTGCTTTAATATCTTGTTGTGTTATTAGATTCTTATCATCTTGATTAGCTCCTGTTTTAAAGGGTGAGGCTACGAGTATTCTATCAGGTGTAGTTATTTTTAAATCTTTTAAGGGTGGATGGACTGATCTAATTTTATTACCATCCGATAATTCCCATATTTGACTTAAATATGCACTAGTATTTATTGATTTAAATGGATAATTAATATTATGAGAGATTGCATAAGTTTCAAACCAAGTGAAAAATGGAATATCTATCTCTTTTATTGTTATAAAGTTATACCAATCTTGTCTAAATTCCATTGTTTGTTGCTTAGAAAATGTCTTGAAATACCAATTTCTTTTCTCTTCGTTTTCTTTTGAATAGAAATCTTTTCTAATATATTGTTTATTAATTGTATATTCTTATAATATTACATTAATAGATTTAAAATCTGATGGGGTAGGTGATGTTGGACATCTTAGTTGAGTAGGTTCAGCTATTGGAGCATTAAATTTAATTTGATTATCTTGTTGAATATTTTGATTTATACTTTCTGTATCAGAATCTGTACTAGGTTGATTATTACGATATTCGGAGAATGAGGCTCTTGAATTTGAATAATAAGAGTTAATTCTTGGGGGAAGTGATTCTCTAAATGATCCGAATTGTAATAATATTTTACCATCTCTTTGTTCGAATATCTTTGAAATATTTCTTTGTTCAAAATTTCTAGGGGGTTGTGTAATCTCTATTTTCCATTGATCTGGAATAGTTATTTCATTCCATTTTAATTGCTTAGGTGTGTAAGTAGCAGTAAGAGTATCTTTACTATGAACTGCTAATATTGTCGTTTCTCCTTTATCATCTTGTAATAAGCATCTTGGATTAAATTCAGAAGTTCATTGTTTAAAGTAAATTCGATAAAGTAATAAATAACCATGTCTCTCGTTTTGAAATTTCATTTCTGGTAAATGAACATTTAATACTAGAGTGTTTAATATGGTTGGATCGTGTAAGCTAACTTGATAATTCGGGGCACAATTAAAGTACACTGCTCCGTTGCATAAGTTTGATTGTACAGCTCCTAATAAGGAGTCTTCATATTTTAATAAGGTTTTGTCTCGTAGTAACATAAGTATAGGTGAATCTATACCCGTTCTTGATAATGGTTTGATACCAATTTGTATAAGTCCAAAATGAATATAATTAAATCCCTTTTGTTTATATTTGTCTAAGGCGAGTGATGATAATAATTTTATCTCTTCAAATTCATTTTGAAGAGACAAGGTTTGCTCATGCTCTTTTATTGAATATGCCGTTTTAAAATCAAATGTTCCAACTTGATATATGTTGTCTGGATTAATATGTGGTAATTGATCCTTTGTTATTTCTTGATTAAAGGATGTTATTTTTGACATTACTTCTCTTGAATTAATTGTTGTATGCGACGAGGATGCAGATGCATGTTTCGACTTAAAAAACTTTCTAAACGAGGACGCCATGATTTATACAAAATTTAGACTCATGAGAAGAGACTTACCGATTCTAGTTGATCATTGCTGCTGGCTTGCCAACGGACTCACTGCTTCTCTTAGGTCTTGCTGCCTGGAACACCATCAGCCTCGTGGTCTCATAGATTGGAAAGGTCTATTCTAAAGGTTTGATTTAGTCAAAATCACGAAATCCTTGTTTTTAAACTTTTTAAGAAAACTTTGCAAAATCCCGTAATGGTTTTGTTAAAGATCGTTTTCGCTCTGATACCAGTTTTTACTGTTTGATTTTTTTTTATAAAACGTTTTACAAATACTAATTTACGTTAATTACTGTGTGAACAGTAACCATGAATAGTAACGTTGAACAGTAACTTTGCATAGTAAAAAATTTTTTATTGTTTGAAATCGAAATACAAGGATTAGAAATTTGAATTACAAAGATAAATTTAAAACTAAAAGCTTTTACAAATTTTAGAGAGAAAGGAGAGCTTTTTTGAGAGAGAGAGAGAATCTGAATTTTTGCTCGTGTCCTTCTCCTTTGGTTTGAGAGCATATTTATAGGAGAAGGTTGTGTATAGAGTCTTGATACGTGGAGCTCATCAAATGGTGCCGACCCCTCTTGTGACACGTGTCATTCATCTAACGGTGCCGACAGTTTTGATTACGTCATTGCTTATGTCTTTGCTTACGTCATCACTTATGTCTGGCTTACGTCATTGCTTACGTCATACCTCCTGTGTCTTGATTTATTCTTCGATTATAGAGAGATATACTCTGTTTATTATTTTTAAACAATAAATATAAAACGTTGAATAATCTACGTTATTTTTAAAATAATATACATAGTCTACCAAAATATACATTATTAAAAGTAAATTTAAAACTATACAATACTATTGGGTTTTTTTTTTTTTTTTTTAATCATCTCGGATTTGGAGACGCACAAAGGAGATTTACCAAAGGTCTTACGGCCTGTGCAGAGGACTTGCAGCCTGGAACATCTACCTTGCCAGTGAGTCGTAAAAATCTGAGATGAATTTTTTTTTTTTTTTTAGTAAAATTTCTTTTATTGTTAGACATCGAAATACACGGATTAGATATTTGAATTACAAAGATAAATTTAAAACTAAAAGCTTTTACAAATTTTAGAGAGAAAGGAGAGCTTTTATGAGAGAGAGAGAGAATCTGAATTTTTGCTCGTGTCCTTCTCCTTTGGTTTGAGAGCATATTTATAGGAGAAGGTTGTGTATAGAGTCTTGATACGTGGAGCTCATCAAATGGTGCCGACACTCTTGTGACATGTGTCATTCATCTAACGGTGCCGACAGTTTTGATTACGTCATTGCTTACGTCCTTGCTTACGTCATCACTTACGTCTGGCTTACGTCATTGCTTACGTCATACCTCCTGTGTCTTGATTTATTCTTCGATTATAGAGAGATATACTCTGTTTATTATTTTTAAACAATAAATATAAAACGTTGAATAATCTACTTTATTTTTAAAATAATCTAAGTCCTAGAGTTAAGGTGTTAGAATAGTAAAAAAAAGAGAGTAGTAGTTTGAAACACCCCATCCCAGACTCTAAGCCCGTGGAGGTTGTTCCCGGTCAGACCGCTATACGGCTCCGACCCCATTAGTCTAATTTTAGGGTCAAGTCCTTTGTTTTAATCATATTCGTTATGTGTATTCTGAGATTCACTAAGTTAGAGTCAATATGTAATGAACAAGTAAGAGAACATATATTTTATTGATATAATAAAGGATTCAATACAACTTAAGATTTTGCATATAAGCTATTATAAGTTCATATGATCCTAACTATCTGTTCTATCACACCACCCATCATCCTTGGCTAAACGGTCTGCGCGCCTATCCTCTTTCCTTTCCGCGTTCATCGTTTCCTATAAACCAGCAACATAAGTACTCGCTATTTTGGCTAAGTATTATTTATGCACATGTATGCATTTCATGCCTATGATTCCCGACCCCGACTTTAACCCACGGTAAACTATTCTAATCCGGATCATGGATCAGCCTTAGATAGGCCGAGTCTTGGCGAGATCTGTTCTGTCTCCCAAGCCGCTCAACCGTCGCACCAACCGGATCCGGCCTACATCCATACGACCCATCGCGCATCATCGCCGGCCATGGAATCCAACCGAGGCTTGCAATCGGACCGGATTTTATTATAAATCCAACCGAGGCTTGCGATCGGACCGGCCTAGCCCATACTTTGGCCGATCGTCAGGCACGTTCGGTGGATCCTTATCGCCTCGGCCGCGACTTACCGTCTGATCGGCCTAGCCCATACTTGGGTCGATCGTTCGGTTTGTCCGGCGGTGCGATAGTTTAACCATACGCATCTACTAATAGAACGCACCTTAGTAATCATGCGGTCGATTGCTCTTGCCGCGTTTCCTTTCCTTCTTCTTCTTCCGCGACCCGCACCAGCCGCTCCGGTCGGTTTCCTCACCGCCGGTCAAGTTATTTCCCTCTTTCGGATTGCCTTAGTCTCACAATTTGGTAGAAGTTTGGGCAGAGTTTCTCTCCCTATCTGTGCGTACCCGAAAATGTGGCCCAAGGGGTCTATTTATTGACTTTCCCTTGCGGTAACCACTTTGGGCGAACAGGTGCGAGTTTTTGGCCGAACAGGTGCATTGATTGGGCGCATAGACTTTGCAACCCTTCGGCCATAACCGCCCATAACCACCCCAGTCCAGCTATTTCACTGGCCAATCAGCTAGACCAACTGTCTTACTCTTAATCCAGCTGAGCTGAGCTTCCCGACAGCTGGTCCAGCTAGCTTAGCTCACCTTTCCAACTCTTTTTAGCTCGGCCCTCCTTACTGAGCTATCTTTCTCTTCTTTTTCCTGGCTAAGTCCCACGTTAACTAGACTTAACCCTCATTCCGGACCATGGCTCGTATTTTCCTTAGACCCTCGATCACTATTCCCCACTTCACGGCCATGGTCTGTCCCGGCGACCCTATTGCGGATCGGGGACGTTACATAGTTGGCAACAATGCTATATATGCATTAGAAAAGAAGAATGCAAAATGTAAGAAAAATGAATGAGAAAGATTAATGAGAATGAGAGTTGAAGAAAACAAAAATTCAAAGAGAGAAAACAAACCTGAGTGAAACAAAGAGTGATTAACAACATGGTATCAAAGCTGTTGTTATTCTAGGAATCTGTTAAGAGATATTCAAGGAGAAGAAATCAGAAGAGAAAACCAAAGAGAAGAAATCAAAAGAAGGAAAAGAGGTCAACGATGGCGATTAACCTGCAGTCATCCCTTTCTGTTGCAGTGTTCGATGGTCAGAACTATGAGTTCTGGTCAGCAAGGATGCGGACAACATTAATGCACAAGGAGCTGTAGGAGATCGTCAAAGACGGACTTCCAGACTCCTCATCGAAGTCACCTGAAACACCAGGAGCAGACAAGTCAAAATATGCTACTAATCTGAAGACACTCAAAACAAAAGACACAGCTGCACTTCAGATTATTCACCATGCAGTAGGTGACACCATTTTCGACAAGATCCTCTCAGCAACAACAGCAAGAGAGGCTTGGGATCTTCTGGAACATTCCTACAAGGTAATGAGAAAGTTAAAATGGTTAGACTACAATCTTTAAGGAGAGAGTTTGAAAACTTGAAAATGAAAGAAAGAGAGAAAGTTAAAGCCTATTCTGATAGGATACAAGCTATAGCAAATCAAATGAGAGCTCTAGGTGGGGAAAGATCAAACTTTGATCTGGTAGTTAAGGTATTAGCATATATGCCTAAGAGTTATGCTGGCTTAGCCTCACTAATGGAAGAGACTAAGGATCTCTATACAGTTACCTATGCGGAGCTGATAGGCTCTCTAGAAGCTCATGAGAAGAAGTACTTCCCAGAAGAAGATGAAGAGAGCAGTGAAGCAGCCTTCCATGCTCGGTTCAAAAACCTGAAAATGGAAAACAGTGAGAGAGGAAACTCAAGTCAGTCAAACTACAGAGAAAAGAGATGGTGTGGTTTCTGTAAAAGAGTCACACACAATGAATAATTGTGTTACTTCAAGAATGGAAAAGGAAGACCTGAGTTCAACAGGAACAGAGACAAAAGAAGCTGCTTCACTGATAACTAAGGTTTTTAAGGCCTTAATAAGGGTTATTAATCCCTTATGTCACTTGTAGTACAAAGGGTATCAATCCAAATGTGTGTTTGCTAGACACTAGTTTATGTGACAAGTTCTTAAGTCAAGCTGAATAAAAGATGAGTTTGGTGAAACCAGCAACAAGAAAGCATAAACAAGAAACAAACAAGAAATGATTAATGAAGTACTAAACAAGCAAGCAAACAAAATGATGATAAAGCAAATGATGAAAGATAAACCTCTAGATGTGATCATTGATTAGGGTGCTTTAGATATTGATTCATGATGCTAAGAACATAATGCAACACTTGCTACTCTTTAGTCTGGGCTTCTTAATCAGATTAATTCATTCCCATGACAATAATCCCTTTGCTAATCACCTAATCAAGTCTAACAACCATTACATATAATCAAGCAATCAACAAGCATGATGCATCAAGCCTAATAAGTGACCAACAATCTCTCAACCAACAAGACTGAATCTTATACAGAAAGGCATAACAAGCAATCACATGATCTCAAACATTTTAACTAACAACTCTAATCTAGACTAATCCTCTCATGAAGGCATTAATCTCTACACTAATCCACTTTCAAACCAAATTCCCATTTGTGAAATATGAACTAATGAGCATTAAGAGACAGTTCTAATATGTCATTTATGCTTCAAACAAACATTCCCATGGCATTTAAAACATACACCCTTAAGTTAGCTCTTTCAGGCATTTCATCAAACACTTTTGGTGCATGAAATGCCTATGAACCCAGATTTCACTTTCCCAAGGAAATCTGGCATTAGGAGCAGCTAACTAAGGAAATGAAATGAGAATCTAAACCCTAAACATCACAAATCAAACATCTAAGCACCCTAATCTACACACCTAGAAGTTTTAAAAAAAGACTACTCAGTAATCATGATGAACACACCATTTCCTTTGCAAGAGGTGATGTTAATCATGATTAGAAGCAAAGATAAGAAGATGAGATGATAAGAAACAGACTTAGAATGATTAAATCATTCAGATATCTCTTAACAAACTCGTTTTTTAACAAAAGGGGAAAGACAAACAAGAGAAAACAAAGCTTAGTTCTTGGAAAAAACCCTACAAAGTATTTAGATCTCTCTAAAAACGAACCGGGTCAGCCCGGAACAAACCGGGTCCTGACCCGGCTTTAGTGGGTAAAGTGGAAATACTGCGGGTTGGTCCACTGTCTCCCAGGTAGCATGCCCAAGTCGCAGTAGATGAAGAACTGGTCTTGTGAGACTTAAATCGCTTTGTCTTAGCCGCACGCCCATGTAGGAGTGTTTTGCGAGTCTTGCTGCGGCTTAATCTTCTTCTTCTTCAACTCGTAGGACCAAGGCGGTTTCTGGGGAAAGTACAAACCGTGTGGGTTGGTCTCCTTGCTCCCATCCAGCACGCCCAAGTCGGAGTAGATTGCGAGTGATCATGCGGCTTGGTTCCAGCGTCTCCCAGGTAGCATGCCCAAGTCGCAGTATTGTGGACTTAGCAATTTTCTTGCTTGGGAGCCTCAGACCTCATCCATTGATAGCTTACCCGCACTTCTCAACTCGCAGCATCAATTTCCAGGCATTCGTCTTCAGGCCTGCGAGTTAACCAAGTCGCAAGGCTTTCTCGCAGCATTTAGAGCAGCTTGGACCACTTCGCATTCTGGAGAGTGTAACTTCTAAGTGTAGAGGACAGAGGACTCATATATCTCCAACTTTGTTGACAGTTGAGTGATTCCGGTTGCAGAGGACAGAGGACTCATATATCTCCAACTTTGTTGACGGAAGCTTCGGTGCTTGGGAAGTGGAAGGCTTCCTGGAGGGCTCGTCTTTGCAGTGCATTTACACGATCAGAGAGAGGGGTCTAGACATGTGTCCATTTCGAAGACCGTATCTTCCTGCTCATAGCTTTGAATTGAATACTAATGGACGTTCTGGAAAGAGGACTCAAATTTCTCTGATTCTCATGAAGGCCCCGGAAACTGAATCGGCCTGGAAGTGCACCGTCCTTCGCATTCTTCGGAGCTCATCGGTTTGGTCCAAAACGGCAGCGAGACAGGAGTTTCTTCCGCCGAGCTTAACTTTCTACCCACGCGTCCGAATTGAGTTATTCCACTTGCTATGGAACCGTGATCTAACCCTCTCAAACTTTTATGAAGCCCCCGACAACTGAATCAGACCGGAAGGTTCCGCGGACAGGCGATCATTCAGGAGTATCGGATTGCTCCGGAATGGATGCGAGAGAGGTCTGTCTTCCAGAGAGGTCAGACCGGTGTGGGACGTCAATATTTCTTTGGAATTTTGGACCTCCAAACACTGAGCTTGCACACCGACTGAATACACCTCGGTGTGGATTAAAACCTTGGCTCCTTGCACAGAATTCTGAGACACCGACCTCATTTCACATGGTGTGGCTGGTCGATATATTTTAGCCTTTTTGTCATCCTCTACACGAGCTGAATACCGACTGAAATCTGGTCGGTATGAACATGTTCCCTTGACAAATCTGAGCTTCCAAACCGGTCTAATGGCTTCTCTAGAGCTCTGTGATCTAGTTTCATGAAAGAATCAGTGCTTCCTTCTGGTTTGTGGGAGTCAAAAAGCTTCATAAACCCCAAGATTAAATCCTGAGTAAGACCCTCTTCACTGATGTTCTCAAAGCATTGAGAAGGTTCCTCATACTCTCCTACAAAGTGCATTGCCTTTTGAGTGGCCAATAACACCTTGTCCAGCTTTCTTTCAAGTGTTTTAAAGTCCTTCTCATACCTTTGATCCCTGCTTGAACTTTCACTCCTATTGGCTCTATCAAAGTCTTCTCCATATGTATCATTGCTCATTGCTAAGTTCTCAACCAGCTCTAAAGCAGCATGAAACTCCTTCCCCAGAAAGTTTCCATTTGATGCAGTATCCAGTTGGTTCCTAATCTTGGGAAGAGCCCCTCTATAAAGTGTGCTGAGAAGAGATGCCTCACTAAACCCATGCTGTGGGCATTGGTTAGTGTAGCTCCTGAATCTCTCATATGCTTCACCAAAACTCTCATTGCTATTTTGAGTGAAGCTGGAGATTTGGTTTCTTAGTTTTGCTGTTCTTGAAGTTGAGAAGAACTTAGACAGAAATGGCTGCTTGCATTGCTCCCAGGTCTGAATAGAGCCTCTTGGGAGATTCTTCTCTCATTGGTGTGTTTTGTCACCAAGACTGAAGGGGAATAATCTGAGCTTGAAACTGTCCTCAGATACTCCATTTATCTTTGTTAAGTCACAAACTTTATCAAATTGATCCAAGTGTTCCAGGGGATCTTCCATTGCCAATCCATGGAACTTGGAGTTTTGGACCATATTTAGCAAAGATGACTTGACTTAAAAATTGTTGTTTTGCACAGGTGGTGCTTGATTTCCTGCTCCATACTGATGAGCGTTGGCCCTGTCTTTCTCTCCTACATAGACCTGTGGCTGCTCATATCTCCTTTGTTGGCTTTGGAAGGGCTGTTGCTGGTGCACCTGTTGTCTTTGCTGTACATTGGCCTGATGCCTTTGCTGATGAGCTGGAGCTTGTCCCAGGTGGACATAAGCTTTCTGTTGATGCACCTGTTCCTGCTGAACATTACCCTGATGGAACCCTTGACCAGCTCCATTTCTAGCTGCATTACCAGCTCCATTACCAGCGGCATTACCAACTCCATTACCCTGCTGCACCAGAGCCTGTTGCCCCTCTTGAGCCTGCGGCTCAATGTCAACCACATGCTGTCTCTGATCTTCCATATCAGCCTGATCAGTCTGTCTTCCATGCCTATCCCTTCTCCTTCTTGAAACCAAAAGATTTACGTTGTCGTTTAAAGGGAAAGGTGGACCACAGCTTCTTGATCTGGACCTGGTGTTCATACACCTGAAATCAAAAACAGAACTTGAAAGTAATCAGTAAAAACGAAAAATAAGTACTTGATCAGAAGAACAGATCAGAGCCTAAGGCTAAACACTCCACAATTTGGCAACGACACTAATTGATAGACAAGACTTTTTGGGTCTTAGGGCTATCAATCCCCTTGTCACCCTAGCCTAGACTGGTCCTTGATGATGGACCAGTGTCTACATGCAGCGCTATCTTAACCCAACACTTTTTACCAAGTCTACTAGAAACAAGGCCTCACAAATTATGCACACAAGAAGGGTGTTTAGGCTTCAAAGAAAGGTTAGGCTAAAGGCATGGAACTGTCTCAAGATGAGAGATCAGCTATTTGAGCCAGCAAGAGTGATAAAAAGGGACAAGAAAGCTCAAATATGTATGTGGTAACCATGAATTCACGATGATTGATATATTCATAAATTGCATCATTTAATGTACATATTCTAGTCCAAATTATGTCTCATTTGCATACATTTTAGGTCTTTAGGCATTGTTTTAGGACTTAGGAGATTGCATTAGGTCCAAGAGAGTTTTGCATGGTTTAGAGTGTTAAACAGGTGCTTTTGGAGCTTATTTGGAGTGGAGGATGTGATTCAGATGAAGAAATGGAGTTGAAATGATCAAAAATGGTGAAAAGGAGCAATTTTGGGTTTCTAGGCAAAATGATGTACTGATGGCCGAAGATTCTCGGCCAAAATCCTTCCCGCGGGTAGCTTTCTCGGCCAAAAACACGTACCGCGGTCAAGTCTCTCGGCCAAAAATCCCGGGTGCAGATACATTTCCGAAATCGCGTCACCGGAAGCTCTTGCCGGCCGATTCAGCTTATAGGATCTTCAGCAAAGTTGGAGATAATTGACTCAAGAACCCATGACAGGTTGAATCAGGGCATTTGGAGCACTGAGCTGAACGATACGGTCACCGGAAGACAGACCTCTCTCGCATCCATTCCGGAGCAATCCGATACTCCTGAATGATCGCCTGTCCGGGGAACCTTCCGGTCCGATTCAGCTGTCGGAGGCTTCATCAAGGTTGGAGTAGATTAGATCACGGTTTCAGAACAAGTAGAATCATGGAATTCAGACGCGTGAGCAGAAAGTTAAGCTCGTCGGAAGAAACTCCTGTCTCGCTGCCGTTTTGGACCAAGTCGATGAGCTCCGAAGAACGCGAAGGACGGTGCACTTCCAGACCGATTCGGTTTCCGGGGCCTTGATGAGAACCAGAGATATTTGAGTCCTCTTTCCAGAACGTCCAAGATCATTCAATTCGGATCTATGATGAGGAAGATACGGTCTCCGGAAAGGACACATGTCTAGACGCCTGTCTCTGATCGTGTAAATGCACTGCGAGGATGAGCCCTCCAGGAAGCCTTCCACTTCCCAAGCACCGAAGCTTCCTTCACTAAAGTTGTAGATATATGAGTGCTCTCGCCTCTGCAACATGAATCACTCAATTCGGACAAGTATCTTATGAGTTACACTCTCCGGAATGCGAAGTGGTCTAGACAGCCCTGAATGATGCGAGCTAAGTGAAACATGACACGGTTTGAATGCCACGGTCTGGGACTTGACCGTGGCAACTTTTACACACCTTCGAAGATTGACACGATCTTCATGCCATGGTATACACTTGACCGTGGCAAACAAACACTTGGCTGGGAGGAACTTTACAAGCATTCGGGTTTTGACACGGTTTGAATGCCACGGTCTAGGACTTGACCATGGCAACTTTTACACACCTTCGGCTTTTGACACGACCACTTGCCACGGGGCTTGACCAAGAGCTACTAGACCGTGGCAATCCAAGAAGTTCATCACCCAAACCCAGAAAAGAAGAGACACGGCCACTAGACATGGTGTAAATCAAGCCATGGCAACCTTGATCATGAAGAATCTGTCCAAGAACTTTGACACTATCAGTTTGCCACGGTCAGTTTGCCACGGTCTTTCCAAGCATCATCTGACCGTGGCAAACCACACCACTATCCATCAAAGCCGGGTCAGGACTCAGTTTGTCCTGGGCTGACCCGGTCCGCAAGAGACACTATATATGCTTTTTAGGGTTTTTTCCAAGACTTAAGCTTTGTTTTCTCTTGTTTCTCTTTCCCCTTTTGTTAAAAAAACGAGTTTGTTAAGAGATATCTCAAGGATTTAATCAATCTAAGTCTGTTTCTTATCATCTCATCTTCTTATCTTTGCTTCTAATCATGATTAACATCACCCCTTGCAAAAGAAATGGTGTGTTCATCATGATTAGTGAGTAGTCTTCTTTTAAGCTTCTAGGTGTGTAGATTAGGGTGCTTAGATGTTTGATTTGTGATGTTTAGGGTCTAGATTCTCATTTCATTTCCTTAGTTAGCTGCTCTTAATGCTAGATCTCTCATTATAAGCTTGATCTAGAACTTAGGCATTTCTCCACCCACAAGGTGTTTGATGAAATGTCTGAAAAAGCTAACTTAAGGGTTTATGCCTTTTTCATCATGGGAATGATTTGTTAAATGCATGAATGACATATTAGAACTGTTTCTTAATGCTCATTGATTCATATTTCACAAATGATGATTTGGTTTGAAAGTGGATTAGTGTAGAGATTAATGCCTTCATGAGAGGATTAGTCTAGATTAGAGTTCTAAGTTGAAATGTTTGAGATCATGTGATTGCTTGCTATGTCTTTCTGTATAAGATTCAGTCTTTCTTAGCTCTTATTTTGATGCACAAAGAGGCTGTCTGGTCATTTTAGACTTGGAACCTTATGCTTGTTGATTGTTTATTCATCTAATGGGAATTAGTCTTGAATTGGTAATTAACAAAGGGATTTTTGTCATGAGAATGAATTAATCTGATTTGGAAGTCTAGACTAAAGAATTGCAAGTGTTGCATTGTTTGCTTAGCATCATGAATTCACATTTAAAGCACCCTGATCAATGATCACATCTAGAGGTTTAGCTTTCTCTTTATTTGAATTTGAGTGTTTGTTTAGTTTATCTTGCTTTTTTAATTCTTAATTACTGTTTGTTCTTGTTTGCTTTATCTTTTTAGATCACCTTGTTACCAACTCATCTGCTTATTAGACTTGAATTAAGATAGATCCTCATAGTCTTAGTGTCTAGAATCTCTCCATTTGGATTGATACCTCAAGTGCTACAATGACATGAGTAGTTGAGGAATTGATCAAGGATTGAAAAATTCCTACTATCAATTTGGCGCCGTTGCCAATTGGAGATTCATTCTAGCATTAGGACTTTGGATCTTCTTGAGATCAAGTCATTTTCTTTTGTTTTACTGATTACCTTTCAAGTGTTGTCTTTGTTTTCAGGTGTATGAACACCAGAAGTGAAGAAAGAAGACAACGAGAAAGAGCTGAGCACATTGAGAGGTTGGGTATGGATCAAGGGCAACAGGCTCATGGTGGTAATGGAAACCACCAGAATCAGCAAGACCCACCACCTCCACGTCCAAGACAAGTTGTGGGAGCTAGTGATGAGGCCAATGCTCAAGGTCAAAGACATGGGATTCAAGCTCCAACACCTGAAAACGATTTTGAGATCAAGTCTGGCTTGATCAACATGGTGCAATCAAACAGGTTCCATGGCTTGGCAGTAGAAGACCCACTAGATCACATTGACAACTTTGATAGAGTTTGTGATCTAACTAAGATGAATGGAGTGAGTGAGGACAGTTTCAAGTTGAGGCTGTTCCCTTTTTCTCTAGGAGACAAAGCTCATCAGTGGGAAAAGTCTCTACCTCAAGGATCAGTCACAACATGGGAGCAATGCAAAAGAGCATTTCTAACCAAGTTCTTCTCTTCATCAAGAACAGCAAGGTTAAGAAATGAAATCTCAAGTTTCATTCAGAAGAACCATGAATCATTTTGTGAGGCTTGGGAAAGATTTAGAGGGTATACCATGCAATGCCCTCACCATGGATTCTCAGATTGTCAGCTGCTAAGTACCTTCTACAGAGGTGCTTTACCAAAGGTCAGAATCCTCTTGGACACAGCTTCAAATGGTAATTTTATGACCAAGGAAGTCAATGACGCCATGACCCTAGTGGAGAATGTAGCTCAAAGTGATGAACTTTATGGATCAGACTTTGAAAGGAATTCAAGAGGAGCTGTGAGTGCTGAAGAGGAAAGGACAAGGAAAGACATCAAGTCTCTCAATGAGAAGCTAGACACACTTGTCTTAGCTTCTCATCAGTCAGCCAACTTTGTTAGAGATGTGAATCATGTGTTTCAAGACACATTTCAAAGGGAAGACATCACAGCTGAGGTGAACTTTGTAGGTGGCCAACAAGGTTACCAAAAGGGCTTTACCTACTACAAGAATCCCCCAAACCAGAACTTCTATCCTCAAAACACTCAACAACAAGGTTTTTTATCTCCCCAACAACAAAGTCTCCAACAGAACTCAGAGAATAAGGATCAAGAAGTGCAGAACATGCTCCAGCAAATCCTCTAAGGTCAAGCAAATGGTGCCATGGACTTCAACAAGAAAATGGCAGAGATTAACAACAAGGTGGATTGCACTTATTCTGATCTTCTAACTCAACTTTCCACCTTGGCTTCCAAAGTCAAGACTCTAGAGAACAACAAGGGCCACTGCAGTTCTCAAGCTCAAAGATCTTTACCAGGGACATCAGTTGCACATCAAACAGAATACTGCAATGTCATCCTCTCAAATGCTGAGAATCATGCTGCTGTCCAAGAAATTGAGGATCTTCTCCATGGCAATGTCTCAAGTGAAAAATTCATGACAAAAGATGATGAGGACGCCATCATAGATGAGTTTGACTTCCTGTTCTGTGATCTCAATGAGGACATTGAGAAAGATGGTGGGGAGGCAGCTTCTTTTTATATGAGAAAGAATGATTCTGAGATTACTGAAAGAAAGGATCAGAGAATGGTTCAAGGAAGGATATCTGATGGAGTCTCTAGCACTGGTTCAACAAGGGCGAAACCCAAATCAATTACCAAGCTAGGTAATCCA
>NW_006256895.1:6075732-6201957 GCF_000478725.1 Eutrema salsugineum
AAAGTTTTCCATCTCATGCTCTCTGGAAATTTGAAAGTGGACAATGCTTTGTGTGATTCTGGATCAAGCATCAGTGTAATGTCTTTAGACATGGTGGAGAGACTAGGGATCAAGAGTCTTAAGCATCACCCCATGTCAATTACCTTTGGAGATTCATCCTCAAAGAAGCCATATGGAATCCTTGAAGACTACCCATTGAAAATTGGTGAATGCACAGTTCCAACAGATTTTGTAGTTATGAAGATGAAGAAGACAAAAGAGCTACCTCTTTTGCTTGGAACTCCATTTCTGAACACCACAGGAGCAAGGATGGACTTTGATACTCAAAGAGTGGTGCTTGCTAAGGTAGATGATGAAGTATCTTATCCTCTTAAGTCTCCTCTTGCTGGGTTTTGTGGAGTTATATCTGATGATTCTGATGAGTTGAAGCACTATGAGATGAAGTATGTGGGGAGTATTGTAACTATAGAAGAAGCTCAACCCCTTGCATCTGTTGAGAAGAAGAAAGAATCCTTAGTAATACCTGATCTTGAGTTTGAAGGAGATTTCTTTAGTGATGATGAAGCTTGCTTGGAATCTTTTTCTCCTACACTAAGTGAGAAGGAGGTCAGCAACAACAAAAGCAATGGTTCAGGGTCTCAAGACAAGAACCCAACAAGCACCAAATCATTCACTCTTGGGTCCTCTTCTCAGGTGATAAAGCTCACTCCATGGAAGTTTGATGGTGGAGCTGTGGAATACAAGGTTAAAGGCATTGGAGGATCAAAACCTTTTGCAAAAGTCAGGGCAATCCTCACACAAGAGCTCATAGACAAAGGATCTGATGGTGTCCAAGAGCTGATGAACAAGGACCTAATGCTTGAATTCATGGACAAGACAAGGAGCATCAAAGCTCCTCCTCTCACTCACTGAGAAAAGAGTATGAAAAGTCAAACTTAGTGACTTAAAACAAAGTGCTCTTGGGAGACACCCCAAACTTATCCTTTGTAAATATTCTTTTTAATGCTTTCTCTTGGTGTTTTTAGGATGTTTTGATGTGTCTTGTGGAGTGTGTTCAGGTTACAGATGACCTGGTGTTCTTTAGCCTCCTGAGATTCACAATTCCACTACTCCTTTCCATCACAAACAAATCTTGTAACACTCCAAACTCCTTGTACATATGCATCTAGTTCTTTATTTCTCATTTTGCATCTTTCTTGCTTTTGCCTTTCACTCCTCTCTTATGCTTTTATAACACAAGGGACTGTGTTATTTAAGTGTGGGGGAGGGGTTTTGTGTTTACTAATCATGTTTATTCTGCTCTTATTTTGCTTTTCACTTTGAGTCTCATTTTGCATTCATCTAAGTGCATATAAAAAACCAAAAAAATGGAAAAATCTGAAAAAATTTCACAAAAAAATGTTCATTCTAGTTGCATTTCACATTTTTAAGATTGAGTCTAGTTGCATCATATAGGTTTCATTGTGCATGGGAGTAATGATAGGTTCTTTCCTTGAGAGTACATCACTTTGAGAATTTGGATTAAATATGCTTGTGAAATGACTTTTGTGCTTGCAAGGCTTGAAATGGTTTGAATCTGAGAAGCAAGTTTGAATTGAACTCAACTCTAATAAGTGAAAACCTTGAACTTGACTTGAAATTATCTTGTGATGCATTGTTTGAATAAGCTTGTGGATACCTATATACATATTTGAGCTAGAATCCTGTTTTTACCACCCTCTTCCTTAGCTCAAATAGCTTAGTCCACATCTGGATCAGTTTTCCTCACCTTGAACCCATCCTTCCTTCAAGCCAAATGTTTGTGTGTGATTGAAAGGCCACCTTGGATCAAACTTAGCAGAAAGTGTTAGGTTTAGAGCAACAAGGGCAAGTCTCATTGAGTGTTAAGTTCCATCATCAAGGAGCTGAGAGATTTGGCAAGAACTAAGTGTGGGGAGATACTTGTTGGTGAGTGGAAAAAGGAGAGTGGTGAGAACTAGGGGATAGAAAAAAAAAAAGAAAAGAAATCAGTCTTGGAGTTTTGAGTCAAAGAAAGGGAGCTCTAGTGTTTTGAAAAGAAAGAGTCTAGCCTCTAAGTGAAAGGAAAAGAAAAGAAGCCAAAGAGCTCAAATGTTTTAAAAAGAAAGAAAAAGAGGCTAGAAGTTACAAAAGAAAGTGAAAAACAGCTATGTAAAGTTTGAACTCCCAGACTTGAGTGTGAAAATGAAAAGTGAGTCCCCTAGTGAGAGGAAAATGAGTGTGGAAAGTGAGGTTCTTGAGAGGTTGAGCAAGTGAGAAAGTTTTGAGTAGAGTGTGGGGTGGGATGAGTCCTTGCCCTTGTATGCATAGGTTGCTTTTTACCTTTAGCATTCTGCCAAAGTTTGATCATTCATAGAGAGATCCCCTTGCTGCATTGAACCCACTTAGTCGCTGATGAGACCATTTTAGTCTCATTACCTCACCCTAGCCAAACTTTGCTTGTTTGAACACTGCATCATTTGATCCACTTGGTAAAGAGCTTAATGAATGTCAAAGAGTTGAGGAATAAGAGAACTTGTGGAGATTACTGTTGAGTTGATACATCAGAGTATGGTCTTGCATTGAATATTGAGCATGAACCTTGAATTCTCTTAGTGGTCACTTTTCTCTTTCAAAGGAAAAATGAGCTCCCAATGCATTCAACCTTTTCCTCTCATTTGTTCCTTTTTTGCTTGAAGACAAGCAAATGATAAGTGTGGGGGAGTTGATATATTCATAAATTGCATCATTTAATGTACATATTCTAGTCCAAATTATGTCTCATTTGCATACATTTTAGGTCTTTAGGCATTGTTTTAGGACTTAGGAGATTGCATTAGGTCCAAGAGAGTTTTGCATGGTTTAGAGTGTTAAACAAGTGCTTTTGGAGCTTATTTGGAGTGGAGGATGTGATTCAGATGAAGAAATGGAGTTGAAATGATCAAAAATGGTGAAAAGGAGCAATTTTGGGTTTCTAGGCAAAATGATGTACTGATGGCCGAAGATTCTCGGCCAAAATCCTTCCCGCGGGTAGCTTTCTCGGCCAAAAACACGTACCGCGGTCAAGTCTCTCGGCCAAAAATCCCGGGTGCAGATACATTTCCGAAATCGCGTCACCGGAAGCTCTTGCCGGCCGATTCAGCTTATAGGATCTTCAGCAAAGTTGGAGATAATTGACTCAAGAACCCATGACAGGTTGAATCAGGGCATTTGGAGCACTGAGCTGAACGATACGGTCACCGGAAGACAGACCTCTCTCGCATCCATTCCGGAGCAATCCGATACTCCTGAATGATCGCCTGTCCGGGGAACCTTCCGGTCCGATTCAGCTGTCGGAGGCTTCATCAAGGTTGGAGTAGATTAGATCACGGTTTCAGAACAAGTAGAATCATGGAATTCGGACGCGTGAGCAGAAAGTTAAGCTCGTCGGAAGAAACTCCTGTCTCGCTGCCGTTTTGGACCAAGCCGATGAGCTCCGAAGAACGCGAAGGACGGTGCACTTCCAGACCGATTCGGTTTCCGGGGCCTTGATGAGAACCAGAGATATTTGAGTCCTCTTTCCAGAACGTCCAAGATCATTCAATTCGGATCTATGATGAGGAAGATACGGTCTCCGGAATGGACACATGTCTAGACGCCTGTCTCTGATCGTGTAAATGCACTGCGAAGATGAGCCCTCCAGGAAGCCTTCCACTTCCCAAGCACCGAAGCTTCCTTCACCAAAGTTGTAGATATATGAGTGCTCTCGCCTCTGCAACCCGAATCACACAATTCGGAAAAGTATCTTATGGGTTACACTCTCCGGAATGCGAAGTGGTCTAGACAGCCCTGAATGATGCGAGCTAAGTGAAACATGACACGGTTTGAATGCCACTGTCTGGGACTTGACCGTGGCAACTTTTACACACCTTCGGAGATTGACACGATCTTCATGCCACGGTATACACTTGACCGTGGCAAACAAACACTTGGCTGGGAGGAACTTTACAAGCATTCGGGTTTTGACACGGTTTGAATGCCACGGTCTAGGACTTGACCATGGCAACTTTTACACACCTTCGGCTTTTGACACGACCACTTGCCACGGGGCTTGACCAAGAGCTACTAGACCGTGGCAATCCAAGAAGTTCATCACCCAAACCCAGAAAAGAAGAGACAGGGCCACTAGACATGGTGTAAATCAAGCCATGGCAACCTTGATCATGAAGAATCTGTCCAAGAACTTTGACACGATCAGTTTGCCACGGTCAGTTTGCCACGGTCTGTCCAAGCATCATCTGACCGTGGCAAACCACACCACTATCCATCAAATCCGGGTCAGGACCCAGTTTGTCCTGGGCTGCCCCGGTCCGCAAGAGACACTATATATGCTTTTTAGGGTTTTTTCCAAGACTTAAGCTTTGTTTTCTCTTGTTTCTCTTTCCCCTTTTGTTAAAAAAACGAGTTTGTTAAGAGATATCTCAAGGATTTAATCAATCTAAGTCTGTTTCTTATCATCTCATCTGCTTATCTTTGCTTCTAATCATGATTAACATCACCCCTTGCAAAAGAAATGGTGTGATCATCATGATTAGTGAGTAGTCTTCTTTTAAGCTTCTAGGTGTGTAGATTAGGGTGCTTAGATGTTTGATTTGTGATGTTTAGGGTCTAGATTCTCATTTCATTTCCTTAGTTAGCTGCTCTTAATGCTAGATCTCTCATTATAAGCTTGATCTAGAACTTAGGCATTTCTCCACCCACAAGGTGTTTGATGAAATGCCTGAATGAGCTAACTTAAGGGTTTATGCCTTTTTCATCATGGGAATGATTTGTTAAATGCATGAATGACATATTAGAACTGTTTCTTAATGCTCATTGATTCATATTTCACAAATGATGATTTGGTTTGAAAGTGGATTAGTGTAGAGATTAATGCCTTCATGAGAGGATTAGTCTAGATTAGAGTTCTAAGTTGAAATGTTTGAGATCATGTGATTGCTTGCTATGTCTTTCTGTATAAGATTCAGTCTTTCTTAGCTCTTATTTTGATGCACAAAGAGGCTGTCTGGTCATTTTAGACTTGGAACCTTATGCTTGTTGATTGTTTATTCATCTAATGGGAATTAGTCTTGAATTGGTAATTAACAAAGGGATTTTTGTCATGAGAATGAATTAATCTGATTTGGAAGTCTAGACTAAAGAATTGCAAGTGTTGCATTGTTTGCTTAGCATCATGAATTCACATTTAAAGCACCCTGATCAATGATCACATCTAGAGGTTTAGCTTTCTCTTTATTTGAATTTGAGTGTTTGTTTAGTTTATCTTGCTTTTTTAATTCTTAATTACTGTTTGTTCTTGTTTGCTTTATCTTTTTAGATCACCTTGTTACCAACTCATCTGCTTATTAGACTTGAATTAAGATAGATCCTCATAGTCTTAGTGTCTAGAATCTCTCCATTTGGATTGATACCTCAAGTGCTACAATGACATGAGTAGTTGAGGAATTGATCAAGGATTGAAAAATTCCTACTATCAATGATATGCACAAACACGATAATTAGATGTCAAGTTCAAGGTTCTCACTTAATCAGAGTTGAGTTCAATTCAAACTTTTTTCTCAGATTCAAATCGTTTCAGACTTTGCAAGCACAGAATGAGTTTCACAAGCATATTTATTTCAAGTTCTCAAGCGATTTACTCTCTAGGAAAAACCTATCATTGCTCCTTGCATTGATGCAATCCTACATGATGCAACTAGACTCGATCTTAAAATGCGAGATGCAACTAGAATGAGCATTTTTTTTTTGTGAAAATTTTCAGGTTTTTCATATGCACTAAGCTAGATGAGACTCAAGAATGCAAAAAGTCAAATAAGAATAAAGAAAACAAGATAAAAAACATAAAGCTCCTCACCCACACTTAAATAACACAGTCCCTTGTGTTATAAAAGTGTGTGAGAGAAGTAAAAAGGAAAACTAGACAAATGCAATATGGTATATACAATATGCATATTTACAAGGGTTTGAAGTCGATACCTCAGTCGGAGAGTACGAGGGATTTGATGTTGAGCATGAGGGTGTGGACTGTCGTGGTGGGCTGCTTTCCGAGGGCTTAGGCAGGAATGCCGTGGCAGGATCGATCCAGTCCTCTTTGCCTGGTGGAAACTCCGGGTTCCTCGCGTTTGAGCTTTTTCCAACCTCTTCTAATGCAACCGGTGTTGTTGAGGTCGCCGAGTTCTTATCAGGTGAAGATGGTGTGTGAGCTGGTTGACCTTCTTCTTCAGTTGTCTGACACAGTCCACCAATGCGTGAATGGTCTTGTCTTGCCACTTACACCACTTTTGGAGGATGTTGACTCTCGAGTACAGCTTCTTGGTGTGGTATTCAGGCTCTCCCCACACGTATGGATCAAAATGGTATCGGCCAGCCCCTATTCTTCTCTCAGAGTGTCTTGGCTCCTCATTTTCACACCCGGCCGTTCCATGTTCATTCAGAGGCTTACTAGACGCGGCTTGGTTCACCTTGGTGCACTTGCGCATTGGCGGATCGAAAAGAGGGTTGTACAGCTGGTCTTTGAGCACGTAGAAGGAGACATTACATTGCTTGTCTAGCATGGTGAGGCTTCGGTTAGGCAAGAGAACCTGCGTTCCGTCTCTGTGCATCAGCGTGAAGTTGTAAACCTACTTGTTCCCTGACTTGCCTCCGAATAAACCGCTTTTGCTTAAGTATTGCTCATCAATGAGGCTCGGCTTAGACGGTGATTCAGGGAATACAAACCCTTTGGTTCTCAGGATCTTAGTCACAACCCAACCGTTCTGAAGCCTCCTCGTGTCTCTCTTCTTCCGATCACACCACACATTGTGACGGTAGGTAAGCATTTGGATCGCAAAGAACGCGCCTAAAGAAGGTACATGTATTGGCCCTTGGAACTCCTTCTTGTTCTTTATCTGCGTGATGAGCGGCTTCAAACCAAGTCCCAACATTTCAGTTTCTGCCAAGTGAATAACTCCAGGATTATAGGTCGAGAAGAACATGGAGGCTAGAACTCGGTTAGCGTATCTGATCGCGGGGTTCCTGATGCAACTCATCTTGCTCTTGCCTCCCAAGTAGGGTCCAAAAGCAATGGTTTCCCACAAAGCAGCTAACTCCTCTTTCGGGTACACAAACTTATCAAGGGAGCTCCCGTTCCTCACAAAACCGAATATCTCATCAAGCTCCTTGAAACTGATCTTGTAGTGTACGCCATCCATTTCAAACTCGATGTGGCCGAATCTTTCCCATGTAAGCGCTTGGGATCTCTCTTGGGGTATATAATGACCTCCAAAGTGGCAAGGAATTGTTGTGTGATCCCTTCATAAGCAATGTCGCTTAGCTCAAAGAACGAGGCCAGACCCATATTTTGGAAGATGAGGGTAACATCATCGAGTATCTCAAGCTTCGTCAACAAGTCCATGTTAGGGAACCGACCTTGAGCCGCTCTCACAGAGTTAAAATGGTCCAAGTACTCCTCAGTGGTTGGGAAATGATCTCCCTCGGGCTCGGCCTTCGGTTCCTTCTTTGGCTTCTTGCCACAGTTGGCCTCTCGTGGAGCCAGAGCTCTATTCTCGTCCTCATCAGAGTTGGTAACCTCCTGCTTCCCATTCCTCCTTGGTTCTGGCGCTGGTGCAAGAGCAAGCTCGGCGTTCATTCCTCACTTTGCAGCCGGTTCGCCTTCGGGTCTTGTTGACGTTTTCTTGCTTGTTCCCCCATTTCGTGCCAATGCAACAGCTTTCCCTTTGGTGGACTTCCTCTGGATCTCGTCCTTGCTTGTCTTGTGAGCCGGAATGGTATATTCCTCAGTCATCTGCGAAAGGAACTCTCAAGGAAGACATGAGAATCAAATGTATTGCTGAGCACAAATACCACGAGAACAGCAAGAACAGAGTTTTTTCTTTAACAAGACCGGTTTAATGGCTTCTCAAACATCAAAGTGATTCACAAATAAGCCAATATAACCAGTGGAAGGAAAGTTATCTAGACAGTTCAGTTCAGAAACGCAGTTCACCATTAAAGCCAATTCCAAGTGCACTTTCTCATGAATTTTAAAAACTCAAGAGCAAACGTTTTTCAGTGCAAGGACCAGTGTTTCATGTGTAGTCTATCCTGATGGAATTTCTAAAATTGTTCCCAAAGGCTGTAGCGGTCTAAAAGAATCGATTCCACATTTAACAAACAATAATGCTCGCAAAGAATGAAGGAAAAAGATGAGTTCTTTAAAATGCAAATACCTTTGGGAATCCAAGATTCAAGCTCAGTGAAATGCTTATGCAGAATAGACAACACCCTAACGAGCCTAGAACACTTGGAATCGCGTGAAACGAATGAGAAATGAGAGAGTTGTGTTTGTGAAATGCAGAAAACGGGTGAAGAAGGCAAACTCTGCGTTTTGGATTGGTATGGAGGCAGGTATGGGCTGGAGCGCGCTTTCCAGCTGGCATTTGGACTGTTGTGGGACTGGTCCCCCCTTCTGTTCCAGCTCCAGCCGTTGACCGCGCCAAAAATCGCCTTGACCGAGCGTTTGAATTCAAAATGCCGCGCAAAGCCTCCAAATGATCGCGGTATGGAAATAACGTGGGCCGTACAGTCTAAACCAATTTTTCTCGTGTCAACATAAGCGGCCACGACAAGTTCCACCACAAGGGTACCAAGCCGAGGGATTTGAGCTCTTGCTAACGAGTAAATTTTCGTGGCCCTCAAGTCTTCTCCATAGACCGCGCAAATCTTCTTTCTCGACCTAAGTGTCCCAAGTGTTTAACTTATGATCGTGCACCTCGGCATGCTCCACCTCAAGGGCATCATGCCGAGGGTACTTGTTTTAACAAAGAACACTTGGTGCTTGGGGGTTTTGGCGAGTCGGCCTTGGTGTAAACTGGTCGCGGCCTCAAGTCGAGGTTTTTAACCGTTTCATGTGAACATTGCTCCTCGGTATCATTATACTGAGGTGTTTACACCGCGGACCTCCCCCACACTTAGTCACTTCACGTTCTCCTTTCCAATACACGACCATGATGTAAATAAGGCGAGGTGTTTAGCCGAGGCTCTCAGGCTTACACTCGGTAAAAGGTGACCACGGCATGAATATACCGAGGGTCGATACCAAGGCTACGAGTACTCCTGTTCTTAAGTCATCAGGCCGTGTCATCTCAAGCTTCTCTTCCCTTTAATCACAAGATTCACTGTCTAACACCTGAAACACTTAACAAACCCTTCAAAAAGCTTCAAGTAAAAAGAAAAAAGAAGATGAAAAATGAAGTATTTACAAGGATAAGCTTGGGGTGTCTCCCAAGAGCACTTTGGTTAACGTCTCTAAGTTTGACTTTACTTACCTTTTTAGGCAGTTTCGGGTTCAAGAAGAGGAACTGAGGTAGCTCCCTCTCTTGTTTCTGATGCTAAGTAGTGCTTTACCCTCTGATCGTTTACCACAAAGCCTTGTCCATCTTTTCCTTTTAAAACAACGGCTCCATAAGGTCTCACTTCAAGAACTGTAAACGGACCGGACCACCTAGACCTTAGCTTTCCAGGGAACAGCTTAAGTCTTGAGTTAAACAACAGAACTTGATCTCCTTCTTTGAACTCTCTCTTGTGTATATTTTTGTCATGGAGCGCCTTGGTCCTTTCTTTGTAGATTTTAGAGCTTTCAAATGCTTCTAAGCGGATCTCCTCGAGCTCATGAAGCTGTAGAACTCTCTTTTCCTAAGCTGTCTTGATATCAAAGTTCAAAATCTTCACTGCCCACAAGGCTTTGTATTCCAACTCAACCGGTAAGTGACAGCTTTTCCCATAGAGCAAGTTAAATGGTGAGGTTCCAATGGGGGTTTTGTATGCGGTTCTGTAAGCCCACAAAGCATCATCTAGTTTCTTGCTCCAATCCTTCCGAGATGAGCTCACGGTTCTCTCCAAAATGGCTTTGATCTGGCGGTTTGAGACTTCCACTTGGCCGCTTGTTTGAGGATGATAAGGGCTGGCCACCTGGTGCTTTACTCCGTGCTTCTTCAAAAGACTCTCAAGAGTCTTGTTGATGAAATGGCTTCCCCCATCACTGATGACTACCCTTGGGACTCCGAACCTTGGGAAAGTGATGCTCTTGAAGAGTTTTACCACAACTTTCGAATCATTAGTCGGAGATGCTACCGCTTCAACCCACTTACCCACATAGTCCACCGCGACAAGTATATACTGATTCCCGTATGAGCTTACAAAGGGACATGAAGTCAATGCCCCAACAGTCGAAGACCTCTACTTCAAAAATCAGGTTTTGAGGCATTTCATTCCTTTTGAATATGTTACCGTGCCTTTGACAAGCTTCACACCTTGAGACTACATCCTGAGCGTCTTTGAACATGGTCGGCCACCAGAAACCGCTTTGTAAAACCTTGGAGACCGTCTTGAATGCACCCAAGTGACCACCATACGCCAAACCGTGGCATTCTTATAGCACTGGATAGATCTCCTCCTCGGCCAAGCATCGTCTATAGAGATGGTCTTTGTTAAGCACGTATAGATACGGCTCATCCCAATGGTATCTCATCACATCTCTAAAGAACTTTTTCCTCTAGTAAGTATCAAGATCAGGTGGCTCTAAACCGCATGACAAGTAGTTCACAAGATCTGCAAACCACGGGAGGCTTCTTTCCTTGATCGTGTTGGCTTCCTCCACATCTAAGTAAGACCTGACTGGCATGAGATGTTCCTCGGGTAAAGCATCGTCTATGGGGACTTGTTCTTCGATCCTCAGCCTTGAGAGATGGTCGGCAGCTCCCTTCTCAATACCCTTTTTATCAAGCACCTCCATATCGAACTCTTGAAGTAACAGAACCCATCTTAGAAGCCTCGGCTTAGCGTCCTTTTTGGTCATCAAAAACCTCAGAGCCGCGTGATCCGTGTAGACCGTGACCTTTGATCCCACTAGATAGCTCCTGAATTTATCAAATGCAAACACAATGGCTAGCATTTCTTTCTCGGTGGTGGCATACTTTTCTTGAGCTGAATCCAATGTGCGGCTTGCGTAATAGATCACGTGAAGCTTCTTATCTTTCTTTTGCCCCAAGACAGCCCCCACGGCATAATCAGATGCATCTGTCATCACTTCGAATGGTAATGACCAATCAGGGGCTTGGACAATCGGTGCACTGATTAAAGCTTCCTTGATTCTCTTAAACGCTTCTTCACATTCATCATCAAAGATAAACTCCACCTCTTTACACAATAGCCTCGTCAAGGGTCGAGCTATTTTACAGAAATCTTTGATAAATCTTCTGTAGAAACCTGTGTGACCAAGGAAGCTTCTTATTCCTTTTACTAAGTTTGGGGCTTGTAGGTTCACCATAACCTCGATCGTAGCTTTGTCCACCTCTATGCCTTTCTCTGATACCTTATGCCCCAAGACAATCCCTTCTTGGACCATGAAATGGCATTTCTCCCAGTTCAAGACGAGCCTGTGCTCCTCACATCGCTTTAGAACCTGAGATAGATTAGCAAGACAATCGGAGAAAGACGAGCCGTATACGGAAAAATCATCCATAAACACTTCCACTTTCTCTTCAATTAGATCAGAGAAAATATGCATCATGCATCTTTGAAAAGTGGCCGGTGCATTACAGAGACCGAAAGGCATTCTCCTATAAGCATAAGTGCCATAAGGACAAGTAAATGTTGTTTTCTCTTGATCTCGGGGATCTATGGGGATCTGAAAGAAACCCGAGTACCCATCAAGAAAACAAAAATAAGGATGGTTAGCTAGCCTCTCAAGCATTTGATCAATGAATGGCAAAGGAAAATGATCTTTTCTAGAAGCAGAATTCAGTTTTCTATAGTATATGCACATGCGATGACCGATTATGGTTCTTTGGGCTATAAGCTCATCCTTTTCGTTTTTAACCACCGTGATCCCACCTTTCTTGGGCACAAAGTGAACAGGAGATACCCACCTTGAGTCAGAGATTGGGTAAATTATCCCTGCCTCAAGGAGCTTGAGTATCTCCTTCTTAACCACCTCCTTGAGGTTCGGGTTAAGACGTCGTTGATGCTCAATAGAGGACATAGTTTGGTCCTCTAGGTGTATCCTGTGGGTGCATATGTCAGGAGAGATCCCTGTAATATCAGCCAAAGAATATCCTATGGCTCTCCTGAACTTTCTTATCTCACTAAGCAATGCACTCTCTTCATGTTTAAGCAAGTTATCATTGATGATCACGGGATATGTGGAGTTTAAACCCAAGAAAGCGTACCTGAGCCCTGTTGGTAGAGGCTTGAGCTCAACAGGGGGTGCATCAGCCTCATTCCAATCGGCATCAAAGCTGCATTGGCTCGGAACAGCTCCCTTGTTCTTTTCTTTCTCGCGGGGTTTACCATCGACCTCGGCACAAGCTGTCGCGGCCATGATATACCGAGGCGTCTCCTGGACACCCTTGGATTCCCCGACGTCTAAAATGTCGAGGCCACTCCTCCTGAGCTCTAGAAACCTTGCCTTAGCTCTAAGTTCCTTCGGTTGGTCCAAGAAACGCTTGTACACCTCACTTTCCTCGTTCAAGTACCCGTGCTCGCTTTGTTCCCTTGTTAAGACCACTTGTAATGGGTCTTCTGCGTTCAACTCCTCTAGGAGCTCATCAGCTAGCTCCTCCATAGTTTCCACATAGAAAACCTGACCTCCAATTGTCGGTTTCTTCATCATTTCCTTCACGTTGAATTTCATAGTCTCGGAGCCGATGTGTAGCTCGATCATACCCCCTCTCACGTCGATGATCGCTCCTGCTGTTGCTAAGAACGGTCGCCCTAAGATAATGGGGTCTAGAGAATCCTCGTCCATCTCAAGAACTATGAAGTCCGTGGGGATCTCTATTTCACCGATTCTCAAAGGTAGATCCTCAAGTAAGCCCACCGGTAGTCTAACCGATCTACCAGCTAATACAAGGGAAATCTTGGCCGGCTTGTAGCTTTTGAATCCCAGTCTCTTGGCCACCGTGTAAGGCATTAAGCTCACGGAAGCTCCTAGATCACATAAGCAAATTGAGAACTTCTAGTGACCTATGGCACACGGCAAAGTAAAGCTGCCCGGATCGGATAGCTTTCTTGGCATAGATCTCCTCTGAATTATAGCACTGCACTCGTGACTCAATATTACCATACCCTGGAGCTCCTTTGTCTTGTTGAGAATCGCATCCTTTAGAAACTTTCCAAGCTGAGGTATAGCTAAGAAAGCGTCTATGATAGGTAGAGTATGTTGCGTGTTCTCCAAGTGTTTTTCAAAGACCGCCTTGGCTTTGTCTAGGATTTTCTTCTTGAAATGCCCTGGGAATGGTATCTTGGGCTGGTAAGGTGGTGGTGGAACGTAGGGCTTTTCAAGCTCAGGTGTCTTCTCCACCTCTTTTCCTTTGTCTTTAATCGGTTCCTTCTTTAAAACCTCTTCTTGTTGAGCATCATCTGAGGCTGCCTCCCCTCTGAGTTGCTCATTGGCCTCAATGAGCTTTGTGTTAGGTGCTGGAGCTTATAATTCTTTACCACTCCTCAATGTGATGGCGTTCACATACTCCTTGGGATTAGGTTCCGGCTTTCCTGGTAAAGCCGGTCCTCTTGATGATGTAGATGCTTGATTCTGCTTAAGCTCTCTAATATCCTGTTGCATTGTAGCGTGCTGACTCTCAACCCTCTGCTGACCCTGTAACAGTTGCTGTAGAATCCCACAGACGTCAGTTCCCATCTGATCTGACCCGTTCCTTGGTTCTGATGCTGATTACCCATCGGTTGCGGATTGAACCCTGGTGGAAACTTATGTTGCTGCGGTTGGCTGTTAAAGTTGTTGCTTTGAGCCGGTTGATTTTGCTGACTGTAACTCTGCTGCTGCCCACTGAATTGGTGCTTGGGCTGAAAGCTATTCTGAAATGGAGCTTTTGGAGCATAGCTTTGTTGGTGTTTTTGAGCAGGGTACACCTGGTCTTGAGGGTTAGCTACATTTGGGTTTCGGTAAGAGAGGTTTGGATTGTTGCTGTTGTTGTTAAACCGCTGATACCTTTGCTGATTCCCTATGTAGTTCAGCTCCTCTTGAGTTAGACCATCTTCATTGACATTATCAAAACTTGGCCCTTGCTCATCAAACTCGCTGACAAAGTGTATTGGCTTTTGTGTAGCCATTAAAACCTTGTCAAGTTTGCTCTGTAGCTCTCTTATATCTTTCTTCATGCGCTGCTCTTCACTAGATCCTTCTGAACAGTTTGCCCTGTCAAAATATTCTCCATACATGTCATTGGACATGACGAGGTTCTCCACTAGTTCCATTGCCGCATTGATCTCTTTCCCAAGAAAATTTCCATTTGAAGCTGTATCGAGTTGGTTTCTGATCTAGGGGACTCACTTTTCATTTTCACACTCAAGTCTTTTAGTTCAAACTTTACATAGCTCTTTTTCACTTTCTTTTGTAACTTCTAGCCTCTTTTTCTTTCTTTTTAAAACATTTGAGCTCTTTGGCTTCTTTTCTTTTCCTTTCACTTAAAGGCTAGACTCTTTCTTTTCAAAACACTAGAGCTCCCTTTCTTTGACTCAAAACTCCAAGACTGATTTCTTTTTTTTTTTTTTTCCTATTCCCCTAGTTCTCACCACTCTCCTTTTTCCACTCATCTCTCCTTTTTACACTCACCAACAAGTATCCCCCCACACTTAGTTCTTGCCAAATCTCTCAGCTCCTTGATGATGGAACTTAACACTCAATGAGACTTGCCCTTGTCGCTCTAAACCTAAAACTTTCTGCTAAGTTTGATCCAAGGTGGCCTTTCAATCACACACAAACATTTGGCTTGAAGGAAGGATGGGTTCAAGGTGAGGAAAACTGATCCAGATGTGGACTCAGCTATTTGAGCTAAGGAAGAGGGTGGTAAAAACAGGATTCTAGCTCAAATATGTATATAGGTATCCACAAGCTTATCCAAACAATGCATCACAAGATAATTTCAAGTCAAGTTCAAGGTTTTCACTTATTAGAGTTGAGTTCAATTCAAACTTGCTTCTCAGATTCAAACCATTTCAAGCCTTGCAAGCACAGAAGTCATTTCACAAGCATATTTAATCCAAATTATCAAAGTGATGTACTCTCAAGGAAAGAACCGATCATTACTCCCATGCACAATGAAACCTATATGATGCAACTAGACTCAATCTTAAAAATATGAAATACAACTAGAATGAACATTTTTTGTGAAATTTTTTCAGATTTTTCCATCTTTTTGGTTTTTTATATGCACTAAGATGAATGCAAAATGATACTCAAAGTGAAAAGGAAAATAAGAGCAGAATAAACATGATTAGTAAACACAAAACCCCTCCCCCACACTTAAATAACACAGTCCCTTGTGTTATAAAAGCATGAGAAGGAGGAGAAATCAAACATGAAATGCAAAAGATAAAGAAAAATGCTAAATGCTCATTTACAAGTGTTTGGAGTGATACCTGGTGTGGTTCTTATGCAAATGGGGAGTGAGTATCTGCACCAGATGAGGCCAGACATCACTGGAGATGGGTTTGGCTTGGCCTGAACTCCCTTGTGCGGCATGGACTTGTCTTGGACCAACTCGCACACCCAAGTAGCACACCAGGCGGCTCACCAGTTTTCATTCCTTAAGTCCTTCCTCAGCTTGTTCACAGACTCCTTTTCAATTTGTCCTTGGACCACAGCATTCCTTAGTCACCTTAGACCTGAAAACACTTCACAAAACCCATCAAAATATCCTAAAACATGAAAAAGAAGAGAAAAGATTAAGAAGATTATATACAAGGATAACCTTGGGGTGTCTCCCAAGAGAACTTTGTTTAAAGTCACTAAGTTTGACTTTGAAAAACCTGTTTTTAGCTGGGGTGAGGTTGAGCACTGATGCTTTTCAGCACTTCAATGGTCCTGAGCAAGAAAGCTGAGTTGGTTTGCTGCCTTTGGGAACCATTAGACCCTTGTCCTTGAGATCCCATCTTGAGACCTTTGTCCACCAGCTCTTGAATACCATATGGGTCTTTATCAAAGATGGCCTTTGTGAGACATGCCCTCACTTCAGCAAACAGACCTGGTTTCCCATTGCAATCCAGCTTATACTTCAGAGATCCATCATCATCAACCCAAGGAGTGAGATCAAAGTCTTGGGACGAAATATCAGGTTTAATACTCTTGTCTTCTGATGCTGACCCATCACTTTTGGTGTTAATCATCCTTAGATCACTAAGTGTAGGAGACCATGAGAGCAAGATATCTTTTTCTCTGATCAATGGCCCTCCATTTTCATACTTGTAACCAGAGTTGATGTGGGGTTCGTTCTCATTTTCCACAGCTGAAAGAGATTGGGATCCACCTAAAATCCCAGCACTTCCCACATACTTCATCTCAAGTACCTTCTATCTCTTGGACAACTGATCCACAAAATTCAGCTAAAGGTGGTTGAACAGGGTAAAAGGCATCCTTATCCACCTTTGTAAGCACCACTCTTTGAGTATCAAATTCAATCATTGCACCAGTGGTGTTGAGACATTCAGTTCCAAGCAATAGGGGGAGCTCTTTGGTCTTCTTCATCTTCATGATGACAAAATCAGTGGGGATTACACATTCACCAACTTGAAGTGGATAGTCTTCTAAAAATCCATATGGTTTCTTGGAGTAGGAATCACCAAAGGTGATAGAAGAAGGGTAGGACGTTATAGACTTGACCTTTAGCTTCTCCATCATATCTTTAGACATTATACTCACACTTGCGCCTGAATCACACAAAGCATTCTCAACTCTAATGTTGCCAAGAGTGCAAGAGATGGTGAACTTCCCTGGGTTGCCTAGCTTTGGGAGGGAGGTGGGCTTCAACTGAGTTGATTCAGAGGTGGAGGCACTATCTGTTGGCATTGCTTGATCAGTTGGCAGCTCCTTTGTTTCAAGAGACTCTGGATCATTCCCTTTCTGAACAGAAAAAACTGAACCGGCTGCCCCCACACTTTCATTCTCAATGTCCTCATTGAGTTCATGTATGAAGCCCATGAAATCCTCTATAATGGCATTCTCATCCACATGAGTTTGTGCAGGTTCACTAGAGACTTGACCATAGAGAAGGTCTTCTATTTCTTGCACAACAGCTGAGTGGTCATCATTGGTGTAGATGGCATTGCAATAATCCTTTGGGTTTTCAACAGCTTTACCAAGAAGAGAGACTTGTGGTTCAGAAGTGCAGATGCCCTTGTTCTTTTTAATAGCCTTTATTTCAGCTCCTAGTGTCTCCAGGTCAGATACCATCTTTTGTTGTCCTAGTAAGAGCTGTTGGAGAACAACATTGAAATCAGGACTTTGTTGAACAGGTGGTGGGGCAAAACCAGGAGGTGGTGGCCTTTGTTGCTGGAAGCTGAGTTGGTTATTGAAGCTATTCCCTTGATTCTGAACCGCTGGTTGCTGAAAACCCTGTTGACCTTGGGAGTTACCTTGGTACTGATTCTGTTGAACAAAGCTTTGAGGAGGGTATATTTGGTTTTGGGGGTTGGCCACATTGTTGCTCCTATAGGACAAGTTCTGGTGTTTATTGAAGTTGTTGTAACCATTGAACTTGTTTTGATTCCCAATGAAGTGCAACTCCTCTTGAGTGAGACTCTCTTCATTTGTATTTGTGAAGCATCTCTTTTCCTCACCCACATAGTTTATAGGCTTTTGAGTGGCAGCTAAGGCTTTTTCAAGCTTGATATTCAGCACTTTGATCTTCTCTTCCAGCTCTTGGTGTCTACCAGAATCTTCTCCTCTATAGCTTCTATCATAATCTTCCCCATAAGTGTCTTGGCTCATGGCTAAGTTCTCAACAAGTACCATAGCTGCATTGATTTCTTTTGCCAAGAAATTTCCATTTGATGCTGTGTCCAACTGAATCCTGATCTTAGGAACATCTCCTCTATACAAAGTGCTAAGGAGAGAGGCTTCTGAAAAGCCATGATGTGGACACTTATTTGTGTAGCTTCTAAACCTGTCCAAAGCTTCTCCAAAGGTCTCATTAGAATGTTGAGTGAAGCTGGAAATCTGGTTCCTTAGCTTTGCAGTCCTTGAGCTTGAGAAGAACTTCGATAGAAAGGCAATCTTGCATTGCTCCCATGTGTGGATGGATCCTCTTGGGAGGTTCTTTTCCCACTGATGTGCCTTATCTCCAAGGCTGAATGGGAACAATCTCAGTTTGAAGCTGTCTTCAGATACCCCATTGATCTTAGTGAGATCACAAACTCTGTCAAACTGATCCAGATGCTCCAAGGGATCCTCCATAGGTAAGCCATGGAACTTCTGATTCTGAACCATATTGATCAAAGTGGCCTTCACCTCAAAGTTGTTGTTTTGGACAGGACGTGGCCTGATTCCTGCTCCATACTGGTGTGCATAAGCTCGGTCATTCTCACCAACAAAGACTGGTTGGGGCTGATGACGTATGGGTGGGTTTGGGTGGGGCTGTGGTGGATTAACCTGAGGTCGGTCCTGGTTCTGGTTACCCTGAGCGTGTCCCTGTTGGACCTGAGCCTGTTGAACTTGAATTCCAATCCCATTACCAGCTCTTTGACCGTGATCAGCTTCTTGAGCCTGATGCTCATTCCCAACTTGCTGATCCATTCCTAACCTTTCCAAGTGAACAGCTATTTCTCTTTGTCTTCTTTCTTGGCTTCTTGTGATCATCAACCTGAAAACAAAGCCAGAACTTGAAAGGTGATCAGTAAAACAAAAGAAACTTGATCTCAAAAACTATATCAGAAACTAATGCTAATAATCCGCACACAATATGGCAACGGCGCCAATTGATAAGTAAGGTTTTCAGGCCTTAAGAAGGGTTATCAATCCCCTTGTCAAAGTAGTATAAGGGGTGTCAATCCATATGTGTGGTAGTTAGGCACTAGTTTATGTGATAAGTTCTTAAGTCAAGTGATCAAAGACAGGTTTTTGATAACAAGTAACAAATGAAATCATAAACAAGAAACAAACAAGCAATGATAAGGAAGTAATTAAAGCAAGCTCAATAAGATGATGGTGATTAAGCAAATGATAAAAGCTAAACCTCTAGATGTGATCATTGATTAGGGTGCTTTAGATATTGAATCATGATGCTAAGAACATAATGCAACACTTGTTACTCTTTTGTCTAGGCTTCTTAATCAGATTAATTCATTCCCATGACAATAATCCCTTTGCTAATCACTGAATCAAGTCTAACAACCATTAGATATAATCAAGCAATCACCAAGCATAATGCATCAAGCCTAATAAGTGACCAAACAATCTCTCAACCAAGAAGACTGAATCTTACACAGAAAGACATAGCAAGCAATCACATGATCTCAAACATTTCAACTTAGAACTCTAATCTAGACTAATCCTCTCATGAAGGCATTAATCTCTACACTAATCCACTTTCAAACCAAATCATCATTTGTGAAATATGAATCAATGAGCATTAAGAAACAGTTCTAATATGTCATTCATGCATTTAACAAATCATTCCCATGATGAAAAAGGCATAAACCCTTAAGCTAGCTCATTCAGGCATTTCATCAAACACCTTGTGGGTGGAGAAATGCCTAAGTTCTAGATCAAGCTTATAACGAGAGATCTAGCATTAAGAGCAGCTAACTAAGGAAATGAAATGAGAATCTAGACCCTAAAAATCACAAATCAAACATCTAAGCACCCTAATCTACACACCTAGAAGCTTAAAAGATGACTACTCACTAATCATGAAGAACACATCTAATCTTTTGAAAGAGATGATGTTAATCATGATTAAAAGCAGAAATGAGATGATGAGATGATAAGAAATAGACATAGATTGATTAAATCCTTGAGATATCTCTTAACAAACTCGTTTTTACACTAAAAAGGAAAGAAAACTAGAGAGAAAACCAAGCTTAAGTCTTGGAAAAAACCCTAAAAAGCATATATAGTGTCTCTTGCGGACCGGGTCAGCCCAGGACAAACTGGGTCCTGACCCGGCTTTGATGGATAGTGGTGTAGTTTGCCACGGTCAGATGATGCTTGGACAGACCGTGGCAAACTGACCGTGGCAAACTGATAGTGTCAAAGTTCTTGGACAGATTCTTCATGATCAAGGTTGCCATGGCTTGATTTACACCATGTCTAGTGGCCGTGTCTCTTCTTTTCTGGGTTTGGGTGATGAACTTCTTGGATTGCCACGGTCTATTAGCTCTTGGTCAAGCCCCGTGGCAAGTGGTCGTGTCAAAAGCCGAAGGTGTGTAAAAGTTGCCATGGTCAAGTCCTAGACCGTGGCATTCAAACCGTGTCAAAACCCGAATGCTTGTAAAGTTCCTCCCAGCCAAGTGTTTGTTTGCCACGGTCAAGTGTAGACCGTGGCATGAAGATGGTTTCAATCGCCGAAGGTGTGTAAAAGTTGCCACGGTCAAGTCCCAGACCGTGGCATTCAAACCGTGTCATGTTTCACTTAGCTCGCATCATTCAGGCTGTCTAGACCACTTCGCATTCCGGAGAGTGTAACTCATAAGATACTTGTCCGAATTGAGTGATTCAGGTTGCAGAGGCCAGAGGACTCATATATCTACAACGTTGGTGAAGGAAGCTTTTGTTCTTGGGAAGTGGAAGGCTTTCTGGAGGGCTCATATTCGCAGTTCATTTACACGATCAGAGAGAGGCGTCTAGACATGTGTCCATTCCGGAGACCGTATCTTCCTGATCATAGATCCGAATTGAATGATCTTGGACGTTCTGGAAGGAGGACTCAAATATCTCTGATTATCATGAAGGCCTCGGAAACCGAATCGGTCTGGAAGTGCACCGGCCTTCGCATTCTTCGGAGCTCATCGGCTAGGTCAAAAACGGCAGCGAGACAGGAGTTTCTTCCGGCGAGCTTAACTTTCTGCTCACGCGTCCGAATTCCATGATTCCACTTTTTCTGGAACCGTGATCTAATCTACTCCAACTTTGATGAAGCCCCCGACAACTGAATCGGACCGGAAGGTTCCCCGGACAGGCGATCATTCAGGAGTATCGGATTGCTCCGGAATGGATGCGAGAGAGGTCTGTCTTCCGGTGACCGTATCTTTGAGCTCAGTGCTCCAAATTCCCTAATTCAACCTGTCCTGGGTTCTTCACTCAATTATCTCCAACGTTACTGAAGACCCTGTAAGCTGAATCGGCCGGCAAGAGCTTCCGGTAACGCGATTTCGGAAATGTATCTACACCCGGGATTTTTGGCCGAGAAAGCTACCCGCGGGAAGGATTTTGGCCGAGAATCTTCGGCCATCAGTACATCATTTTGCCTAGAAACCCAAAATTGCTCCTTTTCACCATTTTTTATCATTTCAACTCCATTTCTTCATCTGAATCACATCCTCCACTCCAAATAAGCTCCAAAAGCACCTGTTTAACACTCCAAACCATGCAAAACTCTCTTGGACCTAATGCAATCTTCTAAGTCCTAAAACAATGCCTAAAGACCTAAAATGTATGCAAATGAGACATAATTTGGACTAGAATATGTACATTAAATGATGCAATTTACGAATATATCACCAGCTAGCTTCACAAATCGGTAGACTTGAACAGTCCATCCAACAGCTCGTTATGACGAACAAAAAAGCATCTAAAGACGTGAACGTGAAAGTCGACTGCATGTACAATGATCTGAACGGTAAGTTCGAATCTTTATCTTCGCACGTCAAAAAGCTAGACGTGCAAGTCACCCAAACAGCCGACTCTATGAAGAGGCAAAGTGGAGTTCTTCCAGGAAGAGTTGAAGATAACCCTACGAGGTTTTGCAACGCCATAACCACATTGTCCGAAGAAGAGGCCAGAACCGATGGAAAGAAAGTAGAAACCCCAATCTTTGTACCACTGTACAAGGATGTCGATGCCAAGCAGCCACCATTTAAGGTACCTGAACGATCACCATTTCAAAGGCTTACAAAAGTAGATGATCCGGGACGTTTTGTTTTCAAATGTTTCATTTCAGGAATCAAGTTCACATACTGCATGTGTGATTCCGGAGCCAATGTCAACATCATGTCTAAGACATTTGTCGAGAAATTGGGCATAAAAACCGTAAGTACATCGACGGTTAAGGTTATTTTTGGAGATTCATCTCAAAACGATACTGAAGGGGCGATTCATGATCTACAAGTTCTAGTGGGAGACAAGATTGTTCCAGCAGATTTCTAAGTCCTGGAGATGGATAAATACAAGGAGAGGTCACTCATTTTCGGGAGACCATTCCTAGCTGCCGTAGGAGCAGTAATCGATCACGCAAACCAGCATGCTGTTTTCCTCAATGTGGATCGCAGAAGTTATTACCCGACTATCTTAGACGATTTTCCAAGCAAAGGAAACATGCCCAAAGAGAAAGAAAAAGAAAAGCCGAACGCTTTTGCGAAGATCAAGATCATCATTCCACCAGATGCAACAGAAACTAGTGAAGACCAAATCCAGGAGCTGATCGAAAACACAAAAAGGGTTTTAAACAATGTTAAAGTCTTAAAGAAGAGTAAAGGAAAGAAGACAGCTGCTCAAGGAGAAGAAGTAAAACCTCCAGCGACCGGAAGTGATAAGGGCACATCAAGTGGAATGCCATTCAAATCAGCCTGATTCTTCATGCCTACGTCGAGCTAAACGACTTAAAACAAAAGCGCTTAATGGGAGGCAACCCATTTAGGTACTCTTTCTTTTAGTTTTCTTCTCCTTTTTACAATTTATGTTTTCTTTTCCTTTTAAGTTTCAGATATTTTATAAAACAAAAACACAAAAAATCAGAAAATTAGAAAAACCAAGAAGAAAAAGGGTAGGTTTTTAGCTGCTTGGCCCGGCAAAGACCAGAGAGTTGGACAAAGGCCGCAGGAGAAAGAGCCGCAGTCGCGACCAACCGACCCGCGGCCAAGGGAACATCGACCGCGGCACCGTGATTGTGACCGCGGCCGAGCCCTCAATCGCTGCGGTCGCGCGTCTCTTGACCGCGGCCGTTGGTCGTTGAGGTGACGACGCGGATTTCTGCCGCTTTTCGAAGTTACCTGGTGTTTCCCGGTGTTACCTGGTGTTTCTCGGTGTTACTTGGTGTTTCCCGGTGAATCCCGGTGATTCCCGGTGATCCCCAGAGCATTCCCGGTAAAGCATGTTAAGATTCTCCGTAAGTTTTAAACTTTCCTTATTTGCAAGACAAGAAAGGTAAGTTCTCGTAAACTTTAAAATTTCCCGGAAATTTTCCGTTTTTGCCACAAAAACGCTTTTTAAAGAAAAGAAACACGCTTTTTGGATCAAAACTCCTTTTTCTCTTCTCTTCCAAAAGACTTGGAGATTTAGGAGATAGGACACATTTTTCAATTCTTAAGCTTTTTAAGAGGTTCTTGGCCCAAACCTCACTCTTTTTCAAAGCTGATTTCAATTCTGCCATCAAGTCTCTCTTTCCAGCAAGGTATGAACCTCAAACTCGCCATTTTTAATTGATTTCAGAACTTAGGGTTTTCTTAAAAAGCTCAAATCTCTGTTTATTGATGGTGGAAATAGCTTAAGAACAATAGATTATCCTTTTAGGTTATCTAAAACTTGTTTTTAACACCTAGCTTAAGAGGAATTGAGATTTTTGAAACTTGGATTCTACATGCTTTATAAAAATCGAATTTGGAACAGCAAAATTGATGAATCTGATTAAGTCTTGTCTGATTAGTGATTAGTATTGGGTAATCTTTAGATTTTACATGGAAATTGCTCATAAAAACCGATTTTTAGAAGATTTCTATGTTGAGAACATCAAAAATCCGAATCTAGTCATGAACTACTTGATTTCTTTGATTTAATGTCAATTCTGCTTGCTCATGGTTTTAATTAATCTCTTTATATTAATGTTAGTATAACTGATCTTAATGTGTTAAAATCAGCATCCATATTCACTCTTTTTTGCAAGAATCATTTCGTTTTGCAGAAAAATGGAACAAACCAGATCCCGAAGAAGCCGTCACACTGGTGACAGCTCTGAGGACATTCCCGATGATGCTACTCTAGGAGAGTACATGCTGAATCAATCTAGACCGAGAAGAATAAACTATGTGATGAGATTGCTCCAGCACTCAATAGAAACACGAGCAGCTCCCGAGCCACCACAGATTCGATACATTGGCAGGGAGACAAACCCGAGAGTGGACTATGCAAGACGTTTCAAGAAGCTGAACATCAAACCCACACCTTGCATTGATTATCATACACTTGAGATGCTTGGAATAAGAGAGGATGTAATCTGGTACATCGATGCACTTAAGCTGAGACCCTACATGGAGCTGCACCTTCCGACTTATCCTGAGCTAGTCCGCGAGTTCTTAGCAACTATTACACTCCACCACACAAAGAGGAGGAACCCCAGAGCATCAGATGGCATCTTGTCATTCTCTATCCGCGGACAGCCTTACTCGCTCACCATTTCTGAGCTTTGCGAAGCCCTTAAGCTTCCATACACCGATGGCATTTACCTTGAAGATGAACCCGATCTTAACCTGTGGAGAGAGATGGGTCATGGAGTCTATGATAGCGGGAGATCCAAGTCAGCCCTTCTTACTCATCCAGCAGTGAGATTTGTGCACAAACTCTTAGCACACACGATTTTCTCTAGAGCCAACATGGGATGTGTTTTGAAGACTGAGCTCATTACACTTCAGATTCCGTTTATGGACGACCCACGACTTGCTTGCTTTGCTTGCATCATAGCACAGAACATGGTCAAGGTGACGCATGATTTACATGGTTGCGAGGACGCTAGCTTACGCGAGTGCTATTACAGTGATACTACAGGCTGTAGGATTTGATTTCTCATCTGATGATCCACTTCCCGATGTCTGGTATGAACTACTTCACTGATTCAGATCTTTTCAAGTCTCGCATGCACAAAAACATCGATAAACATGGAAATCCAAATTCTCAAAGTGATTCTCAAACATGGAAAAAAAACAAACATTACTCCCTATGCATTGATGAACCTATATGATGCAGCTAGACTCGGTCCTGAAAATGTGAAATGCAACTAGAATGAACATTTTTTTCTGAAATTTTCTGATTTTTTGAATTTTTTTTTTTAGGTTTTTATATGCACTTAGATGCAACTACATGAGAATCAAGACTCAAAATGAAAAGTAAGATCAAAGAAAACATGATTAGCAAACATGAAACCCCTCCCCCACACATAAATAACACAGTCCCTTGTGTTATAAAAGCATGAGAAAAGGAGTGCAAAGCAAAGCAAACAAAATGCGAAATGAAAAAGAAGAACTATAGGCATATGTATAAAGGTTTCGAGAAGTTACCTAGTCGTTGAGGTCTGATCCCACGTAATATGAGGGATTGGACGTGGAGCAAGATGGAGATGGCTCCATAGGTGGACTGCTTTCATGTGAATCCGGGAGGAGTGCGGTGGCTGGATTGATCCAGTCTTCTTTTCCCGGTGGGAACTCAGGTTCACGCTCTGTGGAGCTTTCACCAACCTCCTCTCTTGGAACTGGTGCTAAAGAAGTAGCTGAGTCTTTGTATGGTGAGGCAGGTGCTGTGAGCCTTTTCACCTTTTTCTTTAAATGCCTCGCACACGTGACAAGCTTATGAATTGTCTTGTCTTGCCATTTGCACCATTTCTGAAGACTATTGACCCTTGTGTAGAGCTTCCTTGTGTGATACTCAGGTTCACCCCACACATAAGGGTCAAAATGGTATCGGCATGCTCCCATTCTTCTTTCAAGAACTCGGAGTTCCTCATTCTCACAACCAGCGGCTTGGGCCTCATTTTGAGGTCTGCTTGACTCGGCCTTCTCTTCTTTCATCCCTTTTCGAAGTGGATGGTCTCTTGATGGATTGTAAATCTGTTCCTTGAGCAGAATAAAAGAGACATTGCATCTCTCTCGAAGTGTTGTGATAGCCCGGTTGGGTAAAAGGACTTGCACATCATCCCTTTGCAGCAGCATGAAGCTGTAAGCACATCGGTTCCCAACATTTCCCTCAAAGATCCCTCATCAGTCAGACTTGGCTTTGCTGTTGTCTCAGGGAACTGAAAGCCTCTTGCCCTTAAGATCTTGGTCACTATCCAACTGTTCTGAAGCCTCCTGATTCCTCTTTTCATTCAGTCACACCAAACATTATGCCGGTAAACAAGCATTTGAATGGAAAAGTAAGCGCTCAAAGAAGGGATATGAATAGGACCCTCCAAATCTTTCTTGTTCCTTGTATGAGAGACAAACGGCTTCAAGCCAAGAATATCAGCTCCATCTCGTTCAAATGTATGACTCCGGGGTTGTAAGTTTAGAAGAACATACACGCTAAGACTCTGTTGGCGTCTCTGATGGCCGGATTTCTTATGCAGCTTGTCTTACTCTTCCCTCCAACATAACGTCCGAAAGCAATGGTGTCCTACAGAGCAGCAATTTCGTCTTTAGGGTACACAAAGTTCTTTATAGAACTCTCATTCCTCACAAACCGAAGATCTCATCAATCTCCTTGAAGCTTACTTTGTACCCAACCCCATTAATCTCGAACTCAATGTGTTCAAAGCCGTTCCCATGTAATCTCTTGGGGTCTCTCTTGGGGTAGATGAACACTTCCAAAGAAGCTAAGAATTTTTGAGTGATACCCTTGTAGGCAACATCCCTCACCTCAAAGAATGATGCTAAGCCCATATTTTAGAAAATAAGCTTAACATCATCGAGGATCTCCAACTTGCCCAACAGATCAATATCAGGAAACCGTCATTGAGTCACTTGTGCCTTGTTAAATTGGTGCAAGTACTCTCTAGCAGTAGGCAAGTGATCATCTTCTTTCTCAGCTTTTAGTTTCTTCTTTGCTTCTTGAGTGCTTTTGGGAATGTGTTCAAGCACAGCTTCTCTCTCAACCGTGGCCTCAGTTCTCCCTTCATCATGTGCCTCGGCTATCTACTTCCCTTTCTTTTTCGGCTCAGACACCACCACAAGTGCAAGCTCATCGTTCCTTGCTCGCTTCGCAGCCGGTTCCTCATCGGCTCTCTTTGTGCTTTTTGAGGTTTTCTTGCTTGTTCCCCCAGGTTTTGCTGAGGCCACAGCCTTGCCCTTCTTCACCTTCTTCTGAATCTCCTTTTCTGAGCCAGGGCAGCCGTTCTTTCAGTCATCTCCAAGAGAGCTCTCAAAAAGAGTGTGAGCACATAACATATATCGCCAAAGACAAGTTCAAGAGAAATATTAAGAACAGAGTTCTCTCAAATAGCAATGGCTCAATGATTTCTCAGGGTAAGAGTGATTAAGAAACGAGTAATAATAATGCTAAACACAGAGTAAAGCAAACAACTCAGCCAAGAAACAATCTCGCCATTAAATCCGGTTTTAAGATGCAATTTCTCAAAGATTTTAAAAACTCAAGAACAGACGATTTTCAATGCAAGAACCGGTTTTTCAGGTGTTGTCTATCCTGATGGAATTTCTAAATTTTTCCCAAGGCATCTAACAACCTAAAAGAATCCATTCAGGTGCCCCGGAGGGGTCTCACCCGTGGTGGACCGTTGCAAAGGCACAAGACCCAACATCAAACCCATTTTACCATTCCTCTTAAGAGAATCCCTAATTAATACCTGGAAGACCTTAGAACTTATAAATACATTTTTTAGCAGCCCTAATGAGTTTTTCAGCCACTAAACTTTGTTTTTTTAGGGTTAGGCGATGGAGAAGGAGATTCTTCCCCTGAACCATTGTTCTTTCTCATTTTTTTCTATTTAGATTTTCTATTTCAGTTTCTGCATACTTTCATGTCTTTTATCATTTCCTGCATCATGTTCGATCAGTTCCAGAGAGTCAAGTTTCTAAAGAGTATCAACAAGATACATGTTCGAATATGATTTCTAGAGTTCTAAGCTATATTCTAGATCTCATCTCTTCTAAGTTGTTTATACTGCATGAGGTTACATTCATGACCTAATCTCTGAGCCTAGGATCAATCACAGCCACGAGAGTGCTGTATCAGATCATCCGTACCTAGTTTCAGAAGAACATAGTTGCTACAAGAGTCGAAAGCTACCTGTAGAGAAGATGTAAGCAAACAAATTCAGTTGTGATTGCATGATCTTATTTACGACATGAGAGCGTGAGTTAATTGTCGTATTAAGTGATTAGTTGGTTAAGGTGACGAGAGTTGGTTAGCCATACATGTGCCTATTCTAGTTCAATGAAGATACTGGAAGTAGATAAGGATAAATCGCCCAGAGACTAATTGGAAATGTTTAGACATGGATTACAGTAAACCGGAGAAGTCTGCGTCGTCCCCTATGAGTTTAGATCCCTTGTTTGAGTCGAACATCCTTTAGGTTTTCTTTAGCAACTCATTTTCATTGCATTTAGTTTCCCGTAAATATTAGGTTAGGATTAGTTTATGTTCCCATAAACCAAAAACCCCCATGAATTTATAACTTTGCTTACTTATCCCAGTTTGAAGTTTTTCCAGATTAGGCATATTCATTGTGGATCAATACCGTAAGTCCTATAACGTACATCTCTGCACTTTCAGTATTAGGGTTTTCTAAATTTAAAACTCCGGACCAACGGGCCTGCAAAGACCTGCGACTCAGAGGCTCAATACTATTGCTAGGTAACCTACTTAAATTTCATATGAATGAGCATCAAACACAACTAATTCTGAAAAAATCATATGAAGAACATCATAAACCCGAAAATAGTCATGAACTTCCTGACTGGACTTATGTGATGCAACCATAGCTTGTTAGCCATTTGAATATGTTTGTAGATGATACATAGGTATCATTTTTCATAAGAATTGATTCAAATTGCAATCTTATTCACTTGGTCTCCCAAGAATTTGATTTTGTTTTGCAGATTATGGAACTTTCTCGAGCTCGTCTCATTCGCACTAAGAGGAGTCCACATGCGAAAAAGACTCATTTCCAGGAGACATTGGATGCTTTGAGTGAGACACGCTGGAGCAGTAGAGCTCCTCTGGCCAGCTTCATATCTGCACAAAGGATGATCATCGCAAAACATGAAGGAATGGCCTCTATATCTTGCCGAGCAGCATCACCACCTCACAGCATCACTTCTTCATCTAGGACCAGAGTGAAGTTTGTTGGATAGATTCTTGATCCGAGCATAAAATACTTGGAGCAGCTTGAGAAGCTCAAAATCAAGCCTGCACCAGGAAGTGATTACTCCACACTAGAGATTCTTAGAATCAGAGAAGATGTGGTGTGGTACCTTGATTCACTTGGAATCAGATCCTTTATGGAGCAGAGTTTTCCAACCTATGAGAGCTACACTAGAGATTTTCTGGCTTTAGTCACCTTGTGCTACAAGAAGAGAGCCAATACAAGAACTCTAGTGGTACACTTTTATTCTCTGTTAAGGGACATCTTTATTCACTGACCATTTTGGAGATGTGTGAAGCTTTAAAGCTCCCATACAATGATGAGATAACTTTGGAGAAAGATCCAGAAGAGGATCTATGGAGATTGATTGGTCAAGGAATGTATGACAAAGGAAGATCCAAGGCCTCTCTCCTCACTCATCCATCAGTGCCATTTGTTCATAAGTTGTTGGCACACACAATCGTCTCTAGGAACTATCAGGAAAATGTTCTCAAGCCAGATCTAGTCACCGTTCAGCTCCCATTCGCAGATCACCTTCGTTTTCCCTGTTTTGCACTTATCATTTGCAAGAACATGGTGAAAGTCAAGCATGAAGTTATGCTTGCATCAGGAGTTCATCTATCAGCTGAGATCCCTCTTCGCAAAGACTGGTTCGACCTATCTCAGTTCTCTAAAAGATAGAACCATATCTAGGACAAAGATGGACCCTATTGGATTCGCCTACAAGTTTTGCACTGACACATATGAACTCAGAGTTATTTTACCATCAGACTCAATTCCTAGAGTTAGAGATGGCGCAAACCCCTAATGGAGACCAGGTACACATGACTCCTTACCATCTGTTCCAATTCTTCCATTGACTGTGAGTCAATTCCTGGCTGCGAAAGCCAAGAGGGATGCAGCTGAGACTCGCAGAAGATTCAAACCTGCACCAATGCCCGTCAGATCGAGATCATCTCGATAAATATTTTGCAGATTTGGAGAGGAAGATAGAGCAGCAAGAGAGACTTAACAGGCGTATGAACTGGTTCCTGATGAAGAACACCATTTCGATGACGATTCCTCTGCCACAGAGACTGATAGCAGTCGAGGGACATAGGCCTGCATCTACTTATCATCTCGCCATCACCACGCTTCTAGTATCATATTTCTTTTCCTTTATTTTATTTTCTTTTATTTTAGACTTTATTGCTCTTATTTAACATATTCTCACCGACTTTTACACACTTGGGACAAGTGTGATCTTAAGTCTTGGTGAGGATGTCTATCCGTACTGATTTATTTTCTTTGTTCTTTATCCTTTTATGCAATTTTTTTTTTAAAAAAAACAAATTTGTTACTAAGACCTTTAGTATTTTTCAGGAATGTTTGACACAAACCTATGACGATTTCGACCTATATGCTTCTAGATGATAGCTCTTTTTGTGTTTACTACTAGACTAGGCATTAGCTAAAATGCTTGCACTACGAACTCCCACTAGCGAACTTCTATTAATGGAGATTCTTTCTGAAAGGATATAATAGCTCATTTTACTTGAACTTAATATTGACATCTAATTTTCTCATCATTAATTTTCTCATAAGACAGGCATCATGACATACATCTAGGACATCTTTTCTTTCATGTTTTACTACTCTTTGTTGTCCTAGATGGCCAGTTCAACTTTAGCTAGTACCATACCCTTAAGCCAAGCTCTTTTGCTCGAACCTCATGCATTTCTCACTTGAATGTTTATCGGCAGATATGTTCATAAATGCCGGTGAGGAAGGATCAACACAGTTTTCAGTCACTCGAGAGAAGGACTAAATAAGAATTGGGAAGGAAGAGTATCAGCAATCTTATCAAGATTAATGGTGCCTAAGAAAGCTCATTCTTAATGGTAAATTTCGCTCACTAAGACTCTATATCTAAAGGTGTTTCCCCTTTCCACAAAAAAAAAAGATATAGCATAAACCGAATAGATTGAAAGGAAATGAAACAAGTGCCTAAAGAGTCTTAGAGGATCAAAATTATTTGAAGCAAAAGGTTACAAGTATTCATCTATGGAGTTATGGTTTTTACAAGCTAGACAAGAATCTAAGTCTGGGGGAAATATGAGGAGACCCTGAAGAAGGCGATCAAAGATTTTATGGCAAGAAGAAAGTGATTGAAAGCTGTGAACGTCAACAGCTCCATCCTCTCTTGCTGTTTTGCATAATATCTTGCTTCTTCATAAATTAAGGTAACCCTAAACACATCAAATCTCACCCCTAAAAATCCTTTTGAATACCTAGCCTTAAATGCTTTGTTTATTATTATTTTAATGAAAACCACTGGAACTTCTTATGAATGTTAAGAGCTAGTTGACTGGAACTTAGGTCTAAGTGTTTAGATTTTTGCATGGCGGATCAACGGACTAGTTACGATTGTGTTTTGGTGAGAATTTTCTAGGCTATACTCGATTATAGCATGATGATTGATTTTAGTCTAGAAGTATGGTCCCTGAGATTTTGTTAGTTCTTGCTATTTTCAAACCTCTATTCTAGGATTAGATCTTTGTTTTGTTTGAACATAAACAAAAGTATAAGTCTGGGGGAGTTGATAATATCGGATTTTTACTATTTTCATGGATCACTTTTAATGTCTTATGCAAGTGTTTTCACTCAGTTTTCAAATTTTTATAAGTGATTTCCATGTTTTTGAGTTTTAAAATATTTTTTAAGGAAACTTGGACTTTTGGAATGCATTTTGGAGCAAAAGTACATTTTTGGATAAATTCAGGCCGTCAGAAGTTTAGCAACCAATGAAGACCTTCTCTCCCTCTGATCATCCTCACATTTGGAGACATTACAGAGGAGACAACCAGCTTTCCAACACACTTGGAATCAAAGCAATCCAACGGTTAGATCTCCAGATATCATCAATGCACTAAAGGCCTTTTTAGTTTTAGGGTCTTTAGGTCTTTTGTAACCAAGCCTCTTTCATGCTTTAGAAAGAGTACTTCATTTTAGTGTTAGGTTTTACTTTTATGCATTTGTAAAAGTCTTTTCTCACCATACTTTTCTTCAATAAAAGAAGCTTTTCTTTAGCTTCTTTCTTTTTACTTTACTGTTTTTCTATTTCAAAATCAATGATGATGTCAAGCTCAACTATGTCTGAGTAGTTACCTTGTTGGGTAAAAGGACCAATAAAAGAGACCCCATGATCGATGACATCTAAGTTTTTAGGTTAAAGAATTTCGACTTTTGCATGAATCTCCCATTCATCCCGTTTTTAATGCTGTAAGCTGGAGTAGCTAACCAGTATCTGATCTAAGGTTTTATCAGAGCTACGAGAGTGTTGTATCAGATTGCCTGAACTGGATCTTTTGGACGTAACCGTTTTAGGAGATGAAAGCTACCTACAGAGGGGACGTGAGTCGACATGAATTCAATTAGTAATGCATGATCTCTCTTGCGGCAAGAGACGAAAGCCACTTGTCGAGTTAGAGTGATTAGATGACTAAAGGTGACAAGAGGTGGATAATCTTACAACTGTCTATTCTAGTTCCAGAGTCATAGAATATCTTTATCTAATTATTTATTCTATAGATCATAAACTCTAGAGATAAACCCTGAACCCAGCGCCGTATTTCTATTGTTTTCAAACCGATTTCTTTTCAAGCTTTTATTTTCTGCTTAGTTTATTAGAATTAGTGACAACCAAAACCCCCTTTAATCTGATTAGATCTACAATTGTACTTACTATCAGTTAGGAGTCCTCAACACACAAATCCCGGTGGATTCGATCCCTAAGTACTACTGCGTTTGTTGTGCACTTGCAGCTTTGTTTAGGGTAAAACTTGTAGTTGCCCACTGCACCCATATCAGTCAGCAAGTGATGTAATTCTGTTAAGAGATCTTCTCTGCTTAGTCTTGGCATGGTAAAACTTAGTATTATGATCCCCTGCCTGCAACTATAATACTCTACTCTTCGTTCTCCAATATTCCTTTTCCATTTGATAAGCTTGAGCGAGTTGCATCTTTATATTTCCAAAAACATTTTAGTCCAAAGGTGTAGCTTCATATGCGTGTCCAAGGAGAACATTAAGATCATGAATTAAATTTTGAGAATTTGTCAGGTTTTGTTATTTCCAAGAAGAAATTTTATGTCTGCAGTGTTCTAAGACTTTACTAAAATTCTTACTTGGAATTGCTTGGCATTTTTCTTCCCAAACCTTTTTGATATCTTCATTTAACAGAGGATTAAACCTCCATATATTATCATACCTGCAAAGCGTATATCCTTTCCATTTGGAGGTTTCCTTATGTAAAAGAAATGCTCTATGATCTGAACAATGCCAAGGCAATACCTGAACATATGCTGTAGGATAAATACCCAACCATTCACTGGTAGCTACTACTCTATCAATGTGGGATCTTATTGTATGTTGATGCCTGTTAGCAACCCATGTAAACTGACCTACAAAAGTACGAACATCGTGAAAACCGCAAACACATAACATTTTACGAAATTTAAAGAAAGATAACCTGTAAGCACCACCTTCCTTCTCAAATGAATACTTTATATCATTAAAGTCCCCCAGAGAAATTCTTGGTCTGCTGCGGTAAATACTTGCTTCCATATCTGATATCAAAGAAACCCATTGCATATTACGATTTTTTAGTACTGGTGACCATAGATATACATCAAACAGAATATATTAGGTCCATCAGCAATGTACATGTCAGAAACATGGGGAGACGGAGAAGCACCTAAGGTTAGCTCGATAAAAAACTGGCTAACCCTCCGCTAAGCCTATCTTCCAGAAGAACAAAATAGTGGGCGTAATTAAGGTCTTTACATAACTTATCTACTACATCATAGCCGTTTTTAGTTTCTATTAGGAACATAACATCAGGTTTAGAAGGCTTCCTGACATCTTTAAGGTATTGAATTGTCAGGATGTTCCCTAAACCTTAAAAATTCATATGTAATATCTTCATGGCTGCTTTGGTTGTTTAAAGGTAACCACCAAACCCTTCTTGGCATCAAGGGATCCACTTGGTTTCTTAACTGATGAATAGTAGCCGCTTCTCCTTCTTCAAACTTCCTTTTACGATTCGGAGGACTCTGCTTCATTTCCACATCGGTCTGATGAGAAAAATGGGTTACAGATACAGGAATGTTATCTTCAGAATGTTGTTCACTTTGAGTTGGCACTGATGTCTCCACATTCATAGCAGCAGCATCTTCTGAAATAGTCGATGTAATCATAGGAGGTGGCTCTTGTCTAGTTCCAGAGCTTTCTCTAATCTCTCTAGTACCCGTCATCATAGGTATGGAGTCTTGCTTTCACTTCCTCGTATGGATTATTCCCAATTTTGAACAGTGCTTCTGTATTAGGTCCAGTAGTGGGAGCTTGAGTACAAACATCAAAACTATGTTGAAGACTTTTGCTAGTAGTGCAAACTTTTACCAGCCCATCATGGAGCTCTACTTGTTGACCTGTACTCATGATCTGGACATTTTCGAGCAAGTACAATAATATCATCAACTTCAAACTTCACGTTCACCCATAACTCTGCTGGCTTATCCACCATGGGCTCTAGGGTAAGAACTTCCACCACTTGACCATGTCTGGAACCGAATGCTTTGAACTATATTATCCCTTCGATACACTGCTGGGAGATTGAAAATTTGAATCCATAAGGGGGTGTGTTTGAGGAAAGTAGGGTTTATTGGCAGTGACTCCACTTATCCACTGCAACCATCAAACCTTTATGATTATACGCTCCTCCATCTAGAACAGTGAGAAGATGATGCTCTTTTTTGAAATAAAAATTGACCGCATTATCAACCTTTATGTTGGCCTTCAACCTGACCAACAAGTGTCCATGCTTTAGGAAGCATGGCTTTGATTCCGCTCGGTTTCTGATGACGCATTTTGAGACCACGAGCTACCAGACGAGGACGGTGATCTTTTTTAAATCGTTGTCGAGCATCTTTGTGAACATGCCAAATATCGCGATCAAAACCTATCTTCAATCCTTGGAATCCCTCCCAGATCTCTTTCTCCATGAGTATGATATGATGATTGAGATTGCGCGATGGATATATAATGAGATTTTAACTGGTTATACCAGAATTTTTGTCGGTTGGTGCGGGAAAAGATGAACCTAGAATATTTTAGTTTGTTGAGGAGAGAGAAAGTCACTCGAAAACAATTAGTTTGTTAATTATTTTATTTGCTAACTTCTAAAAATCCATCTTCTATGTTGGGAAGAGAGAAAGCAAAACATTTTGTTAACCATATTTCATTGTCAAAAAGGCCCAAGTATAGCTTAGTCAAAGTAGACTCGATTGTTTTGTCCTTTTATCTTTTTCCCTAATTGTGTTTTACACGTTTTTTTAATATATTTTCTCAAATTTCCTTCTTCGCCCTCTCTTGCTTCTTCTTTAGGTTAAAGGATTTCAATTTGAAATGATTCTCCCATTCATCCCATACTCAAACTGGCACGCTGGAGTCGGAAACCAGTGTCCGATCCAAGGTTAAATCCGAGCCACAAGAGTGTTGTATCTGGGTTACCTGAACTGAAACTTATGGACGTCACCGTCGTAGGAGACGAAAGCTACCTACAGAGGATACATTAGCCAAGATGGATTCCAATCTGAAATGCATGATCTTATTCTGGCATGAGAGCGAGAGTTAATTTCTAAGAATAAGTGATTAGATGATTAGGGTGACGAAGTTGGCTAATCTTATAAGTGTCTATCCTAATTTCAGAATCATAGAAAATCCTTACCTAGATCATGAACCCTAGAGATCAACCCTAATACCCTCATGTTTTTCATCTTTGTTTTGATCTATTTTTATTTCTTGTTCAGCTTAGTAAAAGTCGTGACACCATAACCCCACAAATACCCCAATTGGTCTTTGACTTCGATTACTAATCTAGTTTGAAGTTTTTGCAGAAAAGACAACTCTCTTTGTGGATCAACACCCTAAGTACAACAACGCACGGCTGTGCACTTGCAGACACTAGGGTTTACAAATTTTAAACTTCTTTTGCTAATCCTAGCTCGCATCAACTTTTAGGCGCCATTGCTTGGGAGAGATTCGTTCTCGCTTCTGCCAAACTTCATAGGTTAGTAAACCTGACTCTTCGACACCTTTTTCTTTCAGTTTTTCATTTTTTTTTCTTCATTTCAGGTTCCTGGAACATGTATTCACCTTGGGAGCAAGATGAGATCATTAGACGAGGGTATTATGACCCGTTTGCTGCTCAATACTCTCATTCAGACGCGTACTGTGAATCTGACTATATGGATTGGAGCTTGATAAAACCTGATTTTGATCATATTTATGGATCACTTTTAGTATCTTATGCAGGTGTTTTCAATCAGTTTTGAAGTTTATAAGTGTTTTCCATATTTTGGAGTTTGAAAAGACTTTTCAGGTTACTTAGGCAAAAGCAATGCAAATTGGAGAAATTTTTACTTTTGGCCAATTTCGGACCGTCAGAAGTCTCACATCCGATGAAGACCTTCTCACCGTCTGATCAAGCTCAAATTTGGACACAGGATATAGAAGACGACCAGCTTTCTAATGCAATTGTATTGGACGCAATACAACGGTTGGATTATAGGTTAATTCCAATTTACTGAAGACATGTTCTGTAGTCTTGCAAAAGAAGCAAGAGAAGGAATGAAGTTTGGAGATCATAGAGCAACCACCGCGGTCCAGGAGCTCATGACCGCGGTGAACAACATCCTGGGCACGCCTGAGAGCCTCCATATACGGTAGACCATCATTTACCAGACTTGGAAAAGCCCAACTCTGCGAGAAGCCCATAAACAGCCCAATAGCAAGTTTTGAAGCCCAACTCATTCTCTCTGCAAAAGAAGCCCTAAGGACAACCAGAAACACTTGGAGACCTATAAATATGCATTTTAGAAACCATATTTCGTGTGTGCTCCTTTTCCCTTGATAGGGAGTCACCAAACTTTTGTTTCTTAGGTTTAGGTTAGAGAGATAGAGATTCTTCTCTTGAACCCTTGTTGTTTCTTTTCATCTATTCAGTTTATGCTATCTATTTCTTTTCTCATGATTTCTTTAATCATTTCAGAGAAATTTAGTTGTTGGGTTTAAGGGATCCATCGAAGGGGACTCCATATTCGATTAGGATTGTTATTGTTTTCTTAGCCATATTCTAGATCTCATCTCTTCTAAGTTGTTCTTAATGCATGTAGTTAAACTCGCGATCTAATTACTGAATCTATGAATCAGAGCCACGAGAGTGTTGTATCAGATTGCCAGAACAAAGCTTCAGAAGAACATAGTTGCTACAGGAGTCGAGAGCTACCTGTAGAGAAGATGTGAGCAGCCGAATTCAATGTCTAATGCATGATCTTATTTGCGGCATGAGAGCGAGAGTTAATTGCCAATGTAAGTGATTAGTTTAGTAAGGTGACGAGAGTTGGTTAATCATATATATGTCTATTTCAGTTTCATGAAGATCTCAGAAGATAGATGAAGATAAATCGCTCAGAAGCTCATTGGAAATGCCACCATACATCGATTAGAGTAACCCGGAGAAGTCTAAATCGCCACCTATGAGCTTTAAAACCTAGCATGAATCGAATATCCCCTAAGATATCCCTATCAGCACAACATTCGTTTTAGTAGAGTCTTAGTCTTGATTTTTCGTTTTCAGTGCCACATAAATGCAAATGTTTGATGCATTTACAGCTTGTTTGTCATTTGAATGTGTTTGTGATAACTCTATAAACACCTTGCTTATAAAAGTCGAAACAAAAGCAGCTTCAGTTACTCTCTGTCTCAAGAATTTCGTTTTGCAGGTCATGGATCTCTCTCTGGTACAACTAATTCAAACCAAGAGGAGTGCTCATGCAAAAAAGCCCCGTTCGCAGGAGACATATGACCTTTACACGAGACACAGCTGAGTGATGATGAACCCTTCTCCACCTTCCTTACTTTGCTTGTATCATTGCAAGGAACCTAGTGAAGGTTAAGCATGAGATGCTTACATCTGATTGTCAGGCCTATCACCAGGGCCAAGATGGACCCAATTGGATTTGCTTACAAGTTCTGCACCATTTCCACCAAGTACAGGGTCTTCTACCATCGGATTTAATGCCCCGTCTCCGATATGGTTCAGACCCAGGATGGAAACCAGAGACTAGCGACTTCTTACTATCTTTGCCACTCCTCCCTCTGACCATGAAGCAATTTATGGCTGCAAAAGCCAAGAGAGAGGTAGCTGCAAACAGCAGGAGACTTCAGCCTGCACCATCTTCATCCCGAGCCAGTTCTTCTCAGATTAGAGCATCCACTAGGAATGATGCAGACTTTTCAGCTTTGAAAAAGAAGCTTGACCAGCAAGAGAAGATCAACAGGCACATGAAGAAGTTACTGAAGAAGAACCACATGTATGATGATGATTCCTCTACCACAGAGATAGATAGCAGGTATGAGACCAGGCGCCCATCCATCACCTCATCATACCCACGATTCTACATCATTTTGCTTTATTTTCTTTAGATTATTTCGTTTTTATTTACCATCTTCTCACCAACTTTTTTCACACTGAGGACAGAGTGATTTAAGTCTGGGGGAGGATGTTCATCCGTTACTAACAAAATTTTGTTTATTTTTAGTTTTTATTTCATAAAGGGTTTTTCATAAAAAGTTTTCAAAAGGTTTTCAAAAAAAAAAAGAACAGGAACACTGATTTCAAAAACAGGAACACCAAAAACAAAACTATGATGAATAGGACCCATGTGCTTCTAGACTTTACATGCTAGTTTCTTTTGGGTTAGTACTAGATTAGGCGGTAGCTAGAGTACTTGCACTACGAACTCCCACTAGAGAATTTCTATTCATGGAGTTCTTTTCTGCCAGGATATACTAGCTCATTTCACTTGAACATAATCTTGACATCTAATTTTCTCATCATTGGTTTTAGCAGGCATCATGATACACATCTAAGACATCTTCACCTTATTGTTACCACTCTTTATTGTCCTAGATGGCTAGTTCATCTTTAGCTGGTACCACACCCTTTACCCAAACCTTTATGTTCAAACCTCATGCATTCTCTCTTTAGTTTATATCGACAGATATGTGCAAAAACGCCGGAGAGGGAGGAACAACATGGTTTTCAGTTATTCAAGGAAAGGACTGAAAAAATTTGGGAAAGAGGATTATCAGCAATCCTATCAAGCTTAATGGTGCCTCAAAAAGCTCATTCATAAAGGTAAATTTTGTGCTCCTAAGGTTCTATGTCAAAAGGCGGTTTCCCCTTTTTAAAAAATATATATATATGAAAGGAAAGGAAACCAAAAGCCTAAAGAGTCTAGGATGGCCGTAATCATTGGAAGCAAAGACTACAAGTATTCATCTGTGAGCATTGGTTTTAAAACCTGGACAAAAAACTAATTATGGGGGAGTCATGAAGAGAACCTGAAGAAAGGAGAACAAGAATCTTAAAGCAAGAAGAATGTGACTGGAAACTGTGGATATCAACAGCTCCATCCTCTCTTGCTGTTTTGCATAATGTCTTGTCTTTCCAGAAAAAGGTAACTCTAAACACTAAGAACCTCACCCCTAAAAGAGCCATTTTGAATACCTAGACTTGATTGCTTTACTAAAGTCCTTTGATGAGAACCACTTGAACTTTTGAATGAATGTTATGAGCTAGTTGACTGGAAGATATGTTTGAGTGTCTAGAATTTCGCATGACTGATCAACGGACTAGTTATGCCTGTACTTTGGTGAGAATTTTCTAAACCATCCCTGATTTGAGCATAATGACTAACTTTGGTTTAGAAGCATGGTCTCTGAGATTTTGATTGGTTCCTGCGATTTTAAAACCTCTTTTCTAGAGTTAGATCTTTTGTTTTGTTTGAGGACAAACAAAGGTTTAAGTCTGGGGGAGTTGATAACACCTGATTTTGACCATATTTATTGATCACTTTGAGTATCTTATGCAGGTGTTTTCAATCAGTTTTGAAGTTTTTATAAGTTTTTTTCCATGTTTTGGAGTTTTAAAATACTTTTCAGGTTACTGAGGCAAAATGAATGAAAATTGGAGAAAAATCCACTTTTGGCCAATTTCGGACCGTTAGAAGTCTCACATCCGATGAACACCTTCTCACCGTCTGATCCAGCTCAAATTTGGCTACAAGATATAGAAGACAACCAGCTTTCTAATGCAATTGTATTGGACACAATCCAACGGTTCGATCATAAGTTAATTCCAATTTACTGATGACATGTTCTGAAGTCTCGCGAAAGAAGCAAGCGAAGGAATGAAGTTTGGAGATCATAGACCAACCACCGCGATCCAGGAACTCGTGACCGCGGTGAAAAACATCCTGGCCACGCCTGAGAGCCTCCATACACGGTGGACCATCATTTACAGACTTGGAGAAGCCCAACTATGTGACAAGCCCATAAACGGCCCAATAACCAGTTTTGAAGCTCAATTCATTCTCTCTGCAAAAGAAGCCCTAAGGACGACCAGAAACACTTGGAGACCTATAAATATGTATTTTATAAACCCTATTTCGTGTGTGCTCCTTTCCCCTTGATAGGGAGGCACCAAACTTTTGTTTCGTAGGGTTAGGTTAGGGAGATAGAGATTCTTCTCTTGAACCCTTGTTGTTTCTTTTCATTTATTCAGTTTATGCTATCTATTTCTTTGCTTATGCTTTCTTTAATCATGTCAGAGTAATTTAGTTGTTGGGTTTAAGGTATCCAATCGAAGGGGACTCCATATTCGATTAGGATTGTTATTGTTTTCTTAGCCATATTCTAGATCTCATTTTTTCTAAGTTGTTCTTAATGCATGTAGTTAAACTCGCGATCTAACTACTGAATCTAGGAATCAGAGCCACGAGTGTTTTATCAGATTGCCAGAACAAAGCTTTAGAATAATCAAATGCATGATCTTATTTGCGGCACTAGAGCCAGAGTTAATTGCCAAGGTAAGTGATTAGTTGATTAAGGTGACAAGAGTTGGTGAATCATATAAATGTCTATTCCAGTTCCATGCAGATCTCAGAAGATAGATGAAGATAAATCGCCCGGAAGCTAATTGAAAATGCCACCATACATCGGTTAGAGTAACCCGGAGAAGCGTAAATTGCCACCTATGAGCTTTAAAACCCTAGCATGAATCGAATATCCCCGAAGATATCCCTGTCAGCCCAACATTCGTTATAGAAGAGTCTAGGTCTTGTTTTATTTTTCGTTTTCAGTGCCACACAAACTCCACAAAAACCTTTATTGGTCTTTGAGTTCATTACTAATCCAGTTTGAAGTTTCTGCAGAAAAGACAACTCTCACTGTAGATCGACACCCTAAGTACTACAACGCACGGCTGTGCACTTGCAGACACTAGGGTTTATAAATTTAAAGCTATTTTGCGACAGCAACCCTAGCTCGCATCAGAGCTCTCATCCGAACTATCACCACCGAGATGAAGTGCATTTGCCCATGGTGAATCATCAACCGTCTCACCCTCTCCACATCAAACTCTGTACCAGAACGATGAGATCCATCAATTAAGCCTACAACTTAATCAATTACGTCTCTATAGTGAACAATTTATTACTCTGATGAATCAGTCTAGTAAAGTTCATGGCGAGTCTCCTGGTTCCCTTCGTATGATGGTTGATCTCTACTTCATTGCACTAGACCAGGAGTTTGATGATGTTCATAAGCGTTTGGAGTCCATAAACGAGCTTTGTCGTAAGTATATTGCAACTCTAAAAGAAAGAATGGAAGCTCCTGAAGAAGTGCAAGGAATAGAAGCTCATAATTCTCTTTGTGGTATCAAATCTGAAGTGATTCTAATACCAATGCCTACTGCAGAGGGAGCAGATATTTATAAAACTGATTCATATATGATTAATATTCAAAATGGAGACCTTTCTTGTGCAGCTTCATAAGGTTTCACATTCAACATATCTCTTCAAGTGGAAGATTGTCTTGTTCCTAATGATTTCCATGTTATGGAGATGAGAAAGAATGCAACGAACTCTCATTGCCTGACCATGAGAAGTGGAGATAGACCAGTTTTTGGTCCTGAAGGAGCTACAAAGAATGTTCAAAACGTCCTAGAAGAAGGCCCACCCTTCAAACTTTATCAAAACATCTACCAGAGAAGTTCAATGTACAACAAGATTTCTTTTGATGCACACTAGATCTTTGCTTCTATGGGACGTGATGAAGACTCAAATGGAGCTAAAGTGAAGCATAGATGGCTCTAAAGACTCTTTCCTCAAGACTTGTCACAAGTAGAAAGCATCAAAGATTCATATCCTGAAGAAGCTCCAAGACTAGTTTTTGATCCCGGGGGAGACAATTCCTTTGTAGGTATGTTTTCTTTTAGTTTTTCTTTCTTTTTCCATTAATTTATTTTTCTCTAAGTTTCAGGTTTTCAAAAACACAAAAAAAGAGTTTTACCGCGGCCCGGGTGCCTGACCCGCAGCCACGACTCCTTCAACCGCGGCCAGACCATCCTTACACCCGCAGCCATACCATCACACACCACGATCAGCATCCTGACCCGCGGCCAGCCTCACCTGTACCGCGGCCGCGCACACATGACCCCCGGCCGGACCATTCCCTGACCCGCAGACAAGTATTCTTCACCGGGCGACACGTTTGAAATATTGCCTGAGACGGAGGCCTTACACTTCGATACAGACTTCGGTGTCTTCACCAAGTTTGTAGACGAAAAATTAATATTTCCAAAAAACTTAGAATCAGGATATTTTGAGCAGTAAGCTGAAAGATATGGCCGTTTGAAAATGAACTTGTCTCGCAGCTGGGCCTATCAGATGCACCTCAAAGAATCGGTGAGACGGCAGCCTTGCTCTCCCCGAATGCAGTCGGACCCTTCATCAAAATTGAAGTTGCTTGAGTCACCAGTCTCATGGAGTTGGAAAATCATGTACTGGACCACTGAGCAAGGAGTTATGCAAGTTTTTGGTGCAAGTGGTGTGTACTGGTTTCTCTTCAAGGAGATTCACAAAGACCAACGATGGCATCTCTTCTTGTCAAGAATTTTCTTTCCATCATATCACCTCCACAACTTTTTTACAATACATCTGCCATCCTGCATCAAGGTAAGTCCTTAAAAACTTATAAAATAAATTTTTCTTAAGAATAACACTTTTTTAAAAGAAAAAGAGGATTTCAAAGGTCAAAATGTGTTTTTCATCATCTTCTCCAACAAGCTTGGAGATTTTGAGAGAAAGACCAGATTTCAAACTTGACAAATCTCCTTCAAATTGTCGAGCCTGTCTCACTCTATTTCAAAGGAGATTCCAAATTTATCATCACATCACATTTTCATCAATGTATGGATCCAAATTTCTTATTTTTTCTTATGAATTCAAATTTTGGGTTTTCTTAGAATAAGTCGAAATTCACCTTAGGATGACTGGAGATTATCTTTCAGCTCAAGACTAGACTTCTAAGTTGTTCAATTTCATGATTTAACACCTAGACCCCATAGATTTTTTATTTTCAAAATCTGAGATTTGAACACTTGCGAAAATCAAATTTGAAGAAACTGTTTGGTTTACCATTGGCAAATCTGGATTGTTGGGTTACTGTTGATAAATAACATGATTAGATTGCATATGAATGAGCATTTATATCATCTTGTTTTGGAAATCTCAGATTTGGAACATCACCATATCGAATTTGACCAGAAACTCCCACATTTTGCAATGTTTGATGCAATTAAATGTTGTTTGTCTTTGAATGTGTTTGTGATAGCTATATGAACATCTTTGCTCATAAAAATTGATTTAAAATACAGCCTCATTTAATCTTGGTCTCGAGAATTCTGTTTTGTAGGTCATGGAACTTTCCCGAACACTTCGCATAAGCATTATGCTGAATAAATAAATTCCTAAAGAAGAACCACAGGTATGATAACGATTCATCTGCCATAGAGACAGATAGCAGCCATAAGACACATGCTCTTATCCATCATCTCGCCATACCCACAGTTCTACATCATTTTCTTTTCTTTTATTTTAGACTCTTTTGCTTTTGTTTACCATCTTCTCACAAACGTTTTCACAATTGGTGACAATGTTATTTAATTCTGGGGGAGGATGTTCATCATTTACAAACAAAATTTGGTTTGTTTTGAGTTTTTGTTTCATAAAAGATCTTTCAAAAAAAAAAATTCTAAAGATTTTCAAAAGGTTTTCATAACAGGAACACCAAAAACAAAACTATGATGAGTAAGAACCATGTGCTTGTAGACTTTACATGATGGTTTCTTTTTGTGGTTAGTACTAGATTAGGCAGTAGCTAGAGTACTTGCACTATGAATTCTCACCAGAGGATTTCTATTCATGGACATCTTTTCTAACAGGATATACTAGCTCATTTTACTTGAACTTAATCTTGACATCTAATTTTCTCATCATTGGTTTTAGGCAGGCATCATGATATACATCTATGACATCTTTACCTTATTTTACAACTCTTTGTTGTCCTAGATGGCCAGTTCATCTTTAGCTGGCACCATACCCTTTACACAAACCATAATTTCGAACCTCATGCATTCTCTCTTAAGTTTTTATCGACAGATATGTGCAAAGACGTCGGATGGGGAGGAATACCATAGTTTTCAGTCACTCAAGAGAAGGACTGAAGAAAATTGGAAAAGAGGAGTATCAGCAATCCTAGCAAGCTTAATGGTGCTTTAGAAAGCTCATTCTTAAAGGTAAATTTTGTGCTCCCTAAGACTCTACATCTAAAGGCGGTTTCCCCTTTCAAAAAAAAAATATAGAAAAAGAGAAAAAGAGAAAAAGAATGAAAGGAAAGAAAACCAAAAGTCTAAAAGAGTCTAGGATAACCAAAATTATTTGGATAAGGCTACAAGTATTCATTGGTGGATCATTAGTTTTAAAGAAAAACCAGGACAAAAATCTAAGTCTGGGAGAGTCATGAGGAGAACCTGAAGAAAAGAGATGAGAAATCTAAAGGAAAGAAGAATGTGACTTGAAACTGTGGATATAACCAGCTCTATCCTCTCTTGCTGTTTTGCATAATATCCTGGCTCTCCAAGAAAAAGTAACCCTAAACACTGAGAACCTCACCCCTAAAAAGCCATTTTGAATACCTAGCCTTGAATGCCTTGTTTATTATTCTTTTAATGAGAACAACTAGAATATATAAATGAATGTTAAGAGCTAGTTGACTGAAAGATAGGTCTAAGTGTGTAGACTTTCACATCACGGATCAACGGACTAGTTATGCATGTATTTTGGTGAGAATATTCTAGACTGTACCTGATCTGACCATAAGGATTGACTTTAGTTTAGAAGCATGGTCTCTGAGATTTTGTTAATTCCTGCGATTTTCAAACTTCTTTTCTGGAGTTAGATCTTTTGTTTTGTTTGAGGACAAACAAAGGTTTAAGTCTGGGGGAGTTGATAACATTTGATTTTGACCATATCTATGGATCACTTTCGATATCTTATGCAGATCTTTTCAATCCGTTTTAAATGTTTTATATATGTTTCCATGTTTTGGAGTTTTAAAAGACTTTTCAGGGTATTTAGGCAACAACAATGCAAGTTGGAGAGAAAATTCACTTTTGGCCAATTTCACATCCGATGAAGACCTTCTCACCGTCTGATGAAGCTCATATTAAGACACACAATAGAAGAGACAACCAGCTTTCTAATGCAATTGGATTGGACGCAATCCAACGGTTGGATCATAAGTTACTTCCAATTTACTAAAGACATGTTATGCAGTCTCACAAAAAAAGCAAGAGAAGAAATGAAGTTTGGAGATCATAAGCCAACCACCGTGGTCCAGGTGCTCATGACAGCGGTGTACGCTATCCTGGCCACACCTCAGAACCTCCACCCATGGTGAATCCACATTTACCAGCCTTGGAGAGCCCAATTATGCGAAAAGCCTATTTTTGGCCCAATGGCCCGTTTTCAAGCCCAACTCATTCTCTCTTCAAAGAAAGCCCTAAGAACGACAAAAAGACTTGGAGACGATTAATCGGTTTAGAATCAAAGAATTTGTACGAAATCAAGGTGAACTAGATCACAGAATGAAAAAGCTCTGATACCATAATAGAGTTCATGAGTAAGGAAATTGTGAAAGATATTTTCTATTCATCAACGGTGGTCAAAAAGACACTGTCTAAGTATTTATATACATTTGGTATGTACTAAATCAACTTAACCAAAAAATCTACTTACAAGATAAATAATCCGGTAATATACATCCGGCTTACATTCTGATACTCTCCTCCTTTCCTCTCTCAACTCAGCTCATCGCGTTTCTGTTTCATCGCCCTCTCTCTCAACTTTTTCGTACATTATAATTTTGTTTCCAGTGGTTTCTAATCGTCAATCGTGCTTAATCTCAATTTTATATTGTTGAAACTACGGCATAATATGATTGATACTTTTCAACTACAATCTGATTGATAATGTAGATAACAACTACAATCTGGTCTTACCGTGATTCCGGATTTAGCAGACTCCTAATCTGAATAGCCACTCTGAATTTTCCGTTATTCTGACAAATAAATTTACTACTGGTTTTGCTTACTGCTTGGTAATGCTGATGTTTTGTGAAATTTTACGACGTTTGCATTAAGATACTCTTTTTTTTTTGTTATCCTTGTAATTTATTAACAAACACAATATTACATATGATGCCAGGATACAACATAGTTATCTCTTTGCTCTCTGGCCTGTTTTGCTAATCGATCTACTTCATCAACTAAGTTTCTATTAACATACATAAAACTATAAATTACAATCTTTAGCTAAGGAACATATATCTTTTGTACAAGTAGCTATAGAAGATCTTATCCATTTAGGGGATTTCCAGGAACTTCTCCTTATCTCTTGGATGTCCTTAATTAAAATCTACGAGTCCCCTAAAAAGCATACATGCTTATAGTTAAGTCTCCTTAACTCTTTAATTTCCATGAGCAGAGCAATCGCTTCTGCATGAAGAGGAGATATAGTAGGATCAATGGAGGACCTACCTTTTATCACATTTATCCCTGAGTGATGCGATCATGGAAATCTTGCTTGAACCAGAGCTTGGAGACAAAAAAAAACTTATAGCTAAGGAGCGTGAACCTGAGGCAGCATTGCAAGTAGCAAACGGCCCAATGACTAGAGCCAAGTCTGGAAGACTCAAAGAAGCCATTAGCAACATTATCAGCCAATTAAGTTCAAAGGGAAAAGAGTATAATTCAAACACTCTTGTTGTGATCCAAGTCCGAGATACTTAGTGGACTTGTGATCCAACTTTGTACTCTTTTTTCCCCATCATTAGTTTTGTCCCAATGGGTTTTCTAGTGATGGGTTTTTAATGAGGCAGAGTTGGATCACTTAAGCATCTAAATCCACTAAGTCCAACCCAAAGGAGTCAGCCATGAAGAGGAGCGTATGGAAGCATTTGAATTCAAACTTAGACAGCTTGCGCTTGTAATTTTCGAGACATGTTTATTTCTTTGGCCGAGTCTCCCTTCTACTTCTTTATATTCTCTTGTAATCTCATTTGAGAAACCATCTTATCTTTTATCAATAATCTCTTTCTAAGTTAAAATCAAATCTCTTGTTGGTGTGTAATATCCTACAAGAACTCTCGATTCTCTTTCACTGGTGAGTCATATCCAGTGAGGAAAATCGAACCAAATTCATCAAAGGTCTTTCCGCAACCTTTGGAGTCTTATCAAGTCCACACACCTTGAAACCTTTGTGTTTGCAACGATTATCTGTTCCAATCCATTGCTTGAGTGTGATTTAGGGAGAATATTCTATTGAGAATCGCATCAAGTGGTTTCAGAGCAACATTCAACCATTGGATCGTTGAATCATCAGGTTGTTTCTTATACTTGTTGTTTTGATCTTTTACTTTGTTAATTTCGATCAGATCTGTGTCCTTAAGAGTCGATCAACCTTGTTGTATTACAATCTGTTTAGATCAAAATTAACTCTTCAACTTCTTTCACAAGATATGTTCATCTTAAGATCATACTGTCGATTCAAGTGTGATCTAAATGTTTCAGTTGCTTGGGGTACACGAAGAGTCATAATCACTTCTCTCTAAAAGGAAATATGAACTCCCAATGCATTCAACCTCTCTCTCTCATTTGTTCTTTTTGCTTGACGAGCAAACAAGTCACTAAAGGGATAAGTGATATACTCATAAATTGCATCATTTAGTGTACATATTTTAGTCCAAATCATGTCTTATCTCATGCATTTTAGGTCTTTAGGCATTGTTTTAGGACTTAGAAGAATGCATTAGGTCCAAGAGAGTTTTGCATGGTTTGGAGTGTTAAACAGGTGCTTTTGGAGCCAATTTGGAGTGGAGGATGTGATTCAGATGAAGAAATGGAGTTGGAATGATCAAAAATGGTGAAAAGGAGCAATTTTGGGTTTCTCGGCAAAATGGTGTACTGAAGGTCGAAGGTTCTCGGCGAAAATCCTTCCCGCGGGCAGCTTTCTCGGCCAAAAACACGTACCGCGGCCAAGTCCCTCGGCCAAAAATCCCGGGTGTAGATACATTTCCGAAATCGCGTCACCAGAAGATCTTGCCGGCCGATTCAGCTGTCGGAGTCTTCATAGAAGTTGGAGATAATTGAGTCCAGAGTTCAGAACAGTTAGAATCAAAGCATTTAGACCACGGAGCTTAAAGATATGGTAATCGGAAGACGAACAGGTCTCGCATCCATTCCGGAGCAATCCGATACTCCTGAATGATCGCCTGTCCGGGGAACCTTCCGGTCCGATTCAGCTGTCGGGTGATTCACCAAAGTTGGAGAGGATTGGATCACGGTTCCATAGCAAGTGGAATAATGGAATTCGGACGCGTGAGCAGAAAGTTGAGCTTGTCGGAAGAAACCCCTGTCTCGCTGCCGTCTTGGACCGATCCGATGAGCTCCGAAGAATGCGAAGGACGGCGCACTTCCAGGAAGATTCAGTTTCCGGGTTCTTCATATGAATCAGAGATGTTTGAGTCCTCTTTCCATAACGTCCGAGATCATCCAATTCGGATCTATGAGCAAGAAGTTAACGTCTCCGGAATGGACACATGTCTAGACGCCTTTCTCTGATCGTGTAAATGCATTGCGAAGATGAGCCCTCCAGGAAGCCTTCCACTTCCCAAGCGCCGATAGTTTCTTCACCAAAGATCGAGCTGAATGAGTTATCTTTCTCATGGAACTGGTTTCAGGTCATTTGGAGTTACGAGCTGAAAGTTACACTGAACAGAAGAGAAGCTGCTCAATTCGGGTTTTAAGAGATGCGACTGTAAGCTAAGTGTTGTGTCCTACCTCGGCGTGAATACCTCCGCATGTTATGCCGAGGAGGCATGTTTACGAAGCCTTGGGACTATACCTCGAGGTAGGACTTCGGTCTTTCAACACCGAGGCTCCCTTGATCACCAAAATGATCCCCAAACGACTAAGTGTTGAAGCAGACCTTGGTGTGAACCCTTCAGCATGCTATGCCGAGCTCCTATGTTACACAAACCTCGGGTACCAGGCACCTCGGCATGTATGCCGAGGTCCTCATCTCTCCAACCCAGATCACAAACAAATCCTCTTCACGTTTCAAAGCTTTAACCGGATCAAATGCCAAGTCTCATGCATGTTCTTCAAGTGTTCATCAAAGTTTCAACCCAGCACATGACCCCCTGGTGTATGGCCCTCGGTGTGAGACTTCTTCAGATGGCGAGGGGTGGCTCCAGCAACCCAGAAAGTGCGGGTCAGTACCCAGTTTGTCCTGGGCTGACCCGGCCCACACCCTTTTATATAAATAGTTTTTAGAGACTAAAACCCTAGTTATGCTTTATCTTATCCTCTAATCTGCTTTCTCTTTGTTTTCTCTCTACATCTTAGTGTAAAAACGAGTTTGATCAAGAGATAACTAGCAGATTTAATCATCTTAAAGCTGTTTCTTATCATCTAATCATCTCATCTCTGCTTCTAATCATGATTAACACCACCTCTTGCAAAAGAAATGGTGTGTTAATCATGATTAGTGAGTAGTTATCTTTTAAGCTTTTAGGTGTGTAGATTAGGGTGCTTAGATGATCGGTTTATGATGTTTAGGTTCTAGATTCTCATCTCCTTTCCTTAGTTAGCTGCTCTTAATGCTAGATCTTTGCACATCACTCTGATCTAAACCTTAGTCATTTCTCCACCCACAAGGTGTTTGATGAAATGTCTTAATGAGCTAAGCTAAGGGTTTATGCCTTTTTCATCATGGGAATGATTTGTTAAATGCATGAATGACATATTAGAACTGTTTCTTAATGCTCACTGATTCATATTTCACAAATGATGATTTGGTTTGAAAGTGGATTAGTGTAGAGATTAATGCCTTCATGAGAGGATTAGTCTAGATTTGAGTTCTAAGTTAATTGGTTTTGAGATCATGTGATTGCTTGTTGCTGCTTTCTGTGTAAGATTCGGTCTCTTTGAAATAGAAACCGTTTGGTCATTATTAGACTTGATACTTTATGCTTGTCGATTGCTTGATCTTGCTTAAGGTGAATTAATCTTGATTAAGTGATTTACAAAGAGATTATTGTCATGGGAATGAATTAATCTGCTTTTGAAGTCTAGACTAAAGAGTAACTTGCATTGCATTATTGTTCTTAGCATCATGAATTGATATCTACAGCACCCTAATCAATGATCACATCTAGAGGTTTAGCTTTTACCATTTGCTTAATCACCATCATCTTGTTTGGCTTAATTGTTTAGTTCACTAATCATTACTTGTTTGTTTCTTGTTTATATTTTCACTTGTTACTTGTCACCAAACCTGTCTTTGATTAGCTTGACTTAAGAACTTATCTTATAAACTAGTGCCTAACTACCACACATATGGATTGACACCCCTTATACTACTTTGACAAGGGGATTGATAACCCATCTAAGAGCCTCAAAACTCTTAGTTATCAATAAGAAGCTACTAATGGAAGCCATTACCGCAAAGCTTACCGAATTAATGACGGCTGAGTTCGAAGTATTCAGAAAGGAACTACAACAGCAATCAGATGCCAAATCTGACCGAAGATCTAGAAGAAGAGATTCAGATCAATCTCTTGAGAAGACCAGAGATCAATTTAGGCCACCTAAAGATCATGCGGCAGAAGAATACTATAGTCAGTCATCGCATCATAGCCAGAGAAGATCAAGGCGAGTCAAAAGTGGGGTTGAACGTCTTCAAGACAATCTAGAAGGTCTTAAGCTGCGAATTCCCTCGTTCAAAGGGAAGAACGATCCTGACGCCTATCAAGAATGGGATAAGAAGATAGAATTGGTATTCAATTGCCAAGAATACACCGAGATCAACAGAGTAAGAGTTGCTGCCACAGAGTTCACCGACTATGCCCTAAGTTGGTGGGATCAACTTGTTACTTCTAGATGAAGAAATGGAGAATATCCCGCTGAAACATGGACCGAGATGAAAACCCTCATGAGAAAGCGGTTTGTTCCAAGTCATTACCACCGAGAGCTGCATAATAAACTTAGACATCTAACTCAAGGCAACCATGGAGTTGAAGATTATTACCAGGAGCTTTAAACCTTGTTGATCTGTGCTGATGTTTCTGAGGATCGTGAGGCGACCATGTTAAGATTCCTTGGAGGTCTTAAACGTGATATCCAAGACAGGCTGGAAATGCAACACTATGTGGACCTTGAGTAGATGCTGCATAAAGCTATTCTAGTAGAGCAACAACTTAATCGGAGGAGTACAACAAGATATCACAGGCACAAAACCAGAAATCAAATATTTTGTGCCTCATCAAGACAACAAGTTCAAGACTGAGGCTCCTAAAACACGTTCCCGAGATGTTAAGTGCTTCAAATGTCAGGGCGTTGGTCATTATGTGACAGAGTGTTCAGTACAAAAGAGTTATGGTGATCTTAGATAATCGAGAGGTCGAATCAGAAGATGAAAAAGCCGACCCTGAGATTCTATCCGAGCATGAAGAGCTGCCAGCCCAAGGACATTTGCTTGTTGCTAGAAGATCATTGAGTTTGCAAACTAAGAGCGATGATCAAGAGCAGAGAGAAAACTTGTTTCACACTCGATGCCTAGTTCAAGGAAGAGTCTGCTCTCTTAATATTGATGGAGGAAGTTTCACTAATGTGGTGAGTGAGTCTATGGTTCAGAAGTTGGGATTGGAAGTGAAAAAGCATCCTAAGCCTTATAAGATACAATGGCTCAACGATAGTGGCAAATTGAAAGTGCAGAACCAAGTTAAAGTGCCTCTAGCTATCGGTAAATATGAGGACGAGATGCTATGTGATGTCTTACCAATGGAGGCTGGTCATATCCTCCTTGGCCGAACATGGCAATCAGATAGAAAGGTGATACAGGATGGGTTCACCAACAAACATTCATTCGTTTTCAAAGGCGAAAACTACATTTGTTCCTTTATCAACTGAAGAGGTTTTACAAGACCAAGTGCAGCTTCATTAAAAGGAAAAATCATCGGCCAAACCCACAAACTTCTTTCTCAAGGCTTGTGATGTTAAAAGAGCTTTATCTACTAAGCAATCAGTTTTGTTATTTGTATTTAAAGATTGTCTTGCAAGCATGACTAACTTAACACCGGTATTACCGAGTGAGATGACAGAACTTTTGCAGGATTATAAGGATGTTTTTCCAGAAGATCAGCCGAAGGAATTCCCAGATGTGAGAGGCATAGAGCATCAAATCGACTTTGTACTAGTAGCATCATTGCCAAATCGACCGGCTTATCAAACTTACCCTGTTAAAACTAAAGAATTGCAGAGACAGGTTAATGAACTCATGGATAAGGGCCACATCAGAGAAAGTATGAGCCCTTGTGCTGTTCCAGTGGTCCTAGTACCAAAGAAGGAATTAAGCTGGCGCATGTTTGTTGATTGCCGAGCAATTAAAAACATAACGGTTAAGTATAGGCATCCTATTCCTAGACTTGATGATATGCTTGATGAGTGCATGGTTCTAATATCTTTTCTAAGATAGATCTTAAAAGCGGTTATCATCATATTAGGATGAAAGAAGGAGACGAATGGAAAACTGCATTTAAAACAAAGCATGGTTTATATGAATGGTTAGTAATGCCGTTTGGGATAACAAATGCACCAAGTACCTTCATGATATTGATGAACCATGTTCTTAGGGCGTTCATAGGTGTATTTTTAGTAGTACACTTTGATGATATTCTGGTTTATAGCAAAATTCTAGAAGATCATATCATGCATTTAAAATTGGTTCTAGATGTGCTTAGAAAGGAAAAAGTATTTGCTAATTTCAAGAAATGCACATTTTGCACTGATAGTCTTGTGTTTCTAGGCTTTTTTGTGAGTGCAAGTGGAATTAAAGTAGATGAAGAAAAGGTGAAGGCAATTAGAGAATGGCCAAGTCCAAAAACCGTTGGAGAAGTAAGGAGTTTCCACGGTTTAGCTGGATTCTATAGGATGTTTGTGAAGGATTTCAGCACTCTGGCTGCTCCTCTCACAGAGATCATCAAGAAAGACGTAGGGTTCAAGTGGGAACAAGTACAAGAAGAGGCATTGCAGAGCCTAAAGGATAAGCTAACTAATGCTCCCCTCTTAGTCCTTAATGATTTCCTTAAAACTTTTGAAATCGAATGTGACGCTTCTGGAATAGGAATTGCTGCAGTTTTGATGCAGGATAAGAAGCCAACAGCCTTCTTTAGTGAGAAACTCGGAGGAGCTACTTTAAATTACCTCACTTATAATAAAGAACTCGATGCATTGGTTTGAGCTTTACAAACATGGCAACATTATCTATGGCCCAAAGAATTTGTTATACATACTGACCATGAGTCCCTCAAGCATCTCAAAGGGCAACAGATACTCAACAAAAGACATTCGAGGTGGGTAGAGTTCATTGAGACATCCCCATATGTCATCAAATTCAAACAAGGTAAAGACAATGTTGCAGCCGATGCATTGTCTCGCATGTATGTTTTACTTTCAACTCTAGATGCAAAGCTTTTAGGTTTTGTGATGTGTCTACTGTAAAAACAAATGAGAGCCACAAGTGCACATCTAATCAATTTCGGTACTTAGGGATCGAATCCACAGAGATTTGTGTGCCTGGTATTCTTTTACGGTTTCTAACTTTATGTCTAGACTAGATTGGTTTTAGGGGTTGGTTGTTTGTCACGGATTAACCTAAAACTAAAGAAAGCAAATAAATCTATCCTAAAGAGCAAATAGAAAATTGAATGACAGGCAAATGAAACAAGCAAAATATCGAACTAAAGCAAATGAAATGCAGATCTAAATGAGCAAGTAAAAATCGATTGGTTTGTAAACTATGGCTAAAAACGCTGAGCTTTTGGGAACTATACAGGGATCATAATCGGTTTTAACTCTAGGGATTATAGATTGGGATTGAAACATATCGAAATATAGATGTTCTAGAGCTAGAGTACGGCGGTATGACTACGTCACTGTCGTGATCATAACCAACTGTTTCTCGCAACCCTGACAAGTAGGTTTCCACTCTGGCCCTGGAAGGGAGAGAACACAAGACCTGCACAAGACTCATTAGTACTCACGATTTCTCCGCAGGTAGTTTCCACTCCTACGGAAAAATCGCCTGTTTCATTCTAGGTCGGATACTTAATGAAAAATTTCGCAACACTAACTATCTAGATCAGATACGAGGTGATCAATCAAGTATACATGCAATAAGAACGAGAATAAACAGAGAACAAAGTTAAAATCCCAGATCTATAAACCTAGATGTCTTAATCGATTATAAGAGCCCCTTTCAGGAACCCTAAGCCCAACTCCGGATCTACTCAGACATGGACATCATCATTTGTTTTAATAAAAGCTATCAAAAACAGTAAAGAAAAAAGATGAAAGAGAGCTTCTCTATTGAAGAACTCAGAGTTGAACAATCTTCTCTAAAAATCGCATAAAACGGTGACGGTCATGTCTAAAAACGACCTAAATGACAAGTATTTATAGTCTTCAATACTCCATGGTCTATAGGGTTCCGGAATTGAGGCAGAGAAATAACTTTGGGCTTCAGAAATATGGGCTTTTAAATCGGAGTTGGCCGGCCGCGGTCGGTAGTAGCGTGGCCACAGGAAACAGAGGCCTGGCCGCGGTTGTGAAGCTTGTGACCGTGGTGAATAGGTTGGTGGCTGCGGTCGCGTGACTTGCTGGCCGTCTTCGAGTGTCTCCGGGGCAAATAGAACATCTTGAGATCCAACCGTTGGAATGTCTCCAAACCAAGTGCATTTGAAAGCTGGTTGATTCTTCTATAAGTTGTCCAATTTTGAGGGTGATCAGACGGTGAGAAGGTCTTCGTCTCTCCATGAGATTTCTGACGGTCTGCATTTATCCAAAAGAGTCTTTTTGTTCCAATTTGTGCCTATTTATCCCAATTTACCTGAAAAGTCTTTTAAAATTTGAAAACATAGAAATCCTTTGAAAACCTTTGAAAATGGAGTAAAAACACCTATAAAAGACATTAAAGTGATCCATAAACATGGTCAAAATCCGGTGCTATAATTTTGAATAACTCAAATATATGTATGCATCTGACCCTGAGTTCAAAGAAGTTTATCAGTCTTGTGAAAATTTTGCTAAAGATCATTATTTTAGACAAGATGGGTTTCTCTTCTTTGATAACAGGCTTTGTGTTCCTAATTGTTCTATCTGAGATTTGTTAGTTAGGGAAGCGCATGGTGGTGGACTCATGGGACATTTTGGTGTCACCAAAACCCTGAAAGTCATGCAAGACCATTTCTATTCGCCCCAAATGAAGAAATATGTTGAGCTAATCTGTGCTAGATGTGTAACTTGCAAAGAAGCGAAATCTAAGGTTCAACCACACGGTTTGTACACTCCTTTACCTATTCCTGAGCATCCTTGGGTTGATATTTATATGGACTTTGTTCTTGGGTTGCCTAGGACTAGAACATGAAAGGATTCTATCTTTGTCGTTGTAGATAGATTCTCTAAGATGGCACACTTCATTGCTTGCAACAAAACTGATGATGCTTCACATATTTTTAGTTTGTTCTTTAAAGAAATTGTTCGCTTGCATGGAATGCCTAAGTCTATTGTTTCAGATAGAGACACTAAGTTTCTAAGCTTCTTTTGGAAAACATTATGGTCTAGACTAGGGATGAAGCTTGTATTTTCAACTATTTTTCATCCACAAACTGATGGGCAAACTGAAGTAGTTAATACAACTTTTCCACACTATTGCGTGCATTAGTTAAGAAAAATCTTAAGTCTTGGGAGGATTGTCTACTTCATGTCGAGTTTGCATATAATCACCCCATAGGATACTCTTTCGCTGATATTAGAGGGATCTCTCCTGACATATGCACCCACAGGATACACCTAGAGGACCAAACTATGTCCTCTATTGAGCATCAACGACGTCTTAACCCGAACCTCAAGGAGGTGGTTAAGAAGGAGATACTCAAGCTCCTTGAGGCAGGGATAATTTACCCAATCTCTGACTCAAGGTGGGTATCTCCTGTTCACGTTGTGCCCAAGAAAGGTGGGATCACGGTGGTTAAAAACGAAAAGGATGAGCTTATAGCCCAAAGAACCATAACCGGTCATCGCATGTGCATAGACTATAGAAAACTGAATTCTGCTTGTAGAAAAGATCATTTTTCTTTGCCATTCACTGATCAAATGCTTGAAAGGCTAGCTAACCATCCTTATTTTTGTTTTCTTGATGGGTACTCGGGTTTCTTTCAAATCCCCATATATCCCCGAGATCAAGAGAAAAAAACATTTACTTGCCCTTATGGCATTTATGCTTATAGGAGAATGCCTTTCGGTCTCTGTAATGCACCGGCCACTTTTCAAAGATGTATGATGCATATCTTCTCTGATCTAATTGAAGAGAAAGTGGAGGTGTTTATGGACGATTTTTCTGTCTACGGCTCCTCTTTCTCCGATTGTCTTGCTAATCTATCTCAGGTTTTCAAGCGATGTGAGGGGCACATGCTCGTCTTGAACTGGAAGAAATGCCATTTCATGGTTCAAGAAGGGATTGTCTTGGGTCACAAGGTATCAGAGAGAGGCATAGAGGTGGACAAAGCCAAGATCGAGGTTATGGTGAACTTGCAAGCTCCTAACTCGGTGAAAGGAATAAAAAGCTTCCTTGGTCACGCAGGGTTCTACAGAAGATATATCAAAGATTTCTCTAAAATAGCTCGACCCTTGACGAGGCTATTGTATAAAGAGGTGGAGTTAATCTTTGATGATGAATGTGAGGAAGCTTTCAAGAGAATCAAGGAGGCATTGATCAGTGCACCGATTGTCCAAGCCCCTGATTGGTCATTGTCCTTTGAAGTGATGACAGATGCATCGGATTATGCCGTGGGGGCTGTCTTGGGTCAAAAGAAAGATAAGAAGCTCCATGTGATCTACTACGCAAGCCGCACCTTGGATTCAGCTCAAGAGAAATACGCCACCACCGAGAAAGAAATGCTGGCCATTGTGTTTGCGTTTGATAAATTCAGGAGCTATCTCGTGGGATCAAAGGTAACGGTCTATAGAGATCACGCGGCTTTGAGGTATCTGATGACCGAGAAAGATGCTAAGCCGAGGCTTCTCAGATGGGTTCTGTTACTTCAAGAATTTGATATGGAGGTGCTTGATAAAAAGGGTATTGAGAATGGAGCTGCCGACCATCTCTCAAGGCTGAGGATCGAAGAACAAGTCCCCATAGATGATGCTTTGCCCGAAGAACACCTCATGCTAGTCAAGTCTTACTTGGAAGTGGAGGAAGCCAACACGATTAAGGAAAGAAGCCTCCCATGGTTCGCAGATCTTGTGAACTACTTGTCATGTGGTTTAGAGCCACCAGAGCTTGATTCTTATCAAAGGAAGAAGTTCTTTAGAGATGCGATGAGGTACTATTGGGATGAGCCGTATTTATACGTGCTTAACAAGGACAATCTCTATACACGCTGCTTGGCCGAGGAGGAAGTTTACCCAGTGCTACAAGAATGCCACGGTTCAGCGTACGGTGGTCACTTAGGTGCTTTCAAGACAGTCGCCAAGGTTCTACAAAGCGGTTTTTGGTGACCGACTATGTTTAGAGACGCGCAGGATGTGGTTTCAAGGTGTGAAGCTTGTCAAAGGCACGATAACATATCCAAGAGGACTGAAATGCCTCAGAACCTGATTCTTGAAGTAGAAGTTTTCGACTGTTGGGGCATTGACTTCATGGGTCCCTTTGTAAGCTCATACGGGAATCAGTGTATACTCGTTGCTGTGAATTATGTGAGAAAGTGGGTTGAAGCGGTTGCATCTCCGACCAATGATTCAAAAGTTGTGGTAAAGTTTTTTAAGAGCATCATTTTCCCACGGTTCGGAGTTCCAAGGGTAGTTATCAGTGATGGAGGAAGCTATTTCATCAATATGACTCTTGAGAGTCTTTTGAAGAAGCACGGAGTAAAACACAAGGTGGCTAGCCTTTATCATCCTCAAACAAGCGGTCAAGTGGAAGTCTCAAACCGCCAGATCAAAGCCATTTTGGAGAGAACTGTGAGCTCATCTAGGAAAGATTGGAGCAAGAAGCTTGATGATGCTTTGTGGGCTTACAGAACCGCATACAAAACTCCCATTGGAACCTCACCATTTAACTTGCTCTATGGGAAAAGCTGCCATTTACCGGTCGAGTTGTAGTACAAAGCCTTGTGGGCAGTGAAGCTTTTGAACTTTGATATCAAGACAGTTCAGGAAAAGAGAGTTCTACAGCTTCACGAGCTAGAGGAGATCCGTTTAGACGCTTTTGAGAGCTCTAAAATCTACAAAGAAAGGACCAAGGCGCTCCATGACAAGAAGATACACAAGAGATAGTTTAGAGAAGGGGACCAAGTTCTGTTATTCAACTCAAGACTTAAGCTGTTCCCTGGAAAGCTAAAGTCTAGGTGGTCCGGTCCATTTACATTCCTTGAAGTGAGACCCTGTGGAGCCATTGTTTTAAAAGGAAAAGATGGACAAGGCTTTGTGGTGAACGGTCAGAGGGTAAAACATTACTTGGCATCAGAAACAAGAGTGGGAGCTACTTCAGTTCCTCTTCTTGAACCCGAAACTGCCTGAAAAGGTAAGTAAAGTCAAACTTAGAGACGTTAAACAAAGTGCTCTTGGGAGACACCCCAAGCTTATCCTTGAAAATATTTCATTTTACATCTTCGTTTTCTTTTTACTTGAAGCTTTTTGAAGGGTTTGTTAAGCGTTTCAGGTGTTAGACAGTGAACTTGGTCAGAAAAGAAAAGTAAAAAGGCTTGAAAATACACGGCCTGATGTCTTAAGAACAGGAGTAGTCACAGCCTCGGTATCGACCCTCGGTATATTCATGCCTTGGTCACATTTTACCGAGTGAGAGCCTGAAAACCTCGGCTAAACTCCTCGCCTTACTTACATCATGGCCGTGTAGTCGAAGTGAGATCGTGAAATGACTAAGTGTGGGGGGGAGGTCTGATAGTAGGAATTTTTCAATCCTTTATCAGTTCCTCAACTACTCATGTCATTGTAGCATTTGAGGTATCAATCCAAATGGAGAGATTCTAGGCACTAAGACTATGAGGATCAATTCTTAATTCAAGTCTAATAAGCAGATGGGTTGGTAACAAGGTGATCTATAAACATAAAACAAACAAAGACAAGCAGTAATTAAGAACAAGCAACAAGATAAACAAAAAAAACACTCAAATTCAAATAAAGAGAAAGCTAAACCTCTAGATGTGATCATTGATTAGGGTGCTTTAAATGTGAATTCATGATGCTAAGCAAACAATGCAACACTTGCAATTCTTTAGTCTAGACTTCCAAATAAGATTAATTCATTCTCATGACAAAAATCCCTTTGTTAATTACCAAATCAATACTAATTCCCATTAGATGAATAAGCAATCAACAAGCATAAGGTTCCAAGTCTAAAATGACCAGACAGCCTCTTTGTGCATCAAAATAAGAGCTAAGAAAGACTGAATCTTATACATCACATGATCTCAAATTCCAATTAACTTAGAACTTTAATATAGATTCCAATTAACTTAGAAATTTAAAATAAGAGCAAGCATCACATGATCTAATATTCCAGTTAACTTAGAACTTTAATATAGATTAATCCTCTCATGAAGGCATTAACCTCTACACACTAATCCATTTTCAAACCAAATCATCATTTGTGAAATATGAATCAATGAGCATTAAGAAACAGTTCTAATGTGTCATTCAAGCATTTAACAATCATTCCCATGATGAAAAAGGCATAAACCCTTAAGTTAGCTCATTCAGGCATTTCATCAAACACCTTGTGGGTGGAGAAATGCCTAAGTTCTAGATCAAGCTTATAATGCGAGATCTAGCATTAAGAGCAGCTAACTAAGGAAAGGAAATGAGAATCTGGAACCTAAACATCATAAATCAAACATCAAAGCACTCTAATATACACACCTAGAAGCTTAAAAGAAGACTACTCACTAATCATGAACACACCATTTCCTTTGCAAGAAGTGATGTTAATCATGATTAGAAGCAAAGATAAGAAGATGAGATGATAAGAAACAGACTTAGATTGATTAAATCCTTGAGATATCTTTTAACAAACTCGTTTTGTAACAAAAGGGGAAAGAGAAACAAGAGAAAACAAAGCTTAAGTCTTGGAAAAAACCCTAAAAAGCATATATAGTCTCTTGCGGACCGGGTCAGCCCAGGAAAAACTGGGTACTGACCCGGCTTCAAATGGGTCATGTCTCAAGTGTGCGACATGGTCAGGTGCTTCCCAAGTCGCAGGCCCAAGTCGCACAGCCATAGAAGCAGCCTTGTGCGCCATAAATCCCTCAGTCTCACCCGCATGCCTATCTATGTGTAAACAGCGAATGTTTGTGCTGCTCAGGCCTCCTTCTCTTCAACTTGCAAAACCAGGACGCATTATGGAGATAATATGTGTGTGAGATGGTCACTTCCTTGCCCAAGTCGCATGCCCAAGTCGGTGTAATTTGCGAACACATGTGCTACATGGTTCCACTTCATGTCCAACTCGCAGGTCTATCTCGCACAGCATTGTGGACTTAGTCAAATTTGATTCTGGAAGTCTCTACCTTGGTCAGAGACTCCTTAAACCCATCTCTAAAGTCGCAACTTGTTTCCAGAGTATGAACATTCATGGGTGCGAGTTAATCAAGTCGCACACCCAAGTCGCATCATTTCTCATTTCTCATCCCGGAGCACTCCGCGTTTGATGCATTATAACTCCTGGAATAATACTCCAAATGCCTTGATTCAAACTCCTATGGCAAGGCATCTCAATTATCTAGAATGTTGATGACGAGTGCAAGTGCTTCACAGGGATGGAAGGGTTCCTGGAGGATTAATCTTTGACGTGCATTGCACGGGTCCAAATTGGCTTCTAGACATGCGTTCATTCCGGAAACGTTATCTTATTGCTCATAGCTCCAAATTGAATGATCTAAAACGTTCTGGAAAGAGGACTCAAATATATTTAATCTTGAAGGCACTGTAAACTGAATCGGTCTGGAAGTGCATCGTCACTCGGAATCTTTGAGGCGTATCGGGTTTCTCCGGAATGAGTGCGAGACCTGTTCGTCTTCCGGTTACCATATCTTTCAGCTCCGTGGTCTAAATTCCTTGATTCCAACTGTTCTGAACTCTTGACTCAGTTATCTCTAATTTTCATGAAGACTCCGACAGCTGAATTGGACGGCAAGACCTTTCGGTAACGTGATTTCCGAGATGTATATGCACTCGAGATTTTTGGCCGAGAAACTTAACCGCGGTACATGTTTTTGGCCGAGATATCTACCCGCGGGAAAAAATTTTGGCCGAGAATCTTCGGCCATCAGTACAGCATTTTGCCGAGAAACCCAAAATTGCTCCTTTTCACCATTTTTGTTCATTTTAACTCCATTTCTTCATCTGAATCACATCCTCCACTCCAAATAAGCTCCAAAAGCACCTGTTTAACACTCCAAACCATGCAAAACTCTCTTGGACCTAATGCAATCTCCTAAGTCCTAAAATAATGCTTAAAGACCTAAAATGTATGCAGATGAGACATAATTTGGACTTAAATATGTACACTAAATTATGCAATTTATGAATATATCAAGGTCCACGGTGTAAACACCTCGGTGTAATTATACCGAGGAGCAATGTTCATGAGAAACGGTCAAACCCTTGCTTTGAGGCCGCGACCCGTTTACACCGAGGCAGAGTCACCAAAACCCCCAAGCACCAAGTGTTCTTTGTCAAGACAAGTATCCTCGGCATGATGCCCTCGGTGTGGAGCATGCCGAGGTACCCTGTCACATGAAAGAACAAAAACAAGAACACTTGGAACACCTAAGTCGAAGAAGAAGGTTTGTGCGACCCATGGGAAAGACTTGAGGGCCACGAAAATTTACGTGTTAGCATGAGCTATGAACCCTCGGCTTGGTGCCCTCGGGGTGGAACACGTCGAGGCCGCTTGAGTTAACACAAGAAAAATCAGTTCAGGCCTTACGGCCCTCGTCTTACCCATATCGCGGTCGTTTAGGAGCGTTGCACGGCATTTTGAATTTAAACGCTCGGTCAAGGTGAATTTTGGCGCGGTCAACGGCCAACAGCTGGAGCTTGAACAGAGGGGGGGGGGGGACCAGTCCCACAACAGTCCAAAAGCCAGCTGGAAAGTGCGCTCCAGCCCATACCTACCTCGATACCGAGCCAAAACGCAGAGTTTGCCTTCTTCATCCTTTTCACTGAATCACGCTCACAACTCTCTCATTTCTCATTAGTTTCACATGACTACAAGTGTTCTAGACTCGTTAAGGTGTTGTCTATTTTGCATAAGCATTTCATTGAGCATGAATCTGGGATTCCCAAAGGTATTTGCATTTTAAAGAACTCATCTTTTTCCATTATTATTTGCGAGCTTTATTATTTGTAAAATGTGGAATCGATTCTTTTAGACCATTACAACCTTTGGGAACAGTTTTAGAAATTTGATAACACCGTATTTTGACCACTTTTATGGATCGTTTTGAAATACTTTTTCTATGTTTTTAATTGCTTTTAAGTACTTTTATTACGTTTTTCTAGTATTTGTAGTTCCAAGACTCTTTTCAGGAAACTTAGGGAAAACTTTAACAAAATGGATAGAAGACCAGATTTCAGCTAGAGTCAAACCGTCAGAAGTTCGCCCGATTGAAGGCCTTCTCACCGTCCGATCCAGCTCAAATTTGGAGATCTTAAAGATGGAAGTACCAGCTTTCCAGCACACTTTACAGCTTGGCAATCCAACGGTTCAATCAAAAGATACGCGAAGAGCAAGATGTCCCGTAAACCAGCCGGCAAGCGTTTCCACCCGCGGCCAACAGACCATTCCCCGCGGTCACAAGCTCCCCGACCGTGGCCAGCTAACTCCGATTCCGAAGGCCCATTTCTGAAGCCCATATCATTTTCCCAGCCTTGATTCTGGAACCCTAGACCCTAGAGATGTATTGAGCACTATAAATACATGTTTTAGGAACCCTAATTCGTATCACCTCATATGCTCTTATTGTTTTAGAATACTTTTTAAGTTTTAGGTTTTAGGGAGCGAGAGATTTGTCTCTTGAACCCTTGTTCTTTCTTTTTCAATTTCGGTTTCTATTCTAATTTTTAATACTATGTTTTTGATTTCGTTCATCATGTCTGAGTAGTTTTATTGTTGGGATTAAGGGATTTTCGATGGGGATATATATATGTTCGGTGAGGATTCCATTGGCTATTGAGCCGAATCTTAGAACTTTTTCTTCTGAATTCATTTTTACTGCATGGGAGTAGCGTCATGAACTACAATCTGATCCAGATGCTTGGTGACACGAAAGTGTTCATCCGGTGTCAAATCTAGTTTGGGAGAGAAAAACAAACATAGGAGTGGAAACCTACCTATGGGCGATTTGTGAATGCTGACGAGTCTTAAACGTAATGCACCTCTTCTTTTCCAGGGCCAGAGTGGAAACCTACTGGTCAGGGTTGAGAGAGATAGTTGTCTATGATCACGACAGTGGCTTATTCATACGTCCGTGACTCCAGTTCGAAAAGTTTAAGCTAAGATCTTATCAAATTTACTCTGTAGCAATGTTTTGAATCGTTCGTACCCCTGAGAAACCCTAAACACCAGCACCTTTTTTCTTATAGATTTGCACCAATTTTCATTCAAGCTTTAATCTAGTTTCTTTACTCTTGCAATCGATTTTCACTTAGCAATTAGGTCTAGCCATTTTTCTCGTTTTTACTCTTTTTCGTTAAGTTTAGTTATTAGGTCATTTTAATTCCCGTAGTTTCTCTTTAAAATTCGTTTTTACGTTTTAAACACCACCAAAACCCTCACAAAACTCGCCTGGTTCTAGACTTCCTTACTTTATATTTCTTTCGAAGGCTTTTGCATGAAAGATCCTCCTTCCCTGTGGATTCGATACCTAAGTACTACAATCGATCAGCTGTGCACTTGCGGCTATTGATTTCATTTAGGGTAAAACTTGACACCCTCACAACACACCACATCAAGTTTTTGGCGCCATTTCCGGGGAAGGCACACGTTTTCTTTTCCGCAAAACCCTAAGAAAGGTTGGTAAATCGACTCTAGAACCCTTTTTTCTGCATATTTCCATTTTTCGGTTATTTTGTTTCCATTTCAGAAGATATGGATCCTATAAATCGAAATCCACACTATGAGGAAGTTTTTTACAACACTCCTCAAGCCACCAGACGCAGAGAGAAGCAATACTTACACGATCTCTACGAAGAAATTCGAACCGAAGACTACAGAACGTTCCAGAACGAGCCATACGTACCTCCAATGGCAAACCCTAGACATCCTGTTCGTCGTCTGCCTCACCAAGATGAAAACGTCCAGCTCAGTCACCGATTGAGTCGACTAGAAACTGTGGTCATGCACTTAATCGCCGCTCAAGCCACATCAAGAGCCGCCCTTCACGAGAAAATTGACAACATGTCAACTCACTTTAACAAAAAGCTTGAAGATCTTTCTGCTCAAGTTAAAACCATCGAGACTCAAGCAAACAAGGATGCTGAGACTATCAAGGAGAGGATGGAAGCAGTCGAAGGACGAGTTGGAGAAAACGAAGTTTGCATTCGCAAAGCCAGTGGGAACATCCGCACCTTAGAGGTCAAGCACGATGAAGCAGAAGAAACTATTAACGACCATAACAACCAAACCTACTCTTACGTGGAAGAAATTTGGGATGGAGTACACAAGGTTCAAGACGAAGCTGAAGAAATCGGCTCAACCGTGGACAAAGTAGTGTGTGCCCTAGATGAAGTTGAAGAGAAGGTCGAAAAGCTTATGAAAGGATGTGAAACGAACGGCTTGACGCTTCCCATCAAAGATCTTGACCTAGAAGAAGAGGAGACAGAGTTGGAGGACCCAAAAACCAGTTTAGATGGCAAAGGAGAAGATGAAACAGGTGAACCATCTCGAAGTCCCTCTCCCGCGGTCAACGACTCACGCGACCGCGACCAACAACCCTCCAGCCGTGGTCGTGAGCCTCCTACCCGCGGCAAACCACTCCCCACCCGCGGTCGTGCAGCCTCCACCCGCGGCAAATAGTCGGTCAGATACGTTTCAGCCCCTTTCTATTCTTACAGGTCAATGTTCATTTGATACATCTGCTGGGATGGTCAAAACCCCTTTTCATGAGCAAACGGTGTACGCTATCAGCTCCAAAACGTCTAAAGAAGAAAATGAGGTATTTCCCTGCAACATAGTTTTAGCATATGAGGATGAATATGAAGGGCCTACCTCGAAGATGAAGATTATCGTCTATTCATAGAAGGAGGCAATCCAGACAAAATGGTGGAATTAGGAGCACCAATCTCCAGGGAAAGATTCATTGAATTCAACAAGTTTGTGAAATCCCTCTTTACACAGGTTTCGATGATATATGGCATCTTAGTTGTTTGCAAGTTTTCTTTAGGTACAACAAGGAGACAAAAGAGGATATCCGAACCTATTTTGGGAGGTCCAGACACCTGACTTTTCTCAGAACATCACCTGATGCTGCAATCTATTCAATACACCTTCAAAGACCTGAAGACTGCAGCCACTATACCAAAAAAATCAGCAAGGAAAAGCTTGATGAATTCAATGATGTAGTCCGAAATTCGCCTGAAGGAATCACCTTTGCCAGAGCTTGCAAGGACTTCATGATAGACCATTACTTCTGTGAGAGCAAGGAATCAATCCCTGAGATAGAAGACTTGTTCAATCACGCCAGAAGAGGTAAACCTGTTTGAACACTTCACAAAATCGAAGGTGTAGGTCAGTTCCTTATCTCTTGTTCTATTAGAGGAGAAATGTTTAAAAACGTGCTTTGTGATTCTGGAGCTTGTCTTAACATGATGTCCAAGGCAATTGCTTTGAGACTTGTTATCAAACACCTGCGCAGGACTAGAGCAAAGATTAGTTTAGCTGATGATTCCAATGCAACACCTCAAGGAATAGCTCATGAAATTCCTTTGAGAATAAGAGATTGCATCGTGCCTGTCGACTTCTACATTGTCGAAACGAGAGACGCAACATATCCAGTGATTCTTGGATGGTCTTTTCTAGCAACTTCCGGAGCTATAATGGACTGGCCAAACCGGAGGATTTCATTTGCTAATATCGACAAAGATGTCTTCATAGAAGCTGCCATACAACAACAAAGCAGGAAAACGTTCTGCAACAGAAGAATTTAAAGAAGAGCTTTGGAGTGACGAAGAACCTGCTAGGCAAAGCAAGGAGATGTCGAAAAAGACTTGTCTCAGGACAAGGTTTTCTTCATTGGACTAAGCCACGTCCAACACCAAAAGTCGAGCTAAACGACTTAAAACAGAAGCGCTTAATGGGAGGCAACCCATTTAGATATTTTTTTCTTTAGGATTTTTCTTTCTTTTTCTATTGATCTTTTTCTTTTTCTTAGTTTCAGGTGTTTCTTATAAAACAAAAAGCCAAAAAAATAAAAAAACCCGAAAAAACCAAAAAGAAGGATGGTCTCTGACTGCTCGGCCCAGCAGTAACCAAGGAGAAGCAGGAACGGGCTGCAATATAAGCCCCCGCGGTCGCAGATGCTCTGACCGCGGGAAACACATGTTCAACCACGGCCGCGTCTTTCTGACCGCGGCCGAGCACCGGTTTGCCGCGGTCGCGTGGCTCCTGACCGCAGCAAATGGTCGTTGAGATCAAACCCGACCCCAAACCACCCACTTCACCTCATTTCACCTCACCAATCCCCACTCCACCTCATTCATCACCCTCCACCACCTTCATCACCACCTTTCACCTTCCCAAACCTCTTCGAATGAATCCGGTTCATCTCTACCAGCATCCCGGATCCAGGTAAGTTCTCTTTGGCCTTACAAATTCGATTATCTATGCATTTTTCTCATCCAATCTCGACTTGTTTCACACTGAGGACAGTGTGATTTAAGTTCGGGGGAGGATTTCATCCCTTTCTAACCACTTTTCTCTCATGAGTCTTGCATTATCTACACTTTTTGCATTTTCCTTAAAGTTTTTCAAAATTGGTTTTCAAAATACATTTTAAAGGGAATGGTGAACATGAATCAATGATAGTTGACTGTGTGCTTTTAGACTGTTCCTAGTGACATGCTCATTCATGATTTAGGACTAGACTAGGCGGTAGCTAAGCATATTTGAAACGAAGTACCCCAGAGGAATTTGAATGATTTCGATTTATATGAAGGAATACACTAGCTCTGTTTTATCTGGACCTAACTTGGACTTAATTTTCTCATTGAAACATTAGACCAGGGAAACGAATCATACATTCTGGACTCCTTTATCCTTTTACCACTCTATGTTGATCTTGAATGGCTAGTTCATCTTTAGCTAGTTCCCCACCTTAACCAGTCCTCTTTCAAACCACATGCACTCTTGTTTTCTATTGTCTTATATGCAGATAAGTGAAAAAACGTTGGAGAGAAAGAGGAACGATGCAGTTTTCAGTCACCAAGGACAGAGACCTGTGATTTGCCGGAAAAGTTCCCGGAAGGACTCAACACAAGAGGAAGCTCAGTTTGCCTTAGAAAAAACTCAAATTTTGGTACAATCTCGTCCTCTAGTCTCTCTCTCTTTAAAAGGCATTTTCTTTCGTTCAAAAGAAATAATTAAAAAAAAAATCCGAAAATAAGAAAAGAATGGAAATAAAAGCCTTAGAGAGTCTAGAGAGGTCGAATTTTAAGTCCCAAGGCAACTGGAGTTCGATTTTATGGAGTTTTGGAGATCATTTTCTGATTCCCGAAAAGAATCTAAGTCTGGGGGAATAGCTGTTCACAACAAAGGAGGAAGGATTATGCAACAACATTTGGCAAGAAGAAGTGACTGAAAATTGCGGTCATCAACAGGTCCTTATCTCTCTTACGGTTTTGCATATTATCTTGCATCCTCCAGATTCATCAGGTAACCCAAAACACTTTAACTCCACCACTTAAACAGCCCTTTTAACGCCAAACGCCATCTACCCTGGATGATGTCTTTAATGAGAACTCACTATTGAACTAGTTGATTGGAATCAAGATTTAGATTGTTTTAAGTTTTGCATGACGGAAAAAGTGGACTAGTATCTTTTGTGTATTGGTGAGAATTTTCTAGACTAAGTTGTGGATTGATGCACTATCTTTGGTCCTAGTGTAGGAGTTCATGTCTCTGAGATTTGTGCATTCCCTATTTTTTGTTTTCACTTAACCAGTTTAGACTTTTGCTTTGTTTGAGGACAAACAAAGTTTTAAGTCTAGGGGAGTTGATAACACCGTATTTTGACCACTTTTATGGATCGTTTTGAAATACTTTTTCTATGTTTTTAATTGCTTTTAAGTACTTTTATTACATTTTTCTAGTATTTGTAGTTCCAAGACTCTTTTCAAGAAACTTAGGGAAAAGCTTAACAAAATTGATAGAGGACCAGATTTCAGCTCAGAGTCAAACCGTCAGAAGTTCACCCCCGATTGAAGGCCTTCTCACTGTCCGATCCACCTCTAATTTGGAGATCTTAAAGATGGAAGTACCAGCTTTCCAGCACACTTTACAGCTTGGCAATCCAACGGTTCAATCAAAAGATACGCGAAGAGCAAGATGTCCTGTAAACCAGTTGGCAAGCGTTTCCACCCGTGGCCAACAGACCATTCCCCGCGGTCACAAGCTCCCCGACCGCGGCCAGCCATCCATTCCCCGCGGTCACAAGCTCCCCGACCGCGGCCAGCTAACTCCAACTCCAAAGAACCATTTCTGAAGCCCATATCATTTTCCAAGCCTTGATTCCAGAACCCTAGACCCTAGAGATGTCTTGAGCACTATAAATACATGTTTTAGGAACCCTAATTCGTATCACCTCGTATGCTCTTATTGTTTTAGAATACTTTTTAAGTTTTAGGTTTTAGGGAGAGAGAGATTTGTCTCTTGAACCCTTGTTCTTTCTTTTTCAATTTCGGTTTCTATTCTAATTTTTAGTACTATGTTTTTGATTTCGTTCATCATGTCTGAGTAGTTTTATTGTTGGGATTAAGGGATTTTTGATGGGGATATATATATGTTCGGTGAGGATTCCATTGGCTATTGAGCTGAATCTTAGAACTTTTTCTTCTGAATTCGTTTTTACTGCATGAGAGTAGCGTCATGAACTACAATCTGATCCAGATGCTTGGTGACACGAAAGTGTTCATCCGGTGTCAGATCTAGTTTGGGAGAGCAAAACAAACATAGGAGTGGAAACCTACCTATGGGGGATTTGTGAATGCTGACGAGTCTTAAACGTAATGCACCTCTTCTTTTCTAGGGCCAGAGGGGAAACCTACTGGTCAGGGTTGAGAGAGATAGTTGTCTATGATCACGACAGTGGCGTATTCATACGTTCGTGACTCCAGTTCGAAAAGTTTAAGCTAAGATCTTATCAAATTTACTCTCTAGCAATGTTTTGAATCGTTGTAACCCCAGCGCCTCTTTTCTTATAGATTTACACCGATTTTCATTCAAGCTTTAATCTAGTTTCTTTACTCTTTCAATCGATTTTCACTTAGCAATTAGGTCTAGCTGTTTTTCTCGTTTTTACCCTTTTTCGTTAAGTTTAGTTATTAGGTCATTTTAATTCCCGTAGTTTCTCTTTAAAATTCATTTTTACGTTTTAAACACACCACCAAAACCCTCACAAAACTAGCCTGGTTCTAGACTTCCTTACTTTATATTTCTTTCGAAGGCTTTTGCAGGAAAGATCCTCCTTCCCTGTGGATTCGATCCCTATGTACTACAATCGATCAGCTGTGCACTTGCAGCTATTGATTTCATTTAGGGTAAAACTTAACACCCTCATGACACACCACATCAAAATTCCACCAGGATAGACAACACATGAAAAACCGGTTCTTGCACTGAAACTCGTTTGTTCTTGAGTTTTTAAATTTCATGAGAAATTGCGCTTGGAATCGGCTTTAATGGTGAACTGAGTTACTGAGCTGAACTGTCTATATATCTTTGCACTTAGTTGTTGTATTGGCTTGTTTGTGAATCACTTTGAGTTTGAGAAACCATTAAACCAGTCTTGTTTGAGAGAAAGCTCGGTTCTTGCTATTCTTTTGGCATTTGTGCTTAGCGATACACTCGGTTCTCATTTCTTCTTTGAGAATTTCTTTCGCAGATGACCGAGAAACACACCACTCTGGCCCACCGAACAAGCAAGAACGATGTTCAGAAGAGGGCCACCAAAGAGATAGCTGTTGCCTTGGCACGAAATGAGGGAACAAGCAAGAAAACCTTCGCGAGACCCGAAGATGAACTGGCTGCGAAGCGAGCAAAAGAACAATGAGCTTGCGCTTGCACCAGTACCTGAGCCAAGGAGAAATGGGAAGCAGGTGGTTTCTGACTCTGATGAAGAAGAGGCTAGAGCTCTGGTTCTAAGAGGAGATACAAAAGAGCGAGAAGCCGACTGTGGCAAGGGAACAAAGAAGGAACCGAAAGCTGAGCCTGAGGGAGAGCACTTTCCAACCACTGGAGAGTACCTGGACCATATACCCAAAAAGAGATCCCAAGCGCTTACATGGGAAAGGATTCGGTCACATAGAGTTTGAGATGGATGGGGTGAACTACAAGGTCAGTTTCAAGGAGCTAGATGAGATATTTGGCTTTGTGAGGAACATGAGCTCCCTAAATAAATTTGTGTATCCGAAAGAGGAGTTAGCTGCTCTGTGGGAAACCATTGCTTTTGGACCGTATTTGGGAGGCAAGAGCACAACGAGCTGCATCAGGAACCCCGTGGTCAGATACGCTAACCGAGTCTTGGCCTCCATCTTCTTCTCGACCTATAACCCTGGAGTTATTCACTTAGCCGAGCTTGAAATGTTGGGACTTGGCTTGAAGCCACTAATCACTCTGAGTTACAAGGGCCAATACATGTACCTTCTTTAGCCGCATTCTTTGCGATTCAGATGCTCACTTACCGTCACAATGTGTGGTGTGATCGGAAGAAGAAGGGCATGAGGAGGCTTCAGAACGGTTGGGTGGTGACTAAGATCTTGAGAGCCAAAGGGTTTGTATTTCCTGAATCCACATCAAAGCCGGGTCTCATTGATGAACAATACCTAAGCAAGAGCGGTTTCTTCGGAGGCAAGGCAGGGAACAAATGGGTTTATGATAACTAAGAGTTTTCAAGGCTCTTTATAGAGGTTATCAATCCCCTGTCTTGTAGTACAAGGGGTTTATCAATCCAGATGTGGTGTTAGACACTAAACTATGTGATCAAGTTCTTAATTCAAGCAAACAAGAGTGGTTTTGATTATCTAAAGACAACTATAAACTTAAACAGGATTAAAGACTAATGAAATGATTAAACAAGAACTAAACATTGACAAATGATGAGAATGTATGAATGATGATGAGAAAGGTCTTAGACATGATAGTGGATTAGGGTGCTTTCAGTGATAAACTAATGAGCTAATGAATCATATGATCAAGCAAACCATTCAACATAAACATCTTTAATTAAGTTAATCCTCTCATGAAGGTATTAACTCCTATGCTAAAACAGTTTCTAACCAATTCATCATCAGTGAAACATGAGTTAACAGGCATTAAGAATCAGTTTAATCTGTCATTTAAGCATATAAACAATCATTCCCATGATGAATAACACTTAAACCTCTAACAACCTTGGTTCAGGCATTTCATCAAACATTTTTGGTGCATGAAATGCCCAGAATGTAGACCACATATGATTTGTATGGATCTAGCATAGAGAACAAGTTGTAGAGAATGGAATATGCATGATCTAACCCCTAAGCTCACTAATCTACCACTTAAGCACCCTAATCTACATATCTAAGACCTTAATATGGAGATTACTCACTAATCATGATCAACACACTAGATCCTTTGCAAGATGTGTTGTTAATCATGATTAGAAGTGTATAGATGAAGAGATAGATGATAGATTTAGAAGAAAGCAGCTTTAAACACACAAGATCTCTTAAACTCTCTTGATTAAACACCCAATAATCGATATTTCTCTTCTTAGTGGAGTCTTTTTCAAAAAAGAGGCAAGAGACAAAAGGAATAAAGCTTAGTTCTCTAAAAAAAACCCTAAAGAGTATTTATATCTCTCTAAAAATGAACCGGGTCAGCCCGGAACAAACCGGGTCCTGACCCGGCTTTAATGGATAAAGTGAGAATCCTGCGGGTTGGTCCAGTGTCTCCCAGGTAGCATGCCCAAGTCGCAGTAGATGAAGAACTTGTCTTGTGAGACTTAAATCGCTTTGTCTTAGCCGCACGCCCAAGTAGGAGTGTTTTGCGAGTCTTGCTGCGGCTTAATCTTCTTCTTCTTCAACTCGCAGGACCAAGGCGGTTTCTGGGGAATGTACAAACCGTGCGGGTTGGTCTCCATTACACACAGGTCGCAGGCTCAAGTCGGAGTAGATTGCGAGTGATCGTCCGGTTTGGTTCCAGGCGCGGCCAACTCGCATGCCTAAGTCGCACGATTGTGGACTTAGCAATTTTCTTGCTCGGGAGCCTCAGACCTCATCTATTGTTAGCTTACCCGCACTTCTCAACTCGCAGCATCAATTTCCAGGCATTCGTCTTCAGGCCTGCGAGTTAACCAAGTCGCAAGGCTTTCTCGCAGCTTTCAGAGCAGCTTGGACCACTTCGCATTCCGGAGAGTGTAACTTCTAAGATACTTGTCCGAATTGAGTGATTCCGGTTTCAGAGGACAGAAGACTCATATATCTCCAACTTTGGTGAAGGAAGCATCGGTGCTTGGGAAGTGGAAGGCTTCCTGGAGGGCTCGTCTTTGCAGTGCCCTTACACGATCAGAGAGAGGCGTCTAGACATGTGTCCATTCCGGAAACGTTATCGTCCTACTCATAGCTCCGAATTGAATGATCACGGATGTTATGGAAACAAAACTCAAATATCTCTGACTCTCATGAAGGCCCCGGAAACTGAATCGGCCTGGAAGTGCACCGTCCTTCGCTTTCTTCGGAGCTCATCGGTTTGGTCCAAAACGGCAGCGAGACAGGAGTTTCTTCCGCCGAGCTTAACTTTCTGCTCACGCGTCCGAATTGAGTGATTCTACTTGCTATGGAACCGTGATCCAACCCTCTCCAACTTTGACGAAGCACCCGACATCTGAATCGGACCGGAAGGTTCCCCGGACAGGCAATTTCGGAAACGTGTCTGCACACGGAGATTTTGGCCGAGAAATCCTTTAGCCGGTACTCGTTTTGGCCGATAAGCTCCATCCGCAGTACGTGTTTTGGCCGATAAAATCCTTCCTGGTACGCGAGAATGGCCGAGAAAAACCTTCCTGGTCAGCGAGAATGGCCGAGAACCTCCTTTTAAGCTTTGATCACCATTTCTCTTCCTGGATTCACCTCTTGAACTCCAAATAGCTCCAAATGCACCTGATAAACACTCAAAACATGCAAAGACTCATTGGGACCTAATGCATCTCCTAAGTCCTAAAACAAACCCTAAGGACCTAAAATGCATGGAATAAGATATGCTTTGGAGTGAAATATACAACCTAAATGATGCAAATTATGAACATATCAACTCCCCCACACTTGTCCTTTGCTTGTCCTCAAGCAAACAAGAACAAATGAGAGAGAGAGGCTGAATGCATGGGAGTTCACATTTCCTTTTTGAGAGAAGTGATCACAATGAGAATTCAAGTTCATGCTCAATTATGCAATGCAAAGCCATACTCAGATATATATCAACTCAGCAAGGAATCTCCACAAGTTCTTCTCTCTCTCAACTCTTTCACATTCATTAAGCTTTTATCAGGTGAATCTCATGATGCAATGTTTAAACAAGCTGGCTTGGGTAGGGAGAGGCTATGAGATTAAAATGATCTCATTAGTGTTCAAGTGGGTTTCATGCAGCAAAGGGATCTCTCTATGAATGATCAAACTTCTGGCAGAATGCTTATGGTAAAAAGCAACCTATGCATACAACGGCAAAGACTCATCACACCCCACCCTCTACTCAAAGCTTTCTCACTTGCTCACTCTCTCAAGAACCTCATTTTTCACACTTATCTTCCTCTCACTAGGGGATTTACTTTTCACTTTCACTCTCAAGTCTCAGAGTTCAAACTTTACACAGCTCTTTTTCTTTTGCAACCTCTAGCCTCTTTTTTTTCTTTCTTTTCAAAACATTTGAGCACTTTGGATTCTTTTCTTTTCTTTTTACTTAGAGGCTAGACTCTTTCTTTTCAACACACCAGAGCTCACTTTCTTTAACTCAAATCTCCAAGACTGATTTCTTTTTCTTTCATTCCCCTAGCTATTTCCACTATCTCTTTTCCACTCATCTCACCTTTTTCCACTCACCAACAAGTCTTTTTCCCCACACTTATTCCTCGCCAAAACTCTCAGTTTCTAGATGTTGGAACACAGCACTCAATGAGACCTGCTCTTGTCGCTCTAAACCTAACACTTTCTGCTAAGTTTGATCCAAGGTGGCCTTTCAATTCACACACAAACATTGGCTTGAAAGAAGGATGGGTTCAAGGTGAGGGAACTGATCCATGATGCGGATTCAGCTACTTGAGCTAAGGAAAAAGGGTGGTAAAAACAATGGTTCTAGCTCAAGTATGTATATCGGTATCCACAAGCTTTTTCAAACAATGCATCACAAGATATTTTCAAGTCAAGTTCAAGGTTCCCATTTAATTAGAGTTGAGTTCAATTCAAACTTGCTTCTCAGATTCAGATCATTTCAGACTTTGCAAGCACAGAAAAAGATTCACAAGCATATTCAGTTCAAGTTCTCAAAGTGATTTATTCTCTAGAAAACCTATCATTACTCCCTGCAAAATGCAACCTACATGAACATGCAATCTAGACTCAATCCTAAAAATGAGAATGCAACTACATGATCATTTTTTTGTGAAAATTTTTCAGTTTTTTTTTTCAATTTTTTTTTTTGGTTTTTATATGCACTTAGATGAGACTACATGAATATGCAACTAGAATGTGACTCAAGACTAAAAGTGTAAAATAAGAACAGAGAAAACATGATTAGTAAAAGATGAAACTCCTCCCCCACACTTAAATAACACAGTCCCTTGTGTTATAAAAGCATGAGAAAGGAGTTAAAAACAAAGCAAACAAGTAAAATGCAAAAAGAAAAAGAAAATCTACATGCATATTTACAAGGTTTAGAGTGTTACCTAAGAGCTGTTGAAGTCAGACCCCAATGAGTAAGAGGGGTTTGAAGTGTGATCGGATGGTGTCTCCCAAGAGTGATGGCTTGCCTCATCAGACCCGTCGTCAAGATCCACCCAAGTGGTTCCATATGTGACCAGTGCTGTGCAGTTCATGGAACTCTCTCCAACTTCCTCTCTGTTCCTTGGTGAAACTGGTGCTGGAGACCCACCTTTGCAAGGGTTTTCAAGCTTCTTAATCCTCTTCTTCATCTCCTTGATGCACTTGGCCATCTTGTGGATGGTTTTGTCTTGGTACTTGCACCATTGTTGGAGAATACCAATCTTTTGTTGAGCTCTGAACCCTGAAGTGCCTGGTTCCTCCCAGTTGTAATAATCAAAGTGGTAACTGTTTCCACCAAAACGTTTTTGAGGTGGAGGCAGATCAGCATCTTGAGCACCAGCAGCACTTGTGGTAGCATCTTCAGCGGTTGCTCTCTTTCCCTTGGAGGCTTCTTCTCTGCAAGCTTGCTTGTATGTGAGGATTGGTGGATCAGTTTGGACATTGTACAGCTCTTCCTTCAGCAAGAAGAAGTGAATGTTCCTCTTAACTTGGACTGTGGTGATGGAGAGATTGGGCAGGAGAGTTTGTGCTGGCTCACTGATGAGAGTCTTGAAGTTGTATACTACCTTGGTGATATATTCATAAATTGCATCATTTAATGTACATATTCTAGTCAAAATCATGTCTCATTTGCATGCATTTTAGGTCTTTAGGCATTGTTTTAGGACTTAGGAGATTGCATTAGGTCCAAGAGAGTTTTGCATGTTTTGGAGTGTTAAACAGGTGCTTTTGGGGCCAATTTGGAGTGGATGATGTGATTCAGATGAAGAAATGGAGTTGGAATGATCAAAAATGGTGAAAAGGAGCAATTTTGGGTTTCTCGGCAAAATGGTGTACTGAAGGTCGAAGGTTCTCGACCAAAATCCTTCCCGCGGGTAGCTTTCTCGGCCAAAAACACGTACCGCGGTCAAGTCTCTCGGCCAAAATCTCCGGGTGCAGACACGTTTCCGAAATCGCCTGTCCGGGGAACCTTCCGGTCAGATTTAGCTGTCGGAGTCTTCATAAAAGTTGGAGATAATTGCGTCAAGAGTTCTTAACAGTTGGAATCAAGGAATTTGGACCACGGAGCTGAAAGATATGGTAATCGTAAGACGAACAGGTCTCGCACTCATTCCAGAGCAATCCGATATTCCTGAATGATCGCCTGTCCGGGGAACCTTCCGGTCCGATTCAGATGTCGGGTGCTTCATAGTCGTTGGAGAGGATTTGATCACGGTCTCATAGCAAGCGGAATCGTGGAATTCGGACGCGTGAGCAGAGAGTTAAGCTCGTCGGAAGGAACCCCTGTCTCGCAGCTGTTCCGGACCAAGCAGATCAGTTCTGAAGAATGCGAAGGACGGTGTACTTCCAGGCCGATTCAGTTTCCGAGGTCTTCATGAGAATCAGAGACAATTGAGTCTTCTTTCCAGAACGTCCAAGAGCATTCGATTAGGAGCTATGAGCAGGAAGATACGGTCTCCGGAATGGACACATGTCTAGACGCCTCTCTCTGGTCGTGTAAATGCACTGCAAAGATGTGCCCTCCAGGAAGCCTTCCACTTCCCAAGCACCGAGGCTTCCTTCACCAAAATTGGGGAGAAATGATCCCTCTGTCATCTGCAACCAAAATCACTCAATTCGGACAATTATCTTAGAAGTTACACTCTCCGGAATACGAAGTGGTCCAAGCTGCTCTGAATGCTGCGAGATGGTCTTGCGACTTGGTTAACTCGCAAGCCTGAAGACGAATGCCTGGAAATTGACGCTGCGAGTTGAGAAGTGCGGGTAAGCTATCAATGGATGAGGTCTGAGGCTCCCGAGCAAGAAAATTGCTAAGTCCACAATACTGCGACTTGGGCATGCTACCTGGGAGACACTGGAACCAAGCCGCATGATCATTCGCAATTTACTCCGACTTGAGCCTGCGACCTGGGACTAGGGATGACCAAGTCGCACATGTACATTCACCAGAAACCTCCTTGGTCCTGCGAGTTGAAGAAGAAGAAGATTAAGCCGCAGCAAGACTCGCAAAACACTCCTACTTGGGCGTGCAGCTAAGACAAAGCGATTTAAGTCTCACAAGACAAGTTCTTCATTTACTGCGACTTGGGCGTGCTACCTGGGAGGCACTGGACCAACCCGCAGTAATTCCACTTTACCCACTAAAGCCGGGTCAGGACCCGGTTTGTTCCGGGCTGACCCGGTTCATTAGCACTTAGTATATATAGCTTTTTGGAGAAAAAAACCCTAGGGAGGTTATCTTCTATCTTAGTTTCTCTCTAATTTTCTTTCCCCTTTGGTTAAAAAACGAGTTTGTTAAGATATATCTGAAGGGATTTGATCATTCCAAAGCTGTATCTTATCATCTCATCATCTCATCATCTCATTTCTGCTTCTAATCATGATTAACATCATCTCTTGCAAAATATTAGATGTGTTCTTCATGATTAGTGAGTAGTCATCTTTTAAACTTCTAGGGGTGTAGATTAGGGTGCTTAGATGTTTGATTTGTGATGGTTAGGGTTTAGATTCTCATTTCATTTCCTTAGTTAGCTGCTCCTAATGCCTGATTTCCTTGGGAAAGTGAAATCTGGGTTCATAGGCATTTCATGCACCAAAAGTGTTTGATGAAATGCCTGAAAGAGCTAACTTAAGGGTTTATGTTTTAAATGCCATGGGAATGTTTGTTTGAAGCATAAATGACCTATTAGAACTGTTTCTTAATGCTCATTAGTTCATATTTCACAAATGAGAATTTGGTTTGAAAGTGGATTAGTGTAGAGATTAATGCCTTCATGAGAGGATTAGTCTAGATTAGAGTTCTAAGTTGAAATGTTTGAGATCATGTGATTGCTTGTTATGTCTTTCTGTATAAGATTCAGTCTTCTTGGTTGAGAGATTGTTTGGTCACTTATTAGGCTTGATGCATTATGCTTGTTGATTTGCTTGATTATATCTAATGGTTGTTAGACTTGATTAAGTGATTAGCAAAGGGATTATTGTCATGGGAATGAATTAATCTGATTAAGAAGCCTAGACTAAAGAGTAGCAAGTGTTGCATTATATTCTTAGCATCATGAATCAATATCTAAAGCACCCTAATCAATGATCACATCTAGAGGTTTAGCTTTTATCATTTGCTTAATCACCATCATCTTATTGAGCTTGCTTTAATTACTTCCTTATCATTGCTTGTTCGTTTCTTGTTTATGATTTCATTTGTTACTTGTTATCAAAAACCTGTCTTGACCACTTGACTTAAGAACTTATCACATAAACTAGTGCCTAACTACCACACATATGGATTGACACCCCTTATACTACTTTGACAAGGGGATTGATAACCCTTCTTAAGGCCTAAAAAATCTTAGTTATCAATTGGCGCCGTTGCCATATTGTGTGGGGATTGTTAGCATTAGTTTCTGATATAGTTTTTGAGATCAAGTTTCTTTTATTTTACTGATCACCTTTCAACCTCTGTCTTTGTTTTCAGGTTTATGATCACAAGAAGCCAAGCCAGAAGACAAAGAGAAAGAGCTGTTCACTTGGAGAGGTTAGGAATGAATCAGCAAGTTGGGAATGAGCATCAGGCTCAAGAAGCTGATCAAGGTCAAAGAGCTGGTAATGGGATTGGAATTCAGGCTCAACAGGCTCAGGTCCATCAGGGACACGCTCAGGGTAACCAGAACCAAGACCAACCTCAAGTTAACCAGCCACAGCCCCACCCAAACCCACCCATACGTCATCAGCCCCAACCAGTCTTTGTTGGTGAGAATGACCGAGCTTATGCACACCAGTATGGAGCAGGAATCAGGCCACCTCCTGTCCAAAACAACAACTTTGAGGTGAAGGCCTCTTTGATCAATATGGTTCAGAATCAGAAGTTCCATGGCTTACCTATGGAGGATCCCTTGGAGCATCTGGATCAGTTTGACAGAGTTTGTGATCTCACTAAGATCAATGGGGTATCTGAAGACAGTTTCAAACTGAGATTGTTCCCATTCAGCCTTGGAGATAAGGCACATCAGTGGGAAAAGAACCTCTCAAGAGGATCCATCCACACATGGGAGCAATGCAAGATTGCCTTTCTATCCAAGTTCTTCTCAAGCTCAAGGACTGCAAAGCTAAGGAACCAGATTTCCAGCTTCACTCAACATTCTAATGAGACCTTTGGAGAAGCTTTGGAAAGGTTTAGAAGCTACACAAATCAGTGCCCACATCATGGCTTTTCAGAAGCCTCTCTCCTTAGCACTTTGTATAGAGGAGCTGTTCCTAAGATCAGGATTCAGTTGGACACAGCATCAAATGGAAATTTCTTGGCAAAAGAAATTAATGCAGCTCTGGAACTTGTTGAGAACTTAGCCATGAGCCAAGACACTTATGGGGAAGATTATGATAGAAGCTATAGAGGAGAAGATGCTTGTAGACAACAAGAGCTGGAAGAGAAGATCAAAGTGCTGAATATCAAGCTTGACAAAGCCCTAGCTACCACTCAAAAGCCTATACACTATGTGAGTGAGGAGAAGAGATGCTTCACAAATATCAATGAAGAGGGTCTCACTCAAGAGGAGTTGCATTTCATTGGAAATCAAAACAAGTTCAATGGTTACAACAACTTCAACAACCACCAGAACTTGTCCTATAGGAGCAACAATGTGGCCAACCCCCAAGACCAAATATACCCTCCTCAAAGCTTTGTTCAACAGAATCAGTACCAAGGTAACTCCCAAGGTCAACAGGGTTTTCAGCAACCAGCGGTTCAGAATCAAGGGAATAGCTTCACAAATCAAGTCAGCCTACAGCCAAAGGCTCCACCTCCTGGTTTTGGCCCACCAACTGTTCAACAAAGTCCTGATTTCAATGTTCTTCTCCAACAGCTCTTACGAGGACAACAAAAGATGGTATCTGACCTGGAGACACTGGGCACTGAACTAAAGTCTATTAAAAAGAACAAGGGCATCTGCACTTCTGAACCACAAGTCTCTCTTCCTGGTAAAGCTCTTCAAAACTCAAAAGATTATTGCAATGCCATCTACTCCAATGAGGACCATTCAGCTGCTGTGCAAGAGATTGAAGACCTCCTTTATGGTCAAGTTTTTACTGAGAATGCACACACTCAAGTAGATGAGGACACCATTATAGATGATTTCATGGGCTTCTTACATGAACTCAATGAGGACATTGAGAGCAAAAGTGTGGGGGCAGCCGGTTCAGTTCTTTCTGTTCAGCAAGGGAATGATTCAGTGTCTATTGAAACAAAGGAGCTGCCAACTGGTCAAGCAAAGCTAACAGATTGTGCCTCCACCTCTGAATCAACTCAGATGAAGCCCACCTCCCTCCCAAAGCTAGGCAACCTAGGGAAGTTCACCATCTCTTGCACTCTTGGAAACTTTAGAGTTGAGAATGCTTTGTGTGATTCAGGCTCAAGTGTGAGTATAATGTCTAAAGATATGATGGAGAAGCTAAAGGTCAAGTCTATAACGTCCTACCCTTCTTCTATCACCTTTGGTGATTCCTACTCCAAGAAACCATATGGATTTTTAGAAGACTATCCACTTCAAGTTGGTGAATGTGTAATCCCCACTGATTTTGTCATCATGAAGATGAAGAAGACCAAAGAGCTCCCCCTATTGCTTGGAACTGCATTTCTCAACACCACTGGTGCAATGATTGACTTTGACACTCAAAGAGTGGTGCTTACAAAGGTGGATAAGGATGCCTTTTACCCTGTTCAACCACCTTTAGCTGAATTTTGTGGATCAGTTGTTCAAGAGATAGAACCCCCTAAGGTACTTGAGATGAAGTATGTAGGAAGTGCTGGGATTTTAGGTGGATCCCAACCTCTCTCAGCTGTGGAAATGGAAAAAGAACCTCACACCAACTCTGTTTACAAGGATGGGACTGAACAGCCATTGATCAGAGAAGAAGACATCTTGCTCTCATGGTCTCCTACACTTAGTGATCTAAGGATGATTAACACCAAAAGTGATGGCTCAGCATCAGAAGACAAGAGTATTAAACCTGATCTTTCTTCTCAAGACTTTGATCTCACTCTTTGGGTTGATGATGATGGTTCTCTGAAGTATAAGCTGGATTGCAATGGGAAGCCAGGTCTGTTTGCTGAAGTGAGGGCATGTCTCACAAGGGCCATCTTTGATAAAGACCCAGATGGTATTCAAGAGCTGGTGGACAAAGGTCTCAAGGTGGGATCTCAAGGACAAAGGTCTAATGGTTCCCAAAGGCAGCAAACCAACTCAGCTTTCTTGCTCAGGACCATTGAAGTGCTGAAGAGCATCAGTGCTCAACCTCACCCCAGCTGAAAACAGGTTTTTCAAAGTCAAACTTAGTGACTTTAAACAAAGTGCTCTTGGGAGACACCCCAAGCTTATCCTTGTATATAATCTTTTTATTCTTTTCTCTCATTTCTTTTTATGTTTTAGGATCTTTTGATGGGTTTTGTGAGTTGGTCTCAGGTTCTAGGTGATTTTTGGAGGACATAGCTCAGTGATGAATGGAATGGAGCATGTGAGAGAGCTGAGAGAAGTGTTTAAGGACTGAAAAACTTGGAGAACGCCTCAGTGCTACCTAGGTGTGCGGTTTGGATCAAGAAGAGCCCAGGCCGCAGCAGGACTCGCAATTTACTCCGGCCTGGGCGTGCTACCTAGTGAAAGATGTCCAGGCCGCAGCAAAAGAAGAACAGGCCAAGAGTTCTAAGTCCCAAACTCTGCTACCTGGTGCTGCGGCCTAGAAACAAGAGAAGCCAACCCGCACATCCATTCGCAAAACACTCCAAGTTAGGTGTGCTAGCTGGGAAAAGAGAAACCAGGTAGCAGCATAAGAAGATTGGCCAATTTTCTAAGTAAAAAAAACCTGCGGCTTAGGTGTGCTACCTGGGAAACACAAGACCAGGCCGCCGCAAGGGAGTTCAGGCCAACCCAAATCCATCTCCAGTGGTGTCTGGCCTCATCTGGTGCAGATACTCACTCCCCTTTTGCACAAGAACCACACCAGGTATCACTCCAAACACTAGTACATGAGCATTTAACATTTTTCTTTATCTTTTGCATTTCATGTTTGATTTTTTTCTCTTTCTCATGCTTTTATAACACAAGGGACTGTGTTATTTAAGTGTGGGGGAGGGGTTTTGTGTTTACTAATCATGTTTATTCTGCTCTTATTTTCCTTTTCACTTTGAGTCTCATTTTGCATTCATCTAAGTGCATATAAAAACAAAAAAAATGGAAAAATCTGAAAAATTTTCACAAAAAAATGCACATGCAGTTGCATTCACATTTTAGGATTGAGTCTAGTCTGCATTTTCATATAGGTTGCATCATATGCAAATGGGAGTAATGATAGGTTCTTTCCTTGAGAGTACATCACTTTGAGAATTTGGATTAAATATGCTTGTGAAATGACTTCTTTGCTTGCAAGGCTTGAAATGGTTTGAATCTGAGAAGCAAGTTTGAATTGAACTCAACTCTAATAAGTGAAAACCTTGAACTTGACTTGAAATTATCTTTGATGAATTGTTTGAATAAGCTTGTGGATACCTATATACATATTTGAGCTAGAATCCTGTTTTGACCACCCTCTTCCTTAGCTCAAATAGCTGAGTCCACATCTGGATCAGTTTTCCTCACCTTGAACCCATCCTTCCTTCAAGCCAAATGTTTGTGTGTGATTGAAAGGCCACCTTGGATCAAACTTAGCAGAAAGTGTTAGGTTTAGAGCGACAAGGGAAAGTCTCATTGAGTGTTAAGTTCCATCATCAAGGAGCTGAGAGATTTGGTGAGAACTAAGTGTGGGGGAATACTTGTTGGTGAGTGGAAAAAGGAGAGATGAGTGGAAATAAAAGGAGAATGGTGAGAACTAGGGGATAGAAAAAGAAAAGAAATCAGTCTTGGAGTTTTGAGTCAAGAAAGTGAGCTCTAGTGTTTTGAAAAGAAAAAGTCTAGCCTCTAAGTGAAAAGAAAAGAAAAGAAGCCCAAGAGCTCAAATGTTTTAAAAAGAAAGAAAAAGAGGCTAGAGGTTACAAAAGAAAGTGAAAAAGAGCTATGTAAAGTTTGGACTCCAAGACTTGAGTGTGAAAATGAAAAGTGAGTCCCCTAGTGAGAGGAAAATGAGTGTGGAAAGTGAGGATCTTGAGAGGTTGAGCAAGTGAGAAAGCTTTGAGTAGAGTGTGGGGTGGGATGAGTCCTTGCCCTTGTATGCATAGGTTGCTTTTTACCTTTAGCATTCTGCCAAAGTTTGATCATTCATAGAGAGATCCCCTTGCTGCATTGAACCCACTCAGGCGCTGATGAGATCATTTTAGTCTCATTACCTCACCCTAGCCAAACTTTGCTTGTTTGAACATTGCATCATTTGATCCACTTGGTAAAGAGCTTAATGAATGTCAAAGAGTTGAGGAATAAGAGACCTTGTGGAGATTACTGTTGAGTTGATACATCAGAGTATGGTCTTGCATTGCATATTGAGCATGAACTTGAATTCTCTTAGTTGTCACTTTTCTCATTCAAAGGAAATATGAAATCCCAATCCATTCAACCTCTCTCTCTCATTTGTTCTTTTTGCTTGAGGACAAGCAAAGGATAAGTGTGGGGGAGTTGATATATTCATAAATTGCATCATTTAATGTACATATTCTAGTCAAAATCATGTCTCATTTGCATGCATTTTAGGTCTTTAGGCATTGTTTTAGGACTTAGGAGATTGCATTAGGTCCAAGAGAGTTTTGCATGTTTTGGAGTGTTAAACAGGTGCTTTTGGAGCCAATTTGGAGTGGATGATGTGATTCAGATGAAGAAATGGAGTTGGAATGATCAAAAATGGTGAAAAGGAGCAATTTTGGGTTTCTCGGCAAAATGGTGTACTGAAGGTCGAAGGTTCTCGACCAAAATCCTTCCCGCGGGTAGCTTTCTCGGCCAAAAACACGTACCGCGGTCAAGTCTCTCGGCCAAAATCTCCGGGTGCAGACACGTTTCCGAAATCGCCTGTCCGGGGAACCTTCCGGTCAGATTTAGCTGTCGGAGTCTTCATAAAAGTTGGAGATAATTGCGTCAAGAGTTCTTAACAGTTGGAATCAAGGAATTTGGACCACGGAGCTGAAAGATATGGTAATCGTAAGACGAACAGGTCTCGCACTCATTCCAGAGCAATCCGATATTCCTGAATGATCGCCTGTCCGGGGAACCTTCCGGTCCGATTCAGATGTCGGGTGCTTCATAGTCGTTGGAGAGGATTTGATCACGGTCTCATAGCAAGCGGAATCGTGGAATTCGGACGCGTGAGCAGAGAGTTAAGCTCGTCGGAAGGAACCCCTGTCTCCCAGCTGTTCCGGACCAAGCAGATCAGTTCTGAAGAATGCGAAGGACGGTGTACTTCCAGGCCGATTCAGTTTCCGGGGTCTTCATGAGAATCAGAGACAATTGAGTCTTCTTTCCATAACGTCCAAGAGCATTCGATTAGGAGCTATGAGCAGGAAGATACGGTCTCCGGAATGGACACATGTCTAGACGCCTCTCTCTGGTCGTGTAAATGCACTGCAAAGATGTGCCCTCCAGGAAGCCTTCCACTTCCCAAGCACCGAGGCTTCCTTCACCAAAATTGGGGATAAATGATCCCTCTGTCATCTGCAACCAAAATAACTCAATTCGGACAATTATCTTAGAAGTTACACTCTCCGGAATACGAAGTGGTCCAAGCTGCTCTGAATGCTGCGAGATGGTCTTGCGACTTGGTTAACTCGCAAGCCTGAAGACGAATGCCTGGAAATTGACGCTGCGAGTTGAGAAGTGCGGGTAAGCTATCAATGGATGAGGTCTGAGGCTCCCGAGCAAGAAAATTGCTAAGTCCACAATACTGCGACTTGGGCATGCTACCTGGGAGACACTGGAACCAAGCCGCATGATCATTCGCAATTTACTCCGACTTGAGCCTGCGACCTGGGACTAAGGATGACCAAGTCGCACATGTACATTCACCAGAAACCTCCTTGGTCCTGCGAGTTGAAGAAGAAGAAGATTAAGCCGCAGCAAGACTCGCAAAACACTCCTACTTGGGCGTGCAGCTAAGACAAAGCGATTTAAGTCTCACAAGACAAGTTCTTCATTTACTGCGACTTGGGCGTGCTACCTGGGAGGCACTGGACCAACCCGCAGTAATTCCACTTTACCCACTAAAGCCGGGTCAGGACCCGGTTTGTTCCGGGCTGACCCGGTTCATTAGCACTTAGTATATATAGCTTTTTGGAGAAAAAAACCCTAGGGAGGTTATCTTCTATCTTAGTTTCTCTCTAATTTTCTTTCCCCTTTGGTTAAAAAACGAGTTTGTTAAGATATATCTGAAGGGATTTGATCATTCCAAAGCTGTATCTTATCATCTCATCATCTCATCATCTCATTTCTGCTTCTAATCATGATTAACATCATCTCTTGCAAAATATTAGATGTGTTCTTCATGATTAGTGAGTAGTCATCTTTTAAACTTCTAGGGGTGTAGATTAGGGTGCTTAGATTTTTGAATTGTGATGTTTAGGGTTTAGATTCTCATTTCATTTCCTTAGTTAGCTGCTCCTAATGCCTGATTTCCTTGGGAAAGTGAAATCTGGGTTCATAGGCATTTCATGCACCAAAAGTGTTTGATGAAATGCCTGAAAGAGCTAACTTAAGGGTTTATGTTTTAAATGCCATGGGAATGTTTGTTTGAAGCATAAATGACCTATTAGAACTGTTTCTTAATGCTCATTTGTTCATATTTCACAAATGAGAATTTGGTTTGAAAGTGGATTAGTGTAGAGATTAATGCCTTCATGAGAGGATTAGTCTAGATTAGAGTTCTAAGTTGAAATGTTTGAGATCATGTGATTGCTTGTTATGTCTTTCTGTATAAGATTCAGTCTTCTTGGTTGAGAGATTGTTTGGTCACTTATTAGGCTTGATGCATTATGCTTGTTGATTTGCTTGATTATATCTAATGGTTGTTAGACTTGATTAAGTGATTAGCAAAGGGATTATTGTCATGGGAATGAATTAATCTGATTAAGAAGCCTAGACTAAAGAGTAGCAAGTGTTGCATTATATTCTTAGCATCATGAATCAATATCTAAAGCACCCTAATCAATGATCACATCTAGAGGTTTAGCTTTTATCATTTGCTTAATCACCATCATCTTATTGAGCTTGCTTTAATTACTTCCTTATCATTGCTTGTTTGTTTCTTGTTTATGATTTCATTTGTTACTTGTTATCAAAAACCTGTCTTGACCACTTGACTTAAGAACTTATCACATAAACTAGTGCCTAACTACCACACATATGGATTGACACCCCTTATACTACTTTGACAAGGGGATTGATAACCCTTCTTAAGGCCTAAAAAACCTTAGTTATCACTTGGTACCCACTCTTCCCTGAAAGGAAGCCAATCTTACACAAATGTGCTTCATTAATCAGATCAAACTTTGCCTTGTTCTCCTTGAATCTGTACCCCTTGGCTTTCAAAATCTTTGTTACCACCCATCCATGGGCCAGCTTTGCATCTTGCTTTGTAGAACCCCAAATGCACTTTTTGTAGAACATCAAAGACCTTGCCAATTGAGAGGCAAGGCAAAGTGGGTATTCATACCCTTCATAGGGTTCCCCATCTTCATGAGTTGGCATCAGCTGTTTCAGCCCCACACCAAGAAGCATCAGATCGCCTTTGTGAACTCTTCCAACATCGATTTTGAATTAGAAGCTGTGAGAGAGAATCTTGTGAACATATCTCAGCACTGGATTCCTTATCCAAGAGGACTTAGCTGTTCCAGCTGTGTACTTCCCAGAAGCAATTGATCTCCATAGAAGTTGGACCTCACCTTTTCTGAGATTGAACTGGTTGGAGAGAAGTTCATTTCTAGGTGTTGAAAACCCAAAAATCTCATTCAATTCTCTGAATGACACTGAATAGTCCTTCCCTTTCACAGTAAACTCCACATGTCCAAGCCCATCTCCTTGAATAATTCTTGAATCCCTTGGGTAGTAAATTAAAGCTTCAAAGGAAGCCAAGAACTCTTGAGACTCCTCTTCATAAGCGATCTCTCTCATCTCGAAAAGTGACTCAACACCCATGTTCCCAAGCAAAGTTTTGACATCTTCATAGATGCCAATCTTCTTCAGAAAGTCCACATCAGGGAACCTCCCTTGCTGGACCTCTATCTGTTGAAACTTAGCCAGATAATCAAGTGTTTCTGGTTCAGTTTTCTTGAACCTCTTTGATCCCTCTTCAATGGTGCCTTGTGAACCAGCAGCTGAGCTGCTTGAGTCACTTTCAGTCTGTTCACTCTCAGATACCACAGCCAACTGTTTCCCCTTCTTCTTGGAACCAGAAGCAACCACTAAAGCTTTTCCTTCATGCCTTGTCCTTTTTGGCGCTGGGTCACACTTCCCTTGCTTTGTGGTATTCTTTGCTCCTTGACCTTTTTCTCTTGGCTGTGAAGATCCTGAGACCAAACCCTTGCCCTTTGATTTGGTACCCTTCTTCTTGGCCAAAGAGTTGGTTCTTTCAGTCATCTGCCAAGAGATTCTCAAAAACAATGTTAGTACAAGAATAAGCTTCACAAAATTCTCCAAAATTTTGAAAAAATTTGTTGCAAGAATCGATTTTAAAACCACATAAACAAGTTTCTCAAGCCAAGAATCAATCCAATAAGTTCATAGCAATGCAAAGCAAGGACTCAGCAAGAAACCAATGCATCTTTTTGTTTAAAAAAAAAATCGATTTTTTTCATGAATTACTTGCAACAATTTTCAAAACTCAAACAAGGAATTACCAACAAAGTGCTCTGTTTTCCAAGACTATCTAGCACCCTAGCATTTATAAAAATAACCCCAAGGTCTAAAACAACCTATCAAAATCGATTCCACACCTTGAAGTTCAAAAATCACCATTGAAGGACATGGAAAAAGATGAATTTTAACAGAATGAAATACCTTGGGATTAAGATGCAACGAGTTCGAAATGCAATCAGGATGATGTTAACAACAAAAAAACGAGCTCAGAGCACTTTGAATCAACAAATTTGGTGGAGAAATGAGAGAGATATGGTGAAAACAATGGAGAGAAATGAGTGAAAGAGTTGCAAACTCGGGTTTATGGTGAGGAAGAAGAGTGTGGGACAGGGTCAAGCCTTTGGACTGGTGGTCAATAGATCTATTTTGACCAGTTAAGGCTTTGACCCGTCCTTTTCTCGTTGACCGGCCTCCTTTCTCTCCTTTGTGCATCCGGGAACCGTCGGGATCGAGCCGCATGACCGTCTCGGTGTAGAACCAGAAATGTTTTTGTGCTACCTAGTTCCCTTGTGCCCAGCTAGCACAACTAAGGCGGAGTGATTTGCGACCATGTGTGCGACTTGGTCTTCATGCTTCCAGGTAGCAGGACCAAGGCGCAGGTTTTTGGACTTGCACATTTTAGCCTTTCTTCTCCCTTGCTGCGACCTGGAACCCTTCCTTCCCAGCTAGCACGACTAAGGTGCACACTCTTAACACTTAGGCGTCTCAGCATCCTCTTCATTTTGTGCGGCCTGGTCTTGTTTTTCCCAGGTAGCACGCCCGACCCGGAGTGAATTGCGAGTGGACGTGCGAGTTAAACTCCTTTGTTCCCAGGTAGCACGCCCATCTCGCAGGGTTGGTGACTTAAAACACTTCGGCTTTCTTTGTTTGGTGCGGCCTAGTCTTCATGCTTCCAGGTAGCACAACCATCTCGGAGTAAAATGCGGATCATCGTGCGACTTAGCTTCCATTCGTCCCAGTTAGCAGCTCCAGGTCGCAGCTTTTGTGACTTGAACTCCTCGGCCTCTCTTCCAATGCTGCGACCTAACTTCCATGTTTCCCAGCCAGCACACCTAAGCCGGAGTAAATTGCGAGCATATGTGCGACCTAACTCTATTAGTTCCCAGGTGGCATGACTAGGTCGCAGGTTTTTGGACTTCAGATATCTCGGCCATTCCTCTTTTGCTGCGACCTAGTTTCTCTTTTCCCAGCCAGCACACCTAACTCGCAGCTTTTGTAACTTAGATACCTTGGCCGTTCTCCTCATGCTGCGACCTGGGCTCCTTGTTCCTAGCCAGCACGCCTAACCCAGAGTGATTTGCGAGTCTTCATGCGGCCTGGACTCCTCTCTTCTTACCCGCAGCACCAGCTAGCACAACCTCGGACTTAGACATTTTGGACTGGTTCTGTTTGGTGCGGCCTAGTCTTCTTTCTCCCAGCCAGCACACCTAACCCGGAGTGAATTGCGAGTGGACGTGCGGCCTAGCTTCCATGCTTTCCAGGTAGCACACCTAACTCGCAGGTTTTGTGACTTAGACACTTCGGGCCTCTTCATGGTTTTGTGCGGCCTGGTTCCTCTTACACCAGGTAGCACGCCCAGGCCGGAGTAAATTGCGAGTTGGGCTGCGACTTAGCTTCCTTGGGTTTCAGGCCGCAGCACCAGGTAGCAGAGTTTGGGACTTAGAACTCTTGGCCTTTTCTTCTTCTTTCTGCGGCCTGGACCTCTTTCACCAGGTAGCATGCCCAGGCTGGAGTAAATTACGAGTCCTGCTGTGGCCTGGGCTCTTCTTGATAGGTAGCACTGAGGTGTTCTCCAAGTTTTTCAGGCCTTAAACACTTCTCTCAGCCCTCTCACATGCTCCATTCCATTCATCACTGAGCTATGTCCTCCAAAAATCACCTAGAACCTGAGACCAACTCACAAAATCCATCAAAAAGTTCTAAAACATAAAAGAAAAGAGAAGAAATCAAAAGAACTATGTACAAAGATAAGCTTGGGGTGTCTCCCAAGAGCACTTTGTTTAAAGTCTCTAAGTTTGACTTTGGAAACCTGTTTAACAGGCTGGTGGTGGATCAAGAAGGGGAACTGATGTAGCTTCCTCCTTCTTTTGTGAAACCAGATAATGCTTGATCCTTTGTCCATTTACCACAACCTCTTGACCATTCTTTCCTTCCAAGACAACAGCTCCATATGGCCGGACTTCAAGAACCTTAAAGGGACCGGACCATCTAGACTTAAGTTTTCCAGGAAACAACTTAAGCCTAGAGTTGAACAGCAACACCAGATCACCATTCTTGAACTCCCTTTTCAGAATATTTTGATCATGCAAAGCCTTGGTCTTCTCCTTATAGATCTTTGAGCTCTGAAAAGCCTCAAGCCTAATCTCCTCAAATTCATGGAGTTGCATGACCCTTTTCTCTTGAGCTGTCTTGATATCAAAGTTCAGCAACTTCACAGCCCACATAGCCTTGTACTCCAACTCAACAGGAAGGTGGAAGCTCTTGCCATATAGCAGATTGAAAGGTGATGTCCCAATTGGAGTTTTAAAGGCAGTCCTATAAACCCACAATGCATCATCTAGCCTTTTGCTCCAATCTTTTCTGCTTGAGCTAACAGTCCTCTCAAGAATGGCCTTGATCTGTCTATTAGATACCTCAACTTGGCCACTAGTTTGAGGATGATATGGAGTAGCTACCTTGTGTTTCACTCCATGCTTTCTCAACAAACCCTCCAAAGTCTTGTTCACAAAATGAGATCCTCCATCAGAGATAACAACCCTTGGAACTCCAAATCTTGGGAAGATAATGCTCTTGAAGAGCTTCACTACAACCTTGGAATCATTGGTAGGGGAAGCAATGGCCTCAACCCATTTGGACACATAGTCCACAGCAAAAAGTAAATGCTGATTCCCATAGGATGAAATGAAGGGCCCCATAAAGTCAATCCCCCAGCAATCAAAGATCTCAACTTCTAGAATTGGGTTTTGAGGCATCTCACTCCTCTTTGATATGTTCCCATGCCTCTGACAGGCATCACTTGCTGAAACCACCAACTGCGCATCTTTGAACATTGTGGGCCACCAAAACCCACTCTGAAGAACCTTTGCCACAGTCTTGAATGCTCCCATGTGACCTCCGAAAGCTGAACCATGACACTCTTGCAACACAGGTTGCATCTCCTCCTCAGCAAGACACCTTCTATACAGCTGATCTTTGTTAAGGACATAGAGGTAGGGCTCATCCCAATGGTATCTTTGAACTTCTCTGAAGAACTTCTTCCTGTGGTAAGCATATAATTCAGGTGGTTCCACTCCACAAGCAAGATAGTTCACAATGTCTGCAAACCAAGGCATCCTCCTCTCTTGAATGCTGCCCACTTCTTCAAACTCCAAATAAGAATGGACCACCATCAGTGATTCCTCAGGAAGACTGTCATTAAGAGGCACTTCAGAGTCAATTCTCAGCCTAGAGAGATGGTCTGCAGCTCCATTCTCTATACCCTTTTTATCTTGTACTTCCATATCAAACTCCTGAAGTAGAAGAACCCATCTCAATAGTCTTGGCTAAGCATCCTTCTTGGTCATCAGATACCTGAGGGCTGCATGATCAGTATATACAATAACTTTTGATCCCACCAGGTAACTTCTGAATTTATCAAAGGCAAAGACTATTGCCAACATTTCCTTCTCAGTAGTAGCATACTTCTCTTGTGCAGAGTCAAGTGTTCTACTAGCATAGTAGATGACATGAAGCTTCTTATCTTTCTTCTGGCCAAGTACAGCTCCAACTGCAAAATCAGATGCATCTGTCATAACTTCAAAAGGAAGGGACCAGTCTGGGGCTTGGACAATTGGTGCACTGACTAATGCATCCTTGATCATCTTGAAGGCCTCTTCACATTCAGCATCAAAGATGAAATCCACTTCTTTACACAACAGCTTTCTCAAGGGCCTGGCAATTCTTGAGAAGTCTTTGATGAATCTTCTATAAAACCCTGCATGCCCAAGGAAACTCCTTATCCCTTTGACTGAAGTGGGGGTTTGCAGGTTCACCATTACTTCTACTTTTGCTCTGTCAATCTCTATGCCGTTCTCAGATATCTTGTGCCCAAGAACTATTCCTTCCTGCACCATGAAGTGGCATTTCTCCCAGTTCAACACCAAGTTATGCTGCTCACATCTCTCCAAGACCTGTGACAAATTAGAGAGACAATCCGAGAAGGAGGAACCATAGTGATATGTCTATATTTTACATCATTTAGATTGCATTATAGAGTCCTCATCATGTGTTTTCTCATGTAAATTGAGTCTTTAGGCGTCAAAATAGGACTTAGGGCTTGCATTAGGTCCCAAAGAGTTTTGCATGTTTTGAAGTCCTTATCAGGAGCCTTGGAGACCAATTGGAGCCTAAGAAGAGGAACAGGAAAGAAAACGGTGAAGAAAAGGGTCAAAAATGATGAAAACCACTTGGAGGAATTTCTCGGCCAAATCTCGTACCGGCTGGTCGGAAACCTCGACCAAAATGTTTACCGGATGCTCATTACCGGCCAAAAACCTTACCGATCGGCCAGAATCGAATATCGAGTGCACAAATACCACGGGACAAGTTTTTGACCGAGGCAAGGATTTTTACGACCAAAAAGCTTACCGTGGTACACAGCCCTCGGCCATTTTCCTTACCGCGGGAAGGTTTTTACGACCAAAAGTTGCCCTTGCCCGCGCAATTCAGAAATCAGCAATCCGGGGAACCTTCCGGTCCGAATCAGTTGGCGGGGTCTTCACCAAAGTTGGAGATAATCAAGCAAAGATTCCAGAACAGTTGGAATAATCGAATTCGGACCAGTGGAGAGAAAGATATGGCTTCCGGAGCGTTCACCAGCCTTGCGCGTACCCGAGAACTGAACGGCGAACTTCAAAGATCATGGCGGACGGAGCTTTTCCTGTCCGAACCAGCTTACCCGGTCTTCATCAAAGTTCGAGATCCATGGAAGATCTTCTCAGAGCATTTGGAATCGCTCAATTCGGAGAAAAAGTTTGGAAGATAGGGGCTCCGGAGTTCACATCGGTCTAAAAGTCTATTTTCCGGTAATTTCAATGCGGCGCAAAGATGTGAAATCCAGGAAGCCTTCCGCTCCCCAAGCTCCGATGGTTTCTTCACAAAAGTTCGAGCTTATTGAGTCATCTTTACTGTGGAACTGGTCCCAGAGCAATTGGAGTCGTGTGCTGAAAGTTATCGCTTCCGGAAGGTGACATGGTCGATACAAGCCTAAAATGAGTTGCGATACGCGCTAAGTGTCTTCACAAGCCTCGGTATCTTTACCTTGGCATCACTCAAGTCGAGGCTCATATCTTGGAAGTATTTTGGACCAGACCTCGTCCCAAAGCCTTGGCATGATTAGATCGAGGCATGCATACGTAAAAACTGAAGCTGGAAACGACTAAGTGTTGAGAGTACACCTCGGTGTAATGACCTCGGCGTGCATGCCGGACTGTGTTCTCCCAAGCACCTCGACATCATGACCCCTCGACATTTTATCCCGAGGTTTCTTGTCACGAACCCAGAATCAAGAACAGAGTAGCTCAAGAACACACACGTGAGGATGGATCAAAGACTAGGGTTCATGCATGTTCTTGACGTGTTCTTCACGAGATCTTCATCCGGATCCTGACTCACGTGCACACCTCGGCATGAAGACCTCGGCTTCACTTTCCGACACACCGTGGCACTCACCCATCAACGGTTCAGTACCCGGTTTGTTCCGGGCTGACCCGCAACACTTTCCCTTTGCTATAAATACATTTTGAGACTAAAAACCTAGTTATCTTATCTCTTACCTGTTTTTAGCTTTAAGAACTTGCCTCCTTTGTGAAAACCAGATTAATCTAATCCGATATCTCGGTTTTACGTCTGAATCTTGTTCTTTCTTTACTCTTCTTTTATTATCAGCATTAAACTCCTAATCATGACCAGCTACACGTCTTGCAAAGGACTTAGTGAGCTCGTTATGATCAGTGAGTAGTCGTTTAAGCGACTTTAGATAAGTAGATTAGGGTGCTTTCAAGGTGGATTAATGGGTTTAGGTGTATAGTCTTGCATGTTTCATTCCTTAACCGACGAGATCTCTAGGCTGGATCCAAGCACATCACTTGAGGTTCAGATCTGAAACATATCTCGCATCAAAAGTGTTTGTAGAAATGTCTGAACCACTCGGTTAAGGGTTTAAGAGTCTTTCATCGCGAGGGTGATAGTTTGTTCTCTTAAATGACATATTTGAACTTGTCTAAAGTCTCTTCCTTTATTGCATATTATCATCATCTGAATCACCTGTTTGTTGTTTGCATCTTGCTTAGTTTAAATCTCTACTTTTTATTTACTTTTATTGCTTATTTGCCTGATTATCTTAGTCACCAAACTTTTACCTTCTTGTCTTGACTTTAGTGAACAAATGACATAGGCTAGTGTCTCGTTTACAAGCTTGGTTTGACACCCCTAATACTACTTTGACAAGGGGATTGATAACCCTTCTAAGAGCCTGAAAACTCTTACTTATCAATTGGCGCCGTTGCCAACTTGTAGGAGCATTAGTCTCTTGTTTGTTCTTGAGTTCAAGCTTTTCTTTCCTTTGTTTTACTAACTTCTTTCCAAGTTCTTGTTTTGTTTTCAGGTGCATGAATACCAAGTCTCGGAGCACAGGATCGCTTTTCCCATACGACGATAACATCGACAGATTGGAAAGGCGAGCTCGCGAGAGAGAACGGCACTTTGACTGACTTGGAATGGCAGAACAACAGAGAATGGAGCAACAAGCTCAGGCAGCCGAGCACCAGGCTCAGGCTAATCAGGCGCAGGCAGGAAGAAATGAACAACAAGCCTATGTTAATCAGCAACAGGCTCAAAGAAACGAACGGCTTGCTCAGCAAAACCAACACCAAGCGAATAGAAATGAACAACAAGCCCATCATGTTCATCCGCCACCGTCCCAAGTTCAGCGACAACATCCTCCAATCTATGTTGGAGAGAATGACCGAGCTAATGCGCACCAATACCGAGCTGGAATTCAAGCTCCACCAGTTCAAAACAACAACTTTGAATTTAAAGCTTCCCTGCTCAATATGGTGCAAAACTCAAAGTTCCACGGTCTGGCTGGAGAAGACCCTCTCGAACATCTAGATCAATTTGATCGGGTTTGCGACTTAACCAAGATAAATGGCGTCTCTGAAGATAGCTTCAAGCTACGCTTGTTCCCTTTCAGCCTCGGTGATACAGCACACCAGTGGGAAAAGAATATACCGAGGGGTTCTATACAAACCTGGGAGCAGTGTAAACTGGCGTTCTTATCAAAGTTCTTTTCCACATCACGCACGGCTAAGCTCAGGAATCTGATCTCAAGTTTCACGCAGCACAATAACGAGGGCTTTAGTGAAGCTTGGGAACGGTTTAGAAGCTACACACCACGGCTTCTCAGAGGCATCACTCTTGAGTACTTTATACGGAGGTGCACTCCCCAAGATCAGAAACCAAGTCGATACGGCTTCAAATGGAAATTTTCTTGGGAAAGAGATCAATGCGGCAATGGAACTAGTCGAGAACCTAGCCATGTCTAATGACACGTATGGAGAGGACTTTGATAGAGCAAACCGTACAGAGGGATCTAGTGATGAACAGCGCATGAAAAATGATATAAGAGAGCTTCAGAGTAAGCTTGACAAGGTTTTGATGGCGACTCAAAAGCCAATACACTTTGTAGGCGAGTTTGATGAGCAAGGGCCAAGTTTTGACAATGTTAATGAAGATGGTCTAACACAAGAGGAGCTGAATTACATAGGGAATCAGCAGAGGTATCAGCGGTTTAACAACTACAACAGTAACCCAAACCTCTCATACAGAAACCCGAATGTCGCTAACCCTCAAGACCAAGTGTACCCTGCTCAACAACAACAACAAAGCTATGCTCAAAAGGCTCCTTTTCAGAATACCTTCCAGCCCAAGCAACAGTTCAGTGGGCAACAGCACGGCTACACTCAGCAGAATCAAGCGGCTCAGAGTAACAACTTCAACAACCAACCGCAGCAACACAAGTTTCCACCAGGGTTCCATCCGCAACCGATGGGTAATCAACAACAGATTCAGGGAACGGGTCAGAATCAAATGGGGAACGACGTCTGTGGGATACTACAGCAACTGTAACAGGGCCAGCAAAGGGTTGAGAGCCAGCACGCAACAATGCAGCAAGATATCAGAGAGCTTAAGCAGAATCAAGCTTCTACATCATCAAGAGGCCCGGCTTTACCAGGTAAACCGGAGCCGAACCCTAAAGAGTATGTGAACGCCATCACATTGAGGAGTGGTAAGGAATTACAAACTCCAACGCCTAAGAAAAAGCTCATTGAGGCCAATGAGCAATTAAAGGGGGAGGCAGCCTCAGACGATGCATGTAAAGAAGCGGTTTTAGAGAAGGAACCGATCAAGGACAAAGGAAAAGAGGTGGAAAAGACAAGCGAGTTTGAAAAGCCCTATGTTCCACCACCACCTTATCAACCCAAGATACCGTTCCCAGGGCGTTTCAAAAAGAAAATCCTAGACAAGGCCAAGGAAGTCTTTGAGAAACACTTGGAGAACACGCAACTCACCTTACCCATTATAGATGCTTTCTTAGCTATACCCCAGCTTGGGAAGTTTCTAAAAGACGCGATCCTCAACAAGACAAAGGAGCTCCAGGGTATGGTGATACTGAGCCAGAGTGCAGTGCCATAATACAAAGAAGATCTATACCAAGGAAGCTATCCGATCCGGGCAGCTTCACTCTGCCGTGTGCTTTAGGTCACCTGAAGTTCTCAAACTGTTTATGTGACCTTGGAGCTTCTGTGAGCTTAATGCCTTACACGGTGGCCAAGAGATTGGGATACAAAAGCTACAGCCAGCCAAGATCTCTCTTGTATTAGCTGATAGATCGGTTAGATTACCGGTGGGGTTGCTTGAGGATCTACCTTTGAGGATCGGTGAGATAGAAATCCCCACAGACTTCATAGTTCTTGAGATGGACGAGGAACCATTAGACCCCATCATCTTAGGCCGACCGTTCTTAGCAACCGCAGGAGCCATAATAGATGTGAGAAGAGGAATGATTGAACTACACATCGGTTCCGAGACTATGAAGTTCAACGTGAAGGAAATGATGAAGAAACCGACCATTGGAGGTCAGGTCTTCTATGTGGAAGTAATGGAGGAGCTGGCTGATGAGCTCCTTGAAGAGTTGAACGCAGAGGATCCGTTACAAGTGGTCTTAACGCGGGAACAAATCGAGCACGGGTACTTGAACGAAGAAAGCGAGGTGTACAAGCGTCTTTTGGACCAACCGAGGGAACTTGGAGCTGAGGCGAGGTTTTTGGAGCTCCACACGAGCAGCCTCGACATCCTACACACCGAGGGATCCACGGAAACAGAAGAGACACCTCGGGATATCATGGCCGTGACAACTCATACCGAGGATGATGGTAAACCGCGCGAGAACGAAGCAAAGGCCGAGGGAGCTGTTCCAGGCCAATGCAACTTTGATGCCGATTGGAATGAGGCAGACGCACCCCCTGTTGAGCTCAAGCCTCTACCAACAGGGCTCAGGTATGCGTTCTTAGGTCTGAACTCTACTTTTCCTGTGATCATAAACGATAGCTTGCTTGAACATGAAGAACGTGCATTGCTTAATGAAATAAGGAAATTCAGGAGAGCCATAGGGTATTCCTTGGCTGACATTAGAGGAATCTCTCCTGATATATGCACCCACAGGATCCACCTAGAGGACCAAGCCATGTCCTCTATTGAGCACCAACGTCGACTTAACCCGAACCTCAAGGAGGTGGTTAAGAAGGAGATACTAAAGCTCCTTGAGGCAGGGAAAATTTATCCAATCTCTGACTCTCGATGGGTATCTCCTGTACACGTTGTGCCCAAGAAAGGTGGAATCACGGTGGTGAAAAACGATAAGGATGAACTCATAGCCCAAAGAACTATAACCGGCCATCGCATGTGCATTGACAATAGGAAATTGAATTCTGCATCAAGAAAAGATCATTTTCCTTTACCATTCATTGATCAAATGCTTGAACGGTTAGCTAATCACCCTTATTTTTGTTTTCTCGATGGATACTCGGGGTTCTTTCAAATACCTATAGACCCGCGAGATCAAGAGAAAACGACATTCACCTGCCCTTATGGCACTTATGCTTATAGAAGAATGCCATTCGGTTTGTGTAATGCACCGGCCACTTTTCAAAGATGTATGATGCACATTTTCTCTGATCTAATTGAAGAGAAAGTTGAGGTGTTTATGGATGACTTCTCCGTATACGGCTCCTCTTTCTCCGAATGTCTTGCTAATCTTTCTCAGGTTCTCAAGCGATGTGAGGAGCATAGGCTTGTCTTAAACTGGGAAAAGTGTCATTTCATGGTCCAAGAAGGCATTGTCTTGGGACACAAGGTATCAGATAAAGGCATCGAGGTGGATAAGGCCAAGATCGAGGTGATGGTGAACTTACAAGCCCCGAATTCTGTGAAAGGAATAAGAAGCTTCCTTGGCCACGCTGGGTTCTATAGACGTTCATCAAGGATTTCTCCAAGATAGCCAGGCCTTTGACCAGGTTATTGTGCAAAGAAGTGGATTTCAACTTTGATGAAGAATGTGAGGAAGCATTCAAGAGAATTAAGGAGGCTTTGATCAGTGCACCGATTGTACAAGCCCCTGATTGGTCTTTACCATTTGAAGTGATGACCGATGCATCTGATTATGCTGTAGGAGCTGTCTTGGGACAGAAGAAAGATAAGAAGCTCCATGTGATCTACTATGCCAGCCGCACTTTGGACTCGGCTCAAGAAAAGTATGCCACCACCGAGAAAGAAATGCTTGCCATTGTGTTTGCATTTGACAAATTCAGGAGTTATCTAGTGGGATCAAAGGTCACGGTTTACACATATCACGCGGCCTTGAGGTACCTGATGTCTAAGAAGGACGCTAAGCCGAGGCTTTTGAGATGGGTCTTATTACTCCAAGAATTTGACATGGAGATACTTGATAAGAAGGGCATTGAAAATGGAGCCGCAGATCACCTCTGAAGGCTGAGGATTGAAGAACAGATCCCAATAGATGATGCTTTACCCGAGGAACATCTCATGTTAGTCCGGTCTTACTTAGAGATGGAGGAAGCCAATACGATCAAGGAAAGAAGCCTTCCATGGTTCGCGGATCTTGTGAACTACTTGTCTTGCGGATTAGAGCCACCAGATCTTGATACTTATCAGAGGAAGAAGTTCTTTAGAGATGTGATGAGGTATCATTGGGATGAGCCGTATCTTTACGTGCTTAACAAGGACCATCTCTATAGGCGATGCTTGGCCGAAGAAGAGATCCATCCAGTGCTACAAGAATGCCACAGCTCATCGTATGGTGGTCATTTAGGTACGTTCAAGACAGTTGCCAAGGTTCTACAGAGCGGTTTCTGGTGGGCGACCATGTTCAAAAACGCCCAAGAAGTGGTCTCAAGGTGTGAAGCTTGTCAAAGGCACAGAAACATATCCAAAAGGAATGAAATGCCCCAAAACCCAATCTTTGAAGTGGAGGTCTTCGACTGCTGGGGCATTGATTTCATGGGTCCCTTTGTTAAGTCATATGGGAATCAATATATCCTTGTGGCAGTGGATTATGTGAGTAAATGGGTTGAAGCTGTTGCATCTCCGACCGACGATTTAAAAGTGAAGGTAAAACTCTTCAAGAGTATCATCTTCCCACGGTTTGGAGTACCAAGAGTAGTCATCAGTGATGGGGGGAGCCATTTCATCAACAAGACTCTTGAGAGTCTTTTGAAGAAGCACGGAGTAAAGCACAAGGTGGCCACTCCTTATCATCCGCAAACCAGCGGCCAAGTGGAGGTTTCCAACCGTCAGATAAAGGCCATTTTGGAGAGGACCGTGAACTCATCCAGGAAGGATTGGAGCAAGAAACTTGACGATGCCCTGTGGGCTTACAGAACCGCCTACAAGACCCCCATTGGGACTTCACCATTTAACTTGCTCTATGGGAAATGCTGTCATCTACCGGTTGAGTTGGAATACAAGGCCTTGTGGGCAGTGAAACTTCTGAACTTTGACATCAAGACCGCACAAGAAAAGAGGGTTTCGAGAGCTTGAGGAGATCCGGTTAGATGCTTTCGAGAGCTCTAAGATCTACAAAGAAAGAACCAAGGCGCTCCATGACAAGAAGATACACAAGAGAGAGTTCAAAGAAGGGGACCCAGTTCTGTTGTTTAACTCAAGACTCAAGCTGTTCCCTGGGAAGCTGAGGTCTAGGTGGTCCGGTCCGTTCACGATTCTTGAAGTAAGACCCTATGGAGCCGTGGTTTTGAAAGGAAAAGATGTACAAGGCTTTGTGGTAAACGGCCAGAGGGTAAAGCATTACATGGCATCAGAAACAAGGGAGGGAGCTACCTCAGTTCCTCTACTTGAACCGGAATCAGCCTGAAAAGGTATGAAAAGTCAAAGTTAGTGACGTTAAACAAAGTGCTCTTGGGAGACACCCCAAGCTTATCCATGTACATATTTCGTTTTTCATCTTCTTTTTCTTTTTATTTGAAGCTGTTTGAAGGGTTTGTTAAGTGTTTCAGGAGTTAGACAGTAAACCTCGAGGGTGAAAGTGAGAGAAAGCTTGAAAAAGACACGGCCTGATGAATTAAGTCAAAGAGCATACATAGCCTCGGTATCGACCCTCGGTATATTCATACCATGTCATCTTTTACCGAGTGAAAGCTTGAGAACCTCAGCTAGATTCCTCGACTTAATTTCATCATGGTCGTGTCTGAGAAGTACTATGGTAAAATAACTAAGTGTGGGGGAGGCTCACGGTGTAAACACCTCGGTATAAGTATACCGAGGGGCGATGTTCACTTAAAACGGTCAAAAACCTTGATCCGAGGCCGCGACCAGTTTACACCAAGGCCAGCCTGTTTAAACCCCCAAGCCTCACGTGTTCTTTGCTAAAAACAAGTGACCTCGGCATGATGCCCTCGTGGTGGAGCGTGCCGAGGCACTCGGTTTCAAGAAATGATCAAAAGCAATAACACATGAAACACTTAGGACGAAGAAGAGGCTTTGCGAGGTCCAAAGAAAAGACGTGAAAGCTATGGGGATTTACTCGTTGGCATGGGCTCAGACAACTCGGTTTGGTACCCTCGGGGTGGAACAATTCGAGGCAGCTCAGACTAACACGAGAAAATATGGCTTGGTCCGTACAGCCCACGTCATCCCCATACCGCGTCCATTTGAAGGGTTGCGCGGCATTTTGAATTTAAACACTCGGTCAACGTAGTTTTTGGCGCGGTCAACGGCTAGAGCTGGAGCAGAAGGAGGGACCAGTCCCACAACAGTCCAAATGCCAGCTGGAAAGCGCGCTCCAGCCCAACTGACCTCCATACTTGGCCAAAACGCAGAGTTTGCCCTCTAGACTCTTTTCTCTGCATTTCACGAACACAACTCACTCATTTCTCGTTCATTTTGCGTGATTCCAAGCGTTCTAGACTCGTTAGGGTGTTGTCTACTCTGCATAAGCATCTCGTTCAGCTTAAATCTTGCATTCCCAAAGGTATTTGCATCTTAAAGAACTCATCTTTTTCCTTCATTCTTTGCGAGCTTAAATGTTTGTAAAATGTGGAATCGATTCTTTTAGAATATATCGGCCTTTGGGAACAATTTTGTAAATTCCACCAGGGTAGACAACACACGAAAAACCGGTCTTTGCATTTAAAATCACTTATTCTTGAGTTTTTAAAATTCTTGAGAAAATGCGCTTGGAATCGGTCTTAATGATGATTTGTGTGTTTGAGCTGAAATGTCTAGATAACTTGTCTCTAATCGGTTGTTCTGGCTTGTTCTTACTTCCCTTGATGTTTGAAAAAGCTATGAATATCAGTTCTGCTAGAGAAAAAGTTTTGTACTTGCCAATCTTGAGATACATGTGCTTAACGATATACTTGGCTCTGACGATTCCTTTGAGAATCTCCCTTGCAGATGACCGGAGACCGAACCGTTCCTACCCACGAGACAAACAGAAGTGCGGGCCAGAAGAGAATTTTGAAGGGTAAAGCCGTTGCCGTGCCACGTAGTGGAGAGACCAGCAAGAAACCCTCGATGCGACCCGATGACGAGCCAACCCCCAAACGAGCAAGAAATACTGAGCTCACTCTGGCACCAGCTCTCGAGTCAAAGAGGAACGGGAAGAAGGCAGCTGTGGGATCTGATGACGACGAGCCCGGAGCCTTAGTCCCTTATGTAGACAACGGTTACAAAAAGTCCAAGAAAGAACCAAAGGCCGAGCCCGAGGATGAGCACTTCCCAACCACTGAGGAATACTTGGACCACTTTAACTCAATCAGAGTGGCTCAAGGTCGATTCCCTGACTTGGAGTTGCTGAAGAAACTCGAGATACTTGATGACGTGACCCTCATTTTTGAGAATATGGGCTTGGAAAAGTTCTTTGAGATGAGCGATGTTGCCTATGAAGGGATTACACAGCAGTTTCTTGCAACCTTGGAGGTCATCATCTACCCCAAGAGAGATCCAAAGCGTTTACATGGCAAAGGATTCGGCCACATTGAGTTTGACATGGATAGCGTGCACTACAAGGTCAGTTTCAAGGAGCTTGATGAAATCTTTGGGTTTGAAAGGAATGGAAGCTCGCTTGACAAGTTTGTGTACCCTCGTGATGAGTTGGCCGCATTGTGGGAAACGATATCTTTTGGACCCTACCTCGGAGGCAAGAGCAAGATAAGCTGCATAAGGAACCCTGCGATCAGATACACAAACCGCGTCCTAGCATCAACATTCTTCTCGACCTTTAACCCTGGTGTTATTCACACGGCCGAGCTTGAACTATTGGGACTCGGACTGAAGCCGTTCATCACTCAAATGAAGAACAAGAAAGAGTTCCGAGGGCCACTGCATGTACCATCATTGGGTGCATTCTTTGCCATTCAAATGCTCACTTATCGGCACAATGTATGGTGCGACCGCAAGAAGCGAGGAGCAAGAAGACTTCAGAACGGTTGGATAGTCACCAAGATCCTGAGGGCTCAAGGGTTTATATTCCCTGATTCACCAAAGAAGCCGAATCTCATTGATGAGTTATACCTAAGCAAAAGTGGTTTCTTCGGAGGCAAGTCAGGGGACAAATGGGTTTACAACTTCACCCTACTGCATAGAGACGGCACGCAGGTTCTACTGCCTAACCGAAGCCTCACCATGCTCGACAGGCAGTGTAACGTCTCATTCTACGTTCTCAAAGACCAGTTGTATAACCCAGCTCTCGACCCACCAACACGCAAATGCACCAAGGCAGCACCCAGCAAACCCGAGAACACTAATGGCCCGGAAGATTGTGATAACGAGGAGCAGAGACACTATGAGAGAAGGATCGGAGCAGGCCGCTATCACTTTGATCCGCAAGTGTGGGGTGAGCCTGAATACCACACCAAGAAGCTGTATTCGCGAGTGAACACCCTCCAAAAGTGGTGTAAGTGGCAAGACAAAACCATCCACGCATTGGTGGATTGTGTGAGGCATTTGAAGAAGAAGGTAAAGCAGCTCACGAGGCCATCCTCGCCGGATAAGAACTCAGCGACCTCAACCGCACCGATTACAGAAGAAGGAGTTGGAAAAAGCTCAAACGCGAGGAACCCGGAGTTTCCACCAGGCAAAGAAGACTGGATCGATCCAGCCACGGCTTTCCTGCCTGAACCCTCAGAAAGCAGCCCACCACGTCAGCCCACTCCATCCTGCTCAACATCGAATCCCTCGCACTACTTGGGATCCGACCTCTCCGACTAAGGTATCGACTTCAAACCTTGTACATATGCATCTTGTATATATCATCTTGCATTCGTTCAGTTTGTCTTTTCACTTCTCTCACACGCTTTTATAACACAAGGGACTGTGTTATCTAAGTGTGGAGGAGGAGCTTTGTGTTTTCTAACCATGTTTTTTCTTGATCTTATTTTCTTTTTTACTCTTAAGTCTCATTTTGCATTCATCTAAGCGCATATAAAAACCAAAAAAAAAAAATTGAAAAATCTGAAACATTTTCACAAAAAAATGCTCTTGTAGTTGCATTTACATTTTAAATTGTGTCTAGGATTGCATTCATATAGGGTTGCATCACTTGCATGGGATAATGATAGGTTTCCTTGAGAGAACATCACATTAAGAGTTTCATTCAATGCCCAAGTTGTTAGGTCTTTAATGCTTTCATGACTTGAAAATGTGTGAGATTGTTGATGCAAGTTTGAATTGAACTCAGCTCTAGTTAAAGTGATAACCCTGAACTTGACAATGCAATTATCATTTAATGCATGCTTGAATAACCATGTGGATAGCATATACATATCTGAACTAGAAATCCCATTTTTACCACTCTCTTCCTTAGCTCAGATAGCTGACTCCCATCTTTGGAGCAGTTACCTCACCTTAAACCAAAACCCCTTCTTTCAAGCCAATGTTTGTGTGTGAATTGTGAGGTCACCTTGGATCAAACTTAGCAAAAAGTGTTAGGCTTAGAGCGACAAGTGTTAGGTTCCATGTAGATTAGTTCCAACATCAAGGAACTACTAGGTCTAGGCTGTGAAATAAGTGTGGGGGAGAGGTTTCTTTGAGTGAGAGGTTTGAGAGAAAAGATTTTTGAGAGAGAAAAGAGAAATAGTTGTTAATATGGGAGTGATGAGAGCTAAGGGTTTTAAAAGAAAAGAAAAAGATTTTGGGTCTTGTGTTTTTAAAAGAAAAGAAAGCTCTAAATGTCTTGAAAAGAAAAGAAAAGAAAAAGCTTCTAACCTCTAAGTGTAAAGAAAAGAAAAGAAGCCAAAGGCTCATGTGTTTAAGAAGAAAGAGAGAGGTTAGATGAATCAAATAAGAAAAGAGAGCTAAGTGTAAAGAAAGATCCCAAGAACCAATGATTGTAAATGAAAAGAAAACCCTTAGAGAGATAGAAATGACTAAGAGAGAATGTGAGGTTCATGAGAGGGTAGTTTAGAGCATCTTAGGCATTTGGGTAATGAATTCTAGCCCTTGTATGCATTGGTTGCTTTTTACCTTTAGAATTTTGCCAAAGTTTGATCATTCATTGAGAGATCCCTTGTGCTGAGCTGAACCCACATGTGAATATAATGAGATCATTCTTATCTCATAAACTCATCATTTTGATTCACTTGGTTACTGATTAATGAATGTTAAAGGGCTTAGGAAAATGAGAACTTGTGGAGATCCTGGTTTGAACTTGATGCACTAAGTAAAGTCATGCATGCATTTTAAACTTAGCAACTTGGACATTGAATGTGAATTCTTTTTCTGGTTACCTCTCTCTTCCCATATGAAATGCGAACTCCCAAACTCACAACCTTCTTTTCATTTGATCTTTTTGCTTGAGAACAAGTGATATATTCATAAATTGCATCATTTAGTGTACATATTTAAGTCCAAATCATGTCTCATTTGCATACATTTTAGGTCTTTAGGCATTTCCAATCTAGACCGATCCAATGTGCTTCAAAGATTACACAGGACGATGCTCTTCCTCTCCTATTCAGTTTCCGAGGCCTTCATCCAGATTCAATTTCTTCGAGTCTTCTTTCCAGAACAGTTGAGATCGCACGATTTAGAGCTCTGGGCTTGGAGATAATGTTTCCGGAATGAACACTGGTGTAGAAGCCTTTTCCGGATTGTTCCGGTGCACGTCAAAGATCAACCCTCCGGGAACCCTTCCATTCCCCGGATGCACTTGCACTCTTCATCAAAATTCTATATAATTGCCTTGCCGCTGGAGTTTAGAACAAGCCATTTGGACCGGTATTCCAGGAGTTATGCTGCCTCAAACGCGGAGTGGTCCGAAAAAATGAGAAATGCTGTGACTTGGGTGTGCGACTTGGTAAACTCGCACCCATGAAAGTTCATACTCTGGGAGAAAGCTGCGACTTTAGAGATGTGTGTAAGGAGACTCTGAGAAGGGTAGAGACTTCCAGAATAAAATTTGGCTAAGTCCAAAAAGTTGTGCGACTTGGGTGTGCGAGTTGGACATGAAGTGGAACCATCTAGCACATGTGTTCGCAGATGAGACCGACTTGGGCATGCGACTTGGACAGGGAAGTTACCATCTCGCACATCAGGCACAAGACCCAACTGAGCCGGGTCAGTACCCAGTTTGTCCTGGGCTGACCCGGCCCAAAACCTTTTCTATAAATAGTTTTTAGGGAAAAAAAACCCTAAGGACCTTATCTTCTATCTTGTTTTTTTTTGTTTTCTCTTTCCTTTTTAGTGTAAACCGACCTTGATTAAGAGATATCTTGAAATTTTAATCATCTAAAAGCTGTTTCGTATCATTGCATCATCTCATCTTTGCTTCTAATCATGGTTAACATCACCTCTTGCAAAGGAAATGGGTGTTCTTTATGGTTAGTGAGTAGTCGTCTTTTAAGCTTCTAGGTGTGTAGATTAGGGTGCTTAGTTGTTTGATTTATGATGTTTAGGTTCTAGATTCTCATTTCCTTTCCTTAGTTAGCTGCTCTTAAAGCTAGATCCTTGAGAATCACTTGGGTCTAGATCATAGGCATTTCATGCACCAAAAGTGTTTGATGAAATAGATTATAGGAAGTTCAAATAGGCATTTCTAGCTCAAATAGCTGATTTCATAGACATTTCTAGCTCAAATAGCTGATCTCTCATCTTGAGACAGTTCCCTGCCTTTAGCCAAACCTTTCTTTGAAGCCTAAACACCCTTCTTGTGTGCATGATTTGTGAGGTCTTGTTTCTAGTAGACTTGGTAAAAAATGTTGGGTTTAGAGCGACAAAGATAGTGCTGCATGTAGATACTAGTCCAACGTCAAGGGCTAGTCTAGGTTTAGGTGAAAGTGAGAGCATTGATTTTGAGTGTGTGAGCTGAAAAGAAAAAAAATCTGAGTGATGAAAGTGGAAAGAACCGGTTTGGTTAGGGGAATGAATGCTTAAATGAAAGAAAGTGAGTGTGTGCTGAAATGTAAAGCTCATGTGTTGAAATGAAAAGAGTCCAATAAAAAGAAAAAAAAAAGATTCAAAAAGAGGCTGAATTAAAGAAGAGCTCGTGTGTCAAAGAAAAGAAACTCACTAAGTGGTTGTTAAAGAAAGCATTCCCCTAAGAGATGAAATGAAGAGAGTGATGAGAGCTGATTGAGTGTCAAGGATAAAATGCCATTTGGGGTGAGTAGACTAGAGAAAGAATCTTGAGAGGTTTAAAGTTAAGTGTGAAAAGCATTTTGGGTGTGGGGTAGATGCAGTTCTATCTTTATATGCATCCATTGCTTTTTACCTGTAGCATTTTATTAAAGTCTACTAATTTTTGAGTGATCCCCTTGCATGGAATACCAGTTACTTGATTGAGATCATTTTAATCTCAAAACCCAGTCCCAAGCCAAATGAATTCACTTGATTTGCATGAACATGATCCACTTGAAACTTTAAATGAATGTCAAAAGATTGAGTTTAGGAATGCTTTTGAAGGTTTGTGCTTGAGTTTGGTTCATTTGGTGACAAGTATGGCTAATTTTTATGAGTAAACCAGTTTGCATTGCAGTCTAGAATTGGAACATGAACAATGAGCTTTGAATTCTTTTAATGATGATCTCTCTTTAAAGAAATATGAACTCCCATGCATTCAACCTCTCTCTCTCATTTGTTCTTGTTTGCTTGAGGACAAGCAAAGGACAAGTGTGGGGGAGTTGATATACTCATATTTTTTCATGTTTAGGATTGCATTTTGTCCAAATATTGAGTCTCATGCATACATTTAGGTAGTTTTACATATATTTGTCTTTGCTTTTCTCTTTAGTTAGGAATTGCATTAGGTCCTAGAGTGTCCTGCATTTTTGGAGTGTTCTCAGGTCATTTGGAGACTTTTGGGAGCAACTTGGAGCTGGGATCATGGAGGAACCCTCACCTGTGTACAGCAATTCGGACAGATGGTTTGGTGCAGACAAAACCCTCACTTTGATCGCGTGGGACGAAGGACTTGCAATGAGATTCATGATAACTAAGAGTTTTGAGGCTCTTAGATGGGGGTTATCAATCCCCTTGTCAAAGTAGTATAAGGGGTATCAATCCATATGTGTGGTAGTTAGGCACTAGTTTATGTGATAGGTTCTTAAGTCAAGTGATCAAAGATGAGTTTTGGTGTGAACAAAGTAACAAGAAAGCATAAAACAAGAAACAAACAAGCTATGATTAATGAACTAAGCAAGCAAACAAAACAAGATGATGGTGATTAAGCAAATGATAAAAGCTAAACCTCTAGATGTGATCATTGATTAGGGTGCTTTAGATATTGAATCATGATGCTAAGAACATAATGCAACACTTGCTACTCTTTAGTCCAGGCTTCTTATTCAGATTAATTCATTCCCATGACAATAATCCCTTTGCAAATCACTTAATCAAGTCTAACAACCATTAGATATAATCAAGCAATCAGCAAGCATAATGCATCAAGCCTAATAAGTGACCAAACAATCTCTCAACCAAGAAGACTGAATCTTATACAGAAAGACATAACAAGCAATCACATGATCTCAAACATTTCAACTTAGAACTCTAATCTAGACTAATCCTCTCATGAAGGCATTAATCTCTACACTAATCCACTTTCAAACCAAATCATCATTTGTGAAATATGAATCAATGAGCATTAAGAAACAGTTCTAATATGTCATTCATGCATTTAACAAATCATTCCCATGATGAAAAAGGCATAAACCCTTAAGTTAGCTCTTTCAGGCATTTCATCAAACACTTTTGGTGCATGAAATGCCTATGAACCCAGATTTCACTTTCCCAAGGAAATCTGGCATTAGGAGCAGCTAACTAAGGAAATGAAATGAGAATCTAAACCCTAAACATCACCAATCAAACATCTAAGCACCCTAATCTACACACCTAGAAGTTTAAAAGATGACTACTCACTAATCATGAAGAACACATCTAATCTTTTGCAAGAGATGATGTTAATCATGATTAGAAGCAGAAATGAGATGATGAGATGATAAGAAACAGACTTGGAATGATCAAATCCCTTCAGATATCTCTTAATCAAAAACGTTTTTTTACACTAAAAAGGAAAGAAAACTAGAGAGAAACTAAGAGAGAAGATAACATAGGGTTTTTCTCCCAAAAAACTATATATACTAAGTGCTAATGGACCGGGTCAGCCCAGGACAAACTGGGTACTGACCCGGCTCAGTTGGGTCAAGTGGAAATCCTGCGGGTCAGTCCAGTATGTCCCAGGTCGCACACCTAAGTCGCAGTAGATGAAGACTTGTCTTGTGAAGCCGCACGCCTAAGTAGGAGTGTTTTGCGAGTGTTGCTGCGGCTTGGTCTCCTTCCTCTCCAACTCGCAGGGCTAAGGCGGTTTCTGGGGAATGTACAAACTGTGCGGGTTGGTCTCTATTGCACCTAGGTCGCAGGCTCAAGTCGGAGTGATTTGCGAGTGATCGTGCGGGTTAACCAAGTCGCAAGACCATCTCGCAGCATCCAGAGCAGCTTAGACCACTTCGCATTCCGGAGAGTGTAACTCCTATGAGACTTGTCCGAATTGAATGATTTCGGTTGCAGAAGACAGAGGACTCATTTATCTCCAACTTTGGTGAAGAAAGCTTCGGTGCTTGGGAAGTGTAAGGCTTCCTGGAGGGCACATCTTTGCAGTGCATGTACACGACCAGAGAGAGGCGTCTAGACATGTGTCCATTCCGGAGACTGTATCTTTCTGCTCATAGATCCGAATTGAATGCTCTTGGACGTTCTGGAAAGAAGACTCAAATGGCTATGGTTCTCATGAAGGACCCGGAAACTAAATCGGCCTGGAAGTGCACCGTCCTTCGCATCCTTTAGAACTGATCTGCTCGGTCCGGAATACCTGCGAGACTGGGGTTCCTTCCGACAAGCTTATCTCTCTGCTCACGCGTCCGAATTCCACGATTCCACTTGCTAAGAGACCGTGATGCAATGCTCTCCAACTTCTATGAAGCACCCGCCGTCTGAATCGGACCGGAAGGCTCCCCGGACAGGAGATCATTCAGGGGTATCGGATTGCTCCGGAATGAGTGCGAGACCTGTTCGTCTTCCGATTACCATATCTTTCAGTTCCGTGGTCCAAATGCCTTGATTCCAACTGTTATGAACTCTTGACTCAATTATCTCCAACCTTTATGAAGACTCCGATAGCTGAATCTGACCGGAAGGTTCCCCGGACGGGCGATTTCGGAAACGTGTCTGCACCCGGAGATTTTGGCCGAGAAAGCTACCCGCGGGAAGGATTTTGGCCGAGAATCTTCGGCCATCAGTATATCATTTTGCCGAGAAACCCAAAATTGCTCCTTTTCACCATTTTTGATCATTTCAACTCCATTTCTTCATCTGAATCACATCCTCCACTCCAAATAAACTCCAAAAGCACCTGTTTAACACTCCAAAACATGCAAAACTCTCTTGGACCTAATGCAATCTCCTAAGTCCTAAAACAATGCTTAAACACCTAAAATGCATGCAAATGAGACATGATTTGGACTAGAATATGTACATTAAATGATGCAATTTATGAATATATCAATTCAACCTCCGGTGTCTTTATCAAGAATAAAGAGGAATGAGTCTAGTTTCCAGAAAACTTAGAATCAGACGATTTGGAGCCGTGAACTGGGAGATATCGCTATCGGAATGAACACATGTCTCGCGGCCCGATCAGGTCTTATGCGATGCGCTTCAAGGAACCGGTGGAACGGAACCCTTTCAGACGTCACCTGAACCCAAACCCTTCACCAAAGTTTGAGATATTTGAGTTTTCGTTCCAATGCAGTTGAAATGATGCCATTTGGAGCCATATCCTGGAAGTTACTCTCCCCTCAATGCAAAGTGGTCCGAGAAGGCTTAGGTTGTGCGATACGGTACTGCGACTTGATTAACTCGCACCCATGAATGTTCAACGCTCTGGAAACAAGTTGAGACTTTAGAGATGAGTGTAAGGAGACTCTGAGAAAGGTAGAGACTTCCAGAATCAAATTTGAGTAAGTCCACAATGCTGTGCGAGATAGACCTGCGAGTTGGACATGAAGGGGAACCATGTAGCACATGTGTTCGCAAATTACACCGACTTGGGCATGCGACTTGGGCAAGGAAGTGACCATCTCGCACACATATTATCTTCATAATGCGTCCTGGTTGTGGGAGTTGAAGAGAAGGAAGCCTGAGCAGCACAAACATTCACTGTTTACACCTAGATAGGCATGCGGCTGAGGCTGAGGGATTTATGGCTCACAAGGCTGCTTCTATAGCTGTGCGACTTGGGCCTGCGACTTGGTAAGCACCTGACCATGTCGCACACCAGCCACCTGACCCAACTGAGCCGGGTCAGTACCCAGTTTGTCCTGGGCTGACCCGGTCCATTAGCACTTAGTATATATAGCTTTTTGGAGAAAACCCTAAACATCTTATCTTCTACTTGATGTATGATGTTTAGGGACTAGATTCTCATTTCATTTCCTTAGTTAGCTGTTCCTAATGCTAGATCTTTGCACATCACTCTGGTCTAGAGCTTAGGCAAATCTCCACCCACAAGGTGTTTGATGAAATGCCTGAATGAAAGCTAACTAAGGGTTTATGCATTAATGCCATGGGAATGTTTGTTAATTGCATAAATGACATATTGGAACTGTTTCTTAATGCTCATTAGTTCATATTTCACAAATGGGAATTTGGTTTGAAAATGGATTAGTGTAGAGATTAATGCCTTCATGAGAGGATTAGTCTAGATTAGAGTTCTAAGTTAAAATGTTTGAGATCATGTGATTGCTTGCTATGTCTTTCTGTCTAAGATTCAGTCTTCTTGGTTGAAAGATTGTCTGGTCACTTATTAGGCTTGATGCATTATGCTTGTTGATTGCTTGATTATATCTAATGGTTGTTAGACTTGATTAAGTGATTAGCAAAGGGATTGTTGTCATGGGAATGAATTAATCTGCTTTTGAAGTCTAGACTAAAGAGTAACTTGCATTGCATTATTGTTCTTAGCATCATGAATTGATATCTACAGCACCCTAATCAATGATCACATCTAGAGGTTTAGCTTTTATCATTTGCTTAATCATCATCACTTTGTTTTGTTGCTTGCTTTGTTTAGTTCATTCATCATAGCTTGCTTTGTTTAGTTCATTCATCATAGCTTGCTTGTTTCTGGCTTTATGCTTTCTTGTTACTTTGTTCACACCAAAACTCATCTTTGATCACTTGACTTAAGAGCTTATCACATAAACTAGTGCCTAACTACCACACATAAGGATTGACACCCCTTATACTACTTTGACAAGAGGATTGATAATCCTTATTAAGGCCTTGAAAAATCTTAGTTATCACCAACATAGACCTGTGACTGCTCATATATCCTTTGTTGGTTTTGGAAGGGCTGTTGGTGGTGCACCTGTTGTCTTTGCTGTACATTGGCCTCATGCCTTTGCTGATGAGCTGGAGCTTGTCCCTGGTGGACATAAGCTTGCTGGTTATGCTCCTGTTCCTGCTGAACATTACCCTGATGAAACCCTTGACCAGCTCCATTACCAGCTGCATTACCAACTCCATTACCCTGCTGCACCTGAGCCTGTTGCTCCTGAGCTGGTTGCTCAATGTCAACTACATGCTGTCTTTGATCTTCCATATCAGCCTGATCAGTCTGTCTTCCACGCCTATCCCTTCTCCTTCTTGGAACCAAAAGATTAATGTTGTCGTTTAAGGGGAAAGGTGGACCACAGCTTCTTGATCTGGACCTGGTGTTCATGCACCTGAAACTCACAACCAGAACTTGAAAGAAATTAGAAAACACAAAAGAAAATGCTTGATCTCAAGAAATGACACAATCTTAATGCTATCACACTTTGGCAAAGGCGCCAATTGATAACTAGAGTTTTCAAGGCTCTAAATGAGGGGTTATTAATCCCTTTTGTCACTTTGCAGTACAAAGGGAATCAATCCATCATGTGTAAACACTAAGATGCAGGATCAGTTCTTAATTCAAGCCAAATGAGTGATGTTTTTATGTTACTTCCACTAAACAAGCTTAAAACAAGAATTAAAGCTAATGATCAACTTAAAAAGCAGGTAAATAGACTAAATGAGATGAGAATGTATGTATGATGATGAGAAAGGTCTTAGACATGATAGTGGATTAGGTTGCCTTTGGTACTAAACTAATGAGCTAATGAATCATGTGATCAAGCAAACCATTCAACTTAAACATCATTAACTAAGCTAATCCTCTCATGAAGGCATTAACTTCTATGCTAAAACAGTTTCCAACCTAATCATCATTAGTGAAACATGAGTTAACAAGCATTGAGAACCAGTTTAATCTGTCATTTAAGCATATAAACAATCATTCCCATGATGAACAATACTTAAACCTCTAACAACCTTGGTTCAGGCATTTCATCAAACACTTTTGGTGCATGAAATGCCCAAAATCTAGACCACATATGATGTGTATGGATCTAGCATAGAGAACAGGTTGTAGAGATGGAATATGAATGATCTAATCCCTAAGCTCACTAATCTAGCACCTAAGCACCCTAATCTACATATCTAAGACCTTAATGTCGGGATTACTCACTAATCATGATCAACACACTAGATCTTTTGCAAGATGTGTTGTTAATCATGATTAGAAGTGTGTAAATGAAGATGGAGATGATATATTAAGAAGAAGACAGCCTTAAACACTCAAGAATCTCTGAATCTCTTGATTAGAACGCCTAAAATCAGATGTTTCTCTTCAAAAGGAGTTTTCTTACACAAAAGAGGCAAAGAAAAATGAGGGAATAAAGCTTAAGTCCTTGGGGTAAAACCCTAAAAAACTATATATAGGTCCTAAAACGAACCAGGTCAGCCCGGAACAAACCGGGTCCTGACCCGATTTTGATGGGTAAAATGTCGAGTGGGCGAGTTGGTCAGGAGCTTCCCAAGTCGCATGCCCAAATCGCACAGCCAAAGAAGCAGTCTTGTGAGTCTCAGTCACATGCCCATCTAGGTGTGTTCTGCGAGTCTTTGTGCGATTCAGTTTTCCTCCTCTTCAACTCGCATGACCAAGACAAAATCTGGGGAGAATATGTGCGCGACTTGGTCCTCCTTTAGTCCCAAGTCGCATGCCCAACTCGCACAGTCCTAGAAAGAAGCTTCAGCGAGATAGAATCACGTAAACCAGGGCGCACTCATCTCTCGGTGTAAATTGCGAGTCTTCATGCGACTTAGTTCCCTTTTCTCCCTAGCTCGCACAACCATGTAGCACAGAACTTCAGAAATGTGTGTGGGACGGTCTTCGTCACTCCCAAGTCGCATGCTCAAGTCGGTGTAAATTGCGAGTCTTGCGGCTCAGTTCACAGCTTGGCCAACTCGCATGCTCTAGTCGCACGTTTGTGGACTTAGTATTTTTCTTGCTCGGGAACCTTTGACCTTACCCAGTGTTACCTTACTCGCACATATCAACATGCAGCTCAATCCCCAGACATTAATCTCGCAGGCTTCAGATCTCCTCGAACCACTTCACATTCGGGGGAGAGTAACTCCCAGGATATTGGTCCAAATGGCGCGATTCCAACTTCAGTGGAAAGAGAACTCAGATATCTTCAACTCTGGTGAAGGAACCTTCGGCGCTTGGGAAGTGGAAGGTTCTCCGGAGGGCTCATCTTCGCAGTGCATTGACACGGTCAGATAGAGGTTTCTAGACATGCGTCAATTCCGGAAACGTTATCTTTTTGCTCATAGATCCAAATTGAATGATCTCAAACGTTCTGGAAAGAGGACTCAAATATCTCAAATCTTGATGAAGGCCCCGTAGACTGAATCGGTCTGGAAGTGCATCGTCCTTCGCATTCTTCAGAGCTCATTGCGTCGGTCCAAAACGGTAGCGAGGCAGGCGTGCCTTCCGGTGAGCTTAACTCTCTGCTCGCGCCTCTAAATCCTATGATTCCACCTGATCTGGAACCATGATACAATCTTCTCCAACTTTGATGAAGCACCCAACGATTGAATCGGCCGGCAAGACCTTCCGGTAACGCGATTTCTGAGATGTGTCTGTACCCGGAAATTTTGGTCGAGAAACCTTAGTAGCTGTACGTGTTTTGGCCGAGAGGCTCACTCGCGGTACATGAAAAACGCCGAGGAAGGCTTCCTGCGGTACGTGAGAATCGCCGAGAACCTCCAAAAACCCATTTTCACCATCTTTCAAGCTCTGGTCACCGTTTCTCTTCCTGGTTTTACCTTTTCAACTCCAAATAGCTCCAAATACACCTGATAAGCACTCCAAACATGCAAAGACTCATTGGGACCTAATGCAACTCCTAAGTCCTAAAACAACACCTAGGGACCTAATATGCATAAGAAATAACATGATTTGGAATGAAATATACAACATAAATGATGCAAATTATGAACATATCAATAACCCTTTGTATTACAAAGACAAGGGATTGATAACCCCATCTAAAGGCCTAAAAACCTCTAGTTATCATTGGGTTTAGGGCATGGTGTTGGGATTTATGAGACAAAGCTCAACATAATGGTGGAAGAATTCACTTGGTGAATGAACCACTTAACCCACATTAACAACTCGATCTCAAGAGAGAGAGGAGACCATCAACTTGTGATGGAATCCACACAATAAACCAAGTAAAACCGAGATCTCTATGGAGAGAATCGATCTTAACAAGGTGAACATCTCTAGTATGAAGCTAATCCACCAAATGTATAACAACACAAACGAGTTTGTATACTTGAATAATGGTGGATCAAGAATTAGTAAGCTAGAGCAGAGTAATAAAGGAGAAGAGATTAGAAGAGATAAAGCTGCCTTAAGGGCAGCATCTACTAAGCGATTCCCCTAAAGAGTCTACATTGCGGAAATGAAAGAAGAACAATATGAAAAGAGAGAATGTGATTCTATTGATTCTGTGTAAGTATACAAACTCGGTTACATCTCTTTTATAGAGAGAAAGGAAGAGAGGAAGCCCTAACACATGAGCCAAGACTGAGAGTGACATAAAGAGAGCGTTTTTGTCTTGTTAAGAGCTGAAAATGACAGCTCATAAACGGTCACATGTGACTAAAGTCACATGTGAGAGCAGACTTGAATTTGAATTCGTTTCCCTCCTCTTCTTGTCACTTATGGGCCTTATTCCTTGCATTCTTTAGGCTTTCTTGGCGTCCTCTTCTTCTTCTTATCTAATGGGCCTCGGCTTGCTTCACCTCGGTTTACACCGGCCTCATGCTGTTTCCACCTCGTGCCTATCTTTGTCTCAACACGCCGGCCTCACTAGGTTCAGCCCGGCTTCATCTTGTTCGACCTTGGTCCTGTCTTTGTTCTTTACACCGGCCTCACTATGTTTCCACCTCGGCTTGCTCCACCTTGGTTCCACAACGGCCTCATGCATTCCAAGACACCTCGGTGGTGATATTTCCACCTCGGTCTCACTCTGTCTAGGTCACCTCGGTCCATCTCAATATGATCTTGAGTTCACCACGGTCACCTTCAGTTCGGCCTTGTCTTCTTTACTGCGGCCTCACCTTCTTCATTTCTTCTTCCTCTCTGATATATGGTACCAGATAAAGATGAACTGGCCATCTAGGATGACAAAGAGTGGTCAAAATGAAGAAATTGATGTCCTAGATGTATATCTCGATGCCTGCCTTTAATCAATGATGAGAATATTAGATATCAATAGTAAGGTCAAATAAAATGAGCTAGTGTATTGATATGTTCATAATTTCCATCATTTAGGTTATATATTTCATTCCAAATCATATCTTGTTTCATGCATTTTAGACCTTTAGGTGTTGTTTTAGGACTTAGGCGTTTGCATTAGGTCCAAGTGAGTCTTGCATGTTTTGGAGTGTATACAGGTAATTTGGAAGCAGTTTGGACCTGAAAAGATGAAGCCAGGAGAAGAAATGGTGATTGGGGCTTTAAAAATGGTGAAATCAGCCTTTTGGAGGTTCTCGGCGGTAGCCTGTACCGCAGAAAGCTTTTTCTCGGCGATTTTCACGTACCGCGGGTGGATTTCTCAGCCAAAACGCATACCGGCTGTTCAAGATTCTCGGCCAAAAATCTCGGGTGGGGTCTTTAGCAAAGATCAAGATAATTGAGTCTAAATATCAGAACAGTTGGAATTGATGAGTTTGGAGCAGGGAGATGAAAGATACAGCCACCAAAAGACAGACATCTCTCGAGTCCATTCCGGAGCAATCCGATACGTCTTGAAAGATCAGGTCACGGATCCAAATTACAGGGTCTTCAGAAAAGTTTTAGATGATCAGGTCACGGATCCAGAACAGGTAGAATAATTGGATTTAGAGTCGTGAGCAGAGAGTTAAGCTCACCGGAAGGCACGCCTGTCTCGCTACAGTTTCAAGACCAATCCGATGAGTCGCAAAAATTACGTGGGACGATGCCTTTCCAGTCTGATTCAATTGCCGGGGTTTGCATAAAGTTTTCGAGATCTTGTAATGCTCTTTCCGGAACATCTGAGATCATCCAGTTTGGAGCTATGTGCTGAAAGATACCGTCTCCGGAGTGAACACTGGTCCAAGAGCTTCTTTTAGATCGTTTCAATGTGCCGCAGAGACGAACCGTCCAGGGAATCTTCCACTTCCCAAGCGCTGAAGGTTTCTTCACCAAAGTCAATATATTTGAGTTCTGTTTCCACTGCATCCGGATTCAAGCCATTTGGATATATATCCTGGAAGTTACACTCCCCCGAATGCGAAGAGGTCCTAGGAGATTTGAAGTCTGCGAGATGGTTTTGCGACTTGGATAACTCGCAGCCCTAATGGATAATTTCTAGGAATTGAGCTGCGTGTGGAGATGTGCAGGTAAGGTAACCCTGGGTGAGGTCAAAGGCTCCCGAGTAGGAAAAATGCTAAGTCCACAAGTGTGCGATTTGAGCATGCGAGTTGGCCGAGCAGTGAACTGAACCACATAAACGTTAGCTGTTTACACCGACTTGAGCTTGCGACTTGGGAGTGATGTAGACCAACTCGCACACATACTTGAAGTCCTGTGCTACACGGTTGTGCGAGGTCGGGAGCAAAGGAAACTGAACTGCACAAACACTCGCGGTTTACACCGAGAGAGGAATGCGGCTTGGCTTTCATGGTTTTATCTCGCTGAAGCTCCTTTCTAAACTTGTGCGAGTTGGGCATGCGACTTAGGACTAAAGGAGGAACAACTCGCACACATATTCTCCCCAGATTGCGTCTTGGTTATGCGAGTTGAACAGAGGAAAGAACTGAACCGCATAAAGACTCGCGGTTTACACCTAGATGGGCATGCAGCTGAGACTGAAGGACTTAAGGCTCACAAGACTGTTTCTATGGCTGTGCGACTTGGGCCTGCGAGATGGGAAGCTCCTGACCAACTCGCACACTCGAGATTTTACCCATCAAAGCTGGGTCAGGACCCGGTTTATCCCGGGCTGACCCAGTTCGTTTAAGGACCTATATATATATTTAGGGTTTTACGCTAAGGACTAAGCTTTATTCTCCTAATTTCTTTGCCTCTTTTGTGAAAGACTCCTCTTAAGAAGAGAACTATCTCCCTTTTTGAGTTTTAATCAAGAGAGAATCAAAGATTTCTGTGTTTAAAGAGGCAAATCCATCATTATCCATCTTCTCCTTCTCCATTTCTCATCATTAATCATGCCAATCTACTTAACTTGCAAAGGTTTATGAGAGATTAGTATGATTAGTGAGTAGTCACTTTAATGAGGTTCTAGATGTGTAGGATATGGTGCTAAAGTGTTAGATTAGGAGTGCTTAGGGCTAGATTCATTGATTCATCTCTCTAAACAGCTGTTTTCTAGGCTAGATTCTTGCATATCACTTGTGATCTAGATTCTGGGAATTTCATGCACCAAAAGTGTTTGATGAAATTCCTGAAAGAGTTGTATTAGAGGTTTATGCAGTAGCTTCATGATGATGTGTTATTATTAGCATAAATGATCTTTTAGAACTGTTTCTTAATGCTCATTGATTCATATTTGACAAATGATGATTTGGTTTGAAAATGGATTAGTGTAGAGGTTAATGCCTTCATAAGAGGATTAATCTAGATTAGAGTTTTAAATCATTTGAATCTTGTTTCATCAATGTCATTGGCATTTCTAGTTTAGCACCAAAGCACCATAGCCAACTATCATGTCTAGAATCTCATGCTTCCATCATTTCATATCATCTCATCTTGTTTAATTGCTTGCTTTTTTAGTTTACTTAATCACTTGTTCTTGTCTTAGTTTTAATCTTGTCTTAGGCATTAGTCACCAACAAACTTCACCATTTGCTTGAATTAAGAAACTGTCTTATATTCTAGTGTCTACCACACATTGGATTGATAAACCCTTTATGCTGCAAAAGCTAAGGGATTGATAACCCCTTATTAGAGCTTAAAAACCTCTAGTTATCAATTGGCGCTGTTGCCAAAGTGTGCTAGCATTATCTTAGATACTTTCTTGAGATCAAGTGCTTTCTTTTTTTGTACTGATTACTTTGCAATGTTCTGTCTTTGTTTTCAGGTGTATGAACACCAGTCAATGTCAAGAAGTTGTGGTCCACCATTTCCTTTGAACGACAACATCAATCTCTTAGTGCCAAGAAGAAGAAGAGATAGACGTCCAAGGGAAACAGATAGAGCAGCTGATATGGAACAACAGAGAGAGCACCACGTGCTAAACATTGAGCACCAGGCTCAAGAGGAGCAACAGGCTCAGCATGGTAATGGAGCTCAAAGGAATCAGGCTCAAGCTGACAGAAATGAGCAACAAGCCTTTGTCAATATCAACATGGCACAAAGGAATGAGAGGCAGGCTCAGCAGAATCAGCAGCAAACTCATAAGAATGACCAACAAGCTCAATACATTCCTCAGCATCAAACTCAAAGGAGACATGATCCTCCACCAGTGTTTATTGGGGAAAATGACAGGGCCAATGCTCATCAGTATGGTGCAGAGATTCAAGCACCACCGGTGCAGAACAAAAATTTTGAAGTGAAGGGATCTTTACTGAATATGGTCCAAAACTCTAAGTTCCATAGATTGCCAATAGAAGATCCTTTGGAACACTTGGACCAGTTTGATAAAGTTTGTGACTTGACAAAGATAAATGGAGTATCTGACGACAGCTTCAAGCTCAGATTATTCCCCTTCAGTCTTGGTGACAAAGCACACCAATGGGAGAAGAATCTTTCAAGAGGCTCCATTCAAACTTGGGAGCAATGCAAGTAGGCATTTCTGTCTAAGTTCTTCTCAACTTCCAGAACAGAAAAACCTAGAAACCAAATCTCCAGCTTCACTCAACATAGCAGTGAGAGTTTTGGTGAAGCATGGGAGAGATTCAGGAGCTACACTAACCAGTGCCCACACCATGGGTTTAGTGAGGCTTCTCTTCTCAGCACACTTTATAGAGGGGTTCTTCCCAAGATTAGGAACCAGCTGGATACTGCATCAAATGGAAACTTTCTGGGGAAGGAGATCCATGCTGCTTTAGAGCTGGTTGAGAACTTAGCAGTGAGCAATGACACTTATGGAGAAGACTTTGATAGAGCCAATAGGAGTGAGAGTTCAAGCAGGGATCAAAGGTATGAGAACGACTTTAAAACACTTGAAAGCAAGCTGGACAAGGTGTTATTGGCAACTCAAAAGCCAATGCACTTTGTAAGAGAGTCTGAGGAATCTTCCCAATGCTTTGAGAACATCAGTAAAGAGGGTCTTACTCAAGAAGAGCTAAACTATATTGGGAATCAGAGGTTCCAAAGATATCAATATGCCAATGCCATTCAGAACCTCTCTTACAGGAATCCCAAAGTATCCAACCCACAAGACCAAGTCTACCTTACCTCTCAAGCTCCACAGAATTTTGTTCCCAAGAACAACTTTCAAGGGTCCTTTCAACCTAAGAATCAGTTTGTTCAGAATCAGGGTTACAGTCAGCATCAGCAACCACTTCAGGGTTCTAGTTTCAGTTCACAGCAGCAGACAAAAGCACCACCAGGGTTCAGTCCACCACAGTTTCAGCAACAGGCGCCGGTTCAGCATCAGTTTCAGTCAGCACCGGTTCACCAGCAGCAGGAGATGGGGCCAGATATGGTTGAGATTCTATAACAGCTGCTTCAGGGTCAACAAATGTTTGCAAGTCAGTATGAATCTATGCAGCAAGACATCAAGGAGATGAAACAGAATCAGGCATCCACTTCAAGAGGCCAAGGTGGCTTACCTGGTAAGCCATTACATTGAGAAGTGGCAAAGAGCTACCAGGTATAGAGCACAACAATGTGATCATTGAGGACAATGATCAAATTGGTGGGGAGGCAGCCCCAAGGGATGATCAAGAAGCTGAAAGATCAAAGAAAGGGAAGGAAAAAGAGGTGGAAAAGCCATCAGAACCAGAAAAGCCTTATGTTCCACCACCTCCCTATCAACCTAAGCTCCCATATCCAGGAAGATTCAAGAAGCAGATTGTAGATAAAGCAAGGGCACTCTTTGAGAAGACTCTTAATGAGACACCACTTACAATGCCTCTCATTGAAGCATTTCTGATGATGCCTAAGCTTGGAAGGTTCCTAAAAGATTCTATCTTGAACAAAACCAAAGAGCTACAGGGTATGGTGGTGCTCAGCCACGAGTGTAGTGCCATCATTCAGAGAAGTTCAGTCCCAAGGAAGCTGTCTGATCCAGGGAGCTTTACCCTCCCTTGTGCTATAGGACCATTGATGTTTACAGGCTGTCTTTGTGACTTGGGAGCATCTGTCAGTTTAATGTCATTCTCTATAGCAAGAAATCTTGGATACAGAGTGTTCAAACCTGCTATAATCTCTCTTGTCCTAGCTGATAGATCAGTAAGGCTACATGTTCGGATGTTAGAGGACTTACCAGTCAAGATAGGTGGTTTTGAAGTGCCTACAGATTTTGTTGTTCTAGAGATGGATGAAGAACCTGTTGATCCACTGATTTTGGACAGGCCATTCTTGGCCACAGCAGGAGCAATTATTGATGTGAGAGGTTGTATCATTGAGCTACAACTTCGTAAAGAAAAGCTGAAGTTTGATATCGAGGACATGATGAAAAATCCTACCATAGAAGGACAATGCTTCTATGTAGAGACCATGGATCAACTAGCTGATGAACTGCTTGAGGAATTGAATACTGATGATACTCTTCATGTTTCTTTAACCAAAGAACAAAGAGACCATGGGTTCTTGACAGAGGAGAGTGAAGGGTACAAGCTGTTTCTCGACAATGCAAGGGAACTTGGCTCTGAGGCAATGTTTTCGGAATTGGAAGAAAGTGGCCCTGAGGTCTTGGATATCAGAGGCTCAAATACAATCCAGGGAGAAGTTCAGAGAGTCATGGCCGTGGGTTCTAAAGTGGAGGAGCAGGATGAGCCGTGTGAGCAAGACAGCTTCAGTGCTGATTGGGATGAGTCTAAGGCACCTCTGCTGGAACTCAAACCTCTTCCCAAGGGGCTCAGGTACGCTTTCTTATGTCTCAATGAGTCTTATCATGTCATTATCAATGGTTAGCTGTTAGAGGATCAAGAGCATAAGTTGTTAGAAGAGTTGAGGAAACATAGGAGAGCCTCCCTATGCACTCATAGGATTCACCTAGAAGAGGAATCTATGTCATCCATTGAGCACCAAAGGCGTCTCAATCCCAACTCAAAAGAAGTAGTGAAAAAAGAGATTCTCAAACTCCTAGAGGCTGGAATAATTTATCCAATCTCATACTCTAGATGGGTTTCACCAGTACATGTGGTGCCCAAGAAGGGGGGGAATGACAGTGATAAAAAATTAAAGGGATGAGCTAATTGCTACAAGAAATATAACTGGACACAGGATGTGTATAGATTACAGAAAGATTAATGCAACCTCTAGGAAAGACCATTTTCCTTTCCCTTTTATTGACCAAATGCTAAAGAGGCTTGCAAACCATCCCTTCTTTTGTTTTCTAGATGGTTACTCTGGATTCTTTCAAATCCCCATAGATCCAAGAGACCAAGAGAAGACCACATTCACCTGTCCCTATGGGACATTTGTCTATAGGCACATGCCATTTGGGCTGTGCAATGCTCCTGCTACTTTCCAGTGTTGTATGATGTCTATTGTTCGGATCTGATTGAGGAGAAAGTAGAAGTCTTCATGGATGACTTCTCAGTCTATGGAAACTATTTCTCCTCTTGTTTGTCTAATCTATCTCAGGTCCTGGAGAGGTGTGAGGAGCACAACTTGGTTCCAACTGGGAGAAGTGCCACTTCATGGTACAAGAGGGAATAGTGTTGGGGCAGAAGGTCTCAAAAGCTGGAATAGAAGTGGATAGAGCAAAGGTGAAAGTGATGGTGAATCTGCAAGCTCCAAATTCAGTCAAGGGTATAAGAAGCTTTCTTGGGCATGCAGGGTTTTACAGGAGATTCATCAAAGACTTCTCAGGAATAGCTAGGCTTTTGACAAGGCTGTTGTGCAAAGAGGTTGAATTTGTCTTTGATGCTGAGTGTGAGGAAGCTTTCAAGAAGATCAAGGAGGCATTGATCAGTGCACAAATTCTCCAGGCTCCTGATTAGACATTACCCTTTGAAGTGATGACAGATGCTTCAGACTATGCAGTGGGAGCTGTGCTTGGCCAGAGGAAGGACAGAAAACTTCATGTGATCTACTATGCCAGTAAGACCCTTGATTCTGCTAAGGAAAAGTATGCAACCATTGAAAATGGAGCTGCAGACCATCTTTCTAGGCTGAGAGTGGAATCAGATGTCCCTCTAGATGACTTAATTCCTGAAGAGCATCTAATGGTTGTGAAGTCTTACTTAGAGGTGGAAGAGGCTGATGCTATAAGAGAGAGGAGTTTACCTTGGTTTGTAGACATTGTTAACTACCTCTCTTGTGGTGTAGATCCACCTGAACTAGATGCCTATAAGAGAAAGATATTCTTCAAAGAGGTGCAAAGGTATCATTGGGATGAACCTTATTTGTATGTGCTGAACAAAGACCACCTGTATAGGAGATGCTTAGCTGAGGAAGAAATGCAACCAGTGCTACAGGAATGTCATGGCTCAGCTTATGGAGGTCAGTTAGGAGCTTTCAAGATAGTGGCCAAGGTGTTACAATCAGGGTTCTGGTGGCCTACAATGTTCAGAAATGCTCAGGCGGTTGTATCAAGCTGTGATCAGTGCCAAAGACAAGGCAACATCTCCAAGAGAAGTGAGATGCCCCAAAATCCCATCTTGGAAGTGGAACTTTTTGACTGCTGGGGTATTGACATCATGGGTCCTTTTGTGAGCTCATATGGGAATCAGTACATACTTGTTGCTGTGGATTATGTGTCCAAATGGGTTGAGGCTGTTGCTTCCCCAACCAATGATTCTAAAGTGGTGGTAAAGCTTTTTAAAAGCACCATCTTTCCAAGGCTTTGGGTTCCTAGAGTGGTGATAAGTGATGGAGGTTCTCATTTTGTGAACAAGACTCTAGAGAGGCTGCTAAGGAAGCATGGTGTCAAGAACAAGATATCTAGTCCATATCACCCTCAGACCAGTGGCCAAGTAGAGGTTTCAAACAGACAGATCAAGGCCATCTTGGAAAGGACAGTGAACAATTCAAGGAAGGACTGCACCAAGAAGTTGGATGATGCTCTTTGGGCCTATAGGACTGCTTTCAAGACACCTATTGGCACATCTCCCTTCAACTTTTTCTATGGAAAGAGCTGCCACTTGCCAGTAAAGCTTGAGTACAAGGCTCTTTGGGCTGTTAAAATGTTAAACTTTGACATTAAAACAGCCCAAGAGAAGAGGCTACTCTAGTTGCATGAAATTGAAGAGATCAGACTCAATGCATTTGAGAGTGCAAGGATATACAAGGAGAAGACCAAGATCTTGCATGATCAAAAAATTCTCAAGAGGGAGTTTAAGGTGGGAGATCTGTTTCTTTTGTTTAACTCAAGGCTCAAGCTCTTTCCTGGTAAGTTAAGGTCAAGATGGTCAGGACCATTCAGGGTTTTGGAGGTTAGAAGCTATGGAGCATTGGTCTTGGAGGGAAAAGATGGAAAGGGTTTTGTTGTGAATGGACAAAGGGTCAAGCATTACCTTGTTTCTGAGAAGAGAGAGGAGGCTTCTAAAGTTCCTCTTGATGATCCACCAGCCTGTTAAACTGGTTTTCAAATTCAAACTTAGTGGCATTAAACAAAGTGCTCTTGGAAGACACCCCAAGCTTATCCTTGTACATAGTTCTTTTGATCTTTTCTTTTTTTCTTTTTATGTTTTAGGATCTTTTGATGGGTTTTGTGAGTTGTTCTTAGGTTCCAGATGACTTTTGGAGGCTATGGCTCAGGGACAAAGTGGAATGGAGCATGTGAGAAGGCTGAGAAAAGAGT